>NC_091064.1:30622315-30933416 GCF_000393655.2 Nicotiana sylvestris
ATGCATTTTTCTCATATTGTACGACATCACGTCAATCATGACTTCTCACACATATTGACATACAGGCATATAGAGGTATTTTATACTTGCGATCTGGAAAGAAATGAAACATCCTATTTATTGTGAAAATAAATTTTGGGAAAAATTACAGTTTTCAAACGTATTAGTATTTTTCGATGATTTCGATAAAGGATTTGAGTTTTCACTGATATACATGAAAAGATGGACTATTTTTCGGGAAACTATGGAGAAGCTGAGCATTGAGAACTGGAAATAAATAAGTTCTCCTATTACTCTTAGAAAAAATGGATAAATAACAATATAAAGTCTTGAAAGTGACTAATGTTGACCTATATTTTATAACAACTTAATATATACAAAAACTATAATGAGTCATTTGTTGGAATGAATAAGAAAAGAAAGAAAAAATAATTGATGACAACTTGTATAAAGTACATATCATCTTCTACTGTTTCTATGATAACCCGATAGGTCATCTAGAGTTTTAAATCCTAATTCCATGTTTTGAAATCTCAAATACCTCATTTTAGCCTTCCTCGATTTGCATGTTTTAGTTCGGGTGCTTTTCCGGAAGGTTTTTATGTTAAAAATTGATAAAATATGAAATTTTGCCTTAAAAATCTATTTGAGTTGACTTTGGTCAACATTTTGAGCAAACGGACCTGGATCCATATTTTGACGATCTCAGTGGGTCCGTATCGTGATTTGGGACTTGGGAGTATTTCCAAAATCAAATTCGGAGGTCCCTAGGTTGAGTTTTTTTATTTTTGTTGAAAAATTGAAGTTTGAAGGCTTAATGAAACTAGAAGTTTGACCAATGTTTGATTTTGTTGATACCGGGTCCATATTTTGGTTCCGGAGCCCGTTATAGATCCATTACTATATTTATGACTTGTCTATCAAATTTTGTGAAAAATTGTGTTAGCTCGACGTGATTCGGACGACTGGTTGTTAAAATAGCAATTCTAAAATTTTCTTGAAAATTTCATTTGATTTGGTGCCCGATTCATAGTTTTAGGTATTATTTTGGCAATTTGATCGTGCGAGCAAGTTTGTATGATATTTTTGGACTTGTGAGCATGTTTGATTTGGAGCCCCGAGGGCTCGGGTGAGTTTCAGATAGGCTACAGAGTGAATTTGGACTTAGAAACAATGCTGGTGTGTTTCAGTTCTGGTACATGTCTATGACCTCACAATTGCGAGGTCCGTGTTCGAAATTGCGAAGATTTCATTTTCCTGGTTGGGTAGCAATTACGGAAGACCATAGTTCGCATTTGCAAACAAATCATCGCAAATGCGAAGATAGCAGAAATGGGGGACCTTTGTAATTGCGACGGGTTTCTCGCATTTGCGGGGTTCGCAATTGCGAACCCCAAGTCATAATTACGACATCTGCAACTGGTCAAACGTTGAGTTAGACTGAATTTTTTTCATCTTTCAATTTTCAAACCTAGATAACCCTAGAGGCGATTTTCTCAGGAGCGCTTCTTGCCCAATTCATTGGTAAGTGATTCTAACCTACTTTCTTTCACTTTTCCATTACATTTCATAAGATTTTAACCTAAAATCTAGGATTTTCATGGTGGAAATCTGGGATTTGGGTAGTATTAGATATTTTTGTAAATTGCGATTTAGACCTCAAATTAAGGTCAGATTTCAAAAAAAAAAAAATTACATAACCAAGCTTGGGGGTGAATGGGTAATCTGATTTTGGTCCGAATTTTGGGTTTGGACCAAGCAAGCCCGAGAGTTGACTTCTTGTTGACTTTTTCAATAATGATCTAAATTGAACATTTTTCATTCGTGGGTAGTTCCTAAGGCTTATTTTGAATCGTTTGGTTGGTAATTTGCTAGATTTGGTTGGTTCGGAGGCTTGTTTGAAAGGCAAAGCCGTGATTGAGCTTTGAGTTGATCTTTGGAGCAAAGTAAGTGTTGTGGTTAACCTTGACTTGAGAGATTATGACTTGTTTGCCTATTTGCTACATGTTTAGATTTTGGGTACAACATATATGTGATGTGGCGAGTACTTATACGTTGTTGTTGAGTTAAAGCATGCGGGTGAGACTTGTTTCTTGTAATTTATTGCTTTCTTTGATCATGATATCTATGCTTAGACTAGTTTAATTACTAAATTGATCGTTCTTTCTGCATTTATGGATTGCCTATGATAATTGAGTATTGTTTATGAAGTTAAGGTTGGTTTGTGGAACTATTGTTGACATAAAGTTTGCCCTTGTTTATTTTATCCCCCTAATGTTATATGTTCATTGTTAGATGGTAACGGAGAGTGTTAATTGTCACACCTCATTTTTCCTACACCCGAAAGGGGTATAAGGGAGTTTTTTCCAATTTAAGTGACAATCAAAACGAGATTAATTATTAGATTCAGAGTCGCAACTTGGGATAATTTATGGTGTCCCAAGTCACCATTTTAAAATCCCGAATCGAGGAAATTGACTCTGTTTATGTCTGCGAACACAGAAATCCGGGTAAGAAATTCTGTTAACCCGGGAGAAGGTGTTAGGCATTCCCGAGTTTCATGGTTTCAGCACGGTCGCTCAACTGTTATTATTAGCATATTTATTTGATTTTAAAACATCTTTGAGCCCTATGTGCATTTTTATTCCTTTTAAACCGCTTTTAATAAATAGTGTTACATATTGCGGATCATGTCACGGGAATCGTACCCACGATCTACAATGTGTTTATTTTAATAACAAGATAAAATTGGGGCCGGGTCACATAAATGTACCCCCGGATTTTTATAAATTAAGCATCACAACTACATCACGGGAACCGTACCTGTAGCCATGATAATTATTCAACTAACGCGCCTAAAGCAAACTACGAAAGTTCAAGGCATCTTCTATACTAATTTTGTATTTATGTGAGAGCCATAGACTAGGTGATTGGATGGCACACCTCAATTTTATTAGAGGAAAAAGCATTTAACTACGGATTTTCATATTTAAAACTAGTCCGAAATTAAGTATCACAACTACGTCACGAGAACCGTACCCGTAGCTGTGGTGATTTAATTACGGGCCTAAAACAAACTATGATATTTATACCCCACTCAATCTGTTCTTATCAATAAGGTACTTGGTCAAAATTCTTGCTCATTTTCGTCCATCAAAACAACAGTATATCATGCAAATAAGAATCGTAAAATCCTTTAAAACAAAATAAATAAATATAAGCATATTCAATTCTATCTTATGAGATTAGAGACTCAAGATTAATAACTAAAATCCAAACGTTGCAACAGAGCAATAGAAGCAAAGGCTATAACATTAGCGTCCAAACGCCATGGAAGGCTGTTGAAACAAACGCTATAACGCTATAACAGATCAGCAATTTAAAAACAAAGATCTTTGCAAAGAAAAGAAAGAAGAAAATGTCGAGAATGTGACCTTTAATATAAAACGAACTGGGTTGAAATTACAAAGTCTTGATAGCTGGATGGCTGTTAAAAAATTTACTGCAACCTCGACGGAACTTCGCCGAACTTTGACCGGACTGCCTCGCTTTTCCTCCGTCTATCTCTCACTCTGTTTCAGTGACCTCTTGTTGTTGCTCTATCCATGTGTGTGTGTGTGTGGTCATGGAAGGCTGTTGAAGGAGGTCGCTTGTGTTATGGGTTATTTTCCGGCGAGCTTGGTTGAGTCGCTGGCGTGAGGAGGAGGACGGGTGGGAGTGGGATTCGTTTTTGTGTTCCAGTAGCTCCTGCTAAGGGTAGGTCTCTAGGTTAACTGCTGATGGGTGTGTCTTGTGTTGAATGATGCAGATGAAGTTCAGCCATTCTTGGGTCTCTGTTCAAATGCTCAAGAAGGTGAAGAACAGGGAGAGAGGGGGCTTGTGTTTGGTTCGCGCTGCTGATCTTAGGGAAGAAGAAGCTGGGGTGCCATGGAAAGAAGCTTGTCTTCTTCTTTGGAGATGAAGACCGATCGGGGAAAGGGAGGTCCCTGTAACGGCGGATTGCTGCTTTTTTGTGGTTCCCCCGTCTATTCTCTTTCTCTCTTTTTAGCATTAGTCTTGTAGGTCTAGGGTCTAATGTGTATTTTTTTGCGTATTTTGCCAATTAGTCCCTAAGTTTTTAAGAAAGGTGTTAAGGGTATTGGGCTCAGGGGAGCTTGGGGATTATGGGCTAGGTCCAAAAATTAGGCCTAAAAATGGGTCGTTTGAACCCAAATTTTATTCTTTCTCTGCGAGCGAGACTAAAATACGACTTCGTTTATTAATTAGTCTTACTTAAGTAAAATAACTGTTAAAATAAGACTGAACGTTAAAACCAAACTATTTTTGGTATTTTTCAAGATTAAAAATGCTACAAAATATTAATGAAACTATTTTTTGTAATTTTTCTTTTCTTGTAATAAAATAAAGTAAAAGAGTAAAAATTAGTTGAAATAGCTATATTAGGCCTAAATTAAATATTTACGTTCTAAAATATAAAAAAATGTTGTGGAGGGTCAAAACTCACATGTCTACAGCTGCCCCTCTTTGACTGGAAACGCGAAGAGTTTTCGGACAAAGAACGACTAGACATGTTTTTTGACCCGACTCTTATTTAAGAAGACCAAAACTAAGAGAAAAGGGGAATGTGATCGAACCCTGGTATTTGAGCTGCCTACATATCCTTGGTTATAAAGGACTCAGACCACGTGTAATTCAGATGTGAGTGAGATGATGGAGTATACCGAGGTGGAGAGTCGGTCGACGTGCCGTTCCGTCGAGGTTCCGGTCCGCGGTCCTGATGTTACATCAAAAATCAAAACATGAAAAAGACTAGCTAAGCCTATCAACTACGAGTTACAAGATTCTTATCTATAAGTCTTCTGAAGCTTGATCTTGAGTCTTGAGTGGTTCTTCATGCAGACTTTAGATTTGAGCCTTGACGCTTGCTAGTTGCAGGTGCTAGTTCATCCTTCTTCAGCTTTTCGGATCAAGACCGGACACACCATGCTTTTGACTTCAGTCATGTCTTGAGCAACTCACATCTTTCATCAACTTATGTATTTGAACTGCTTCCCTCCGTTCTCCAGTTGGGCTCCTGATTACCAACACTTAAATTGCTGCTTCCCTTCGTTCTTCAGGTGGGCTCCTGATTACCAACACTTGAATTGCTGTTTCCCTTCGTTCTTCAGGTGGGCTCCTGATTACCAACACTTAAATTGCTTTCCTTGAAACTTGAACTGCTTCTCTTTGTTCTCCAGGTGGGTTCTTGATTGCTATCTTCCTTTGAACATTGATGTTTTCCCTTTGTTCTCTAGGTGGGTGCCTGATTGCCGAACTCGATTTGACTCCTCTGAAACTGCTGCCTTTGAACCTGATCACAACAAAACAGACAAAACAAAAGAAATTTTTCTACCCCAGTTTGATATCGGGAACATTTGTGAGTGTTAATCGAATCATGGTACCCAAAAGCTCTAAGAATTTAAAAGCTAAATCCCATTGTCCAGGAAGGCCCTGAAAATTTAAAATTAAATCACATCTTAAGAGTGACAACTTCAAAGCTAAATTATATTTCCTAAAGGTAAAACTTACGCTAAATCTTCTTATCTATGAAGGTCGTAAAAACTTAAAACTAGATCCCATTATCCAGGAAGGTCCTGAGAACTCCTAGTTAAATGATAGTTTTAAAGCTAAGTTATATCTCCTAAAGGTATGACTTCCGCTAAATCTTGTTATCTATGAGGGTCTTAAAACTAAATCCATTATCTAGGAGGTCCTGAAAATCAAAATCAAGTCTTATCTTAAGAGTGATAGCTTTTAAGGCTGAATTATACTTCCCTACAGCAGAACTTACGCTAAATCTTGTTATCTAATGAAAATCTTAAAGCTAGGTCCCATTATTCAGGAGGGTCCTGAATATTTCAAATTGAATCCTATCCTAAGAATGAAAACTTCAAAGCCAACTTATATTTCTTTGGGGTAAGACTTATGCTAGATCTTGTTACTCATGCATGTTTGAATTTTAAACTAAGTCTCATTATCCAGGACGGTCCTGAAAATTTAAAATTAAATCCCATCCTAAGAGTGACAACTTCAAAGCTAAATCCTATTTCCTAAAGGTAAAACTTACCGCTAAATCTTATTATCTATGAAGGTCTTAAACCTAAATCCCATTGTCCAGGAGGGTCCTGAACACTTAAAACTAAATCCCATTATCCAGGAGGGTCCTGAAGAGCCGAGAATGAACCTACCTGAGCCATGCTCTCTTCCTGGAGTATCTCTGCAGAACGAACAAACTTCCTTGCCCCTGAACCATGCCTTTCCTCATGGAGGGTTCCTGAGGATCGAACGAATTTTCTTTCCCCTTCTCAAACCGCCTTTGTGCTGACAAAATTTGGGCACGACACTTGAAAAAATTCAAACTTCCAAGCTTTGATTTGGACACAATTTTCATCCATGTGTCAAAAAAAGAAAACTTGTGAGATTATAAATATGGTGGTTGGTTTGTGGCCTTGACTTTGAGGGCGATTGCTCCTTCACTTCCAATGATAACTTTGGTTTCAACTCGAAAGACCTTGCTTGTTTATTGACTAACCACTTTCTCTGTCACCCTTATCACAGAAAATACTTCTGATCCATTCAAATCTAACATCCTCTATCTGTTGCATTTTGCCCATGAATTAACATTTACCGAACCTTTGTATTTCACATGAATCCCAAAACACATTGATTTTTACCAACTCAGTGCGCTTGTTGTTCTTTCCTAACGTAGGCCACTGGCCTTGGCCTTGAGGTCTATTGCTCCTCCACTTGCCATGATAACTTTGATTTCCACTTGGAAGACCTTGCTTGTCATTGGTTAACCACTTTCTCTGTCAACCTTATCACAGAAAATACCTTTGATCCGTTCACCCAACACCCTCTATCTGTTGCATTGCTCATGAATTGACATATACCGAATCTTTGTATTTCACATGAATCCCAAAGCACGTTGATTGCTACCAACTCAATGCGCACGCTGTTCTTTCCTAACTTATGCCACTTGATGTGCTGGCCAGACTCCGTTTTGTGCAATTGGAAAGCTGGTAGCAAATTTTGAAGTCATTTCTCACTTGTTCTGACCAAACAGACTCAGGAAGAGGAAGTAAACAAGACAAAAGGAACAAAGTAAAGGACAATGGAAAGAGATGATTCCTAATAAGAAAACTACAAAGTAGAAACTTATCCGACGTGGATACCAACTCTAATGACCAAGACATGCACCTGTGGCCTAATCTGTCAAGCAAGTCTGATGTTCAACTCTTGTTATACCCCTAAACCATGAAACTGGGCTTCAATGCTTCGATTATCCAGTCTGATTCACGATCCTTATTCGACTTGTAGTGCCCGAAGGGTTTTCACTATCAAGCCTCTCTTATTTTTTTCTCTCTCAACTCACCGTCGCCTCACGGTGCCTGCGAAGATTTTCACCAATAAGACTCTCTTATTTTGTTATTTTCTTCTTATTTCCTCTGATTCTGCAGATGGCAAGGCATTACCCATGGTAAAAATATCATATACTCTTGGCATGTCTAAACTCAACACTCTCAAAGATTATCTGGAAGGTCTTTTTTGGACTGTGATGTGGCTTTTGGACAGGGTTAGAAAGGATATCATAAAGTTCAAAATAACTAAGACAACGACTTAATTTATTTACAACTTTTGGAATCCATTATAAAAACTTTGTCCCAATTCCTAAAACAAGGGAATTTGATTCTTTTTTTCCTTTTCTCTTGAGATGGAATTTCTAAGAAAGACTACCCCACTCTCGATTACGTGAGATTATGAAATATTTTATTTGGTAGGACCGAACCGTAAGGCTGCCTACGTGTCTTGTGGTGACAAGAATAAGGTCAAACGTAGTTCACAAAGATACAATTTGTTGTTGCTATTTTTCTTTTCCTTTTCTTTTCTTTTTCTCTTTTTTTTTCTTTTCTTTCTTTTTCTCTTTCTTTTCTTTTTCTTTTCCCTTTTTTTCTTTATTTTGAATTTTCCTTTTGGAATGAACCCTTTTAAAATAAACCTATGGCGCATACACTTTTTTCTTTTTTCGCATGACTCTAACTTGATTCCAAAAGAGGGAAGGTCAATGAAATTAGTACAGGCTCAAAAGGGTATCAAATGGTATAAGTGTTTAGGTAGCTGAAAGAGGGCCTCCCAATCCCTGAAAATGCCAAGTACAACACATGCAACTTGAAATGAAAATTGAAGATCATGCACAATATTTCTTTTGCGGCTTCGGCATTGATGTTACTGATATGCCTTCCACTTTTCGTTAGCGCCTTGTCAAATACAGAACCCTCGTTGGGTGATTCCCTCTTCACAATGGATATCCTCCATCAATTCGGAGAAAAGTTTCTTGACTTTATCTTGTAACTTGAGATGCACTTGAACTCAAAGTTTCTTGCTTCAAATTATTGGGACGCGCTCTCTTGTAACAAATTCTTGTCGTCCCATTAACTTTCCCAATTATCTGCCCCAGTTTCACATGGTTCGGGCTTCAAATGCTCAAAAATCCCTTTACTTACTTCCCTTAAATGTCCCTATCATCTTCAAAATTGTTTCCTTGCTTCATGATTAGGCTAACTTTTAAGACTAGGCCTAGAATTATACGTGCATGTCATGTCACTAGAACCAACATGAAAAGAACTATAAAAGGAGAAGAGAACTAAAGAAAAATGGCTAGAAATAACAAAATATAGAAAATTGCATTAGACAGACGGTAAAAGGGTTTGAACAACAAAACAAGCAAAATAAACTGGGGTACAACCCTGGCACAAACCTAGATAACACTAAATGAGTTACTACGACTAAAGGAACTAGGAAAAATAAAAGGATAGAAGGGTTTGATTCACAAGACAATATCCGGATTACAACCCTGAAGATAACCCGGACAACAGAAATGACAACAAAATAAACCACCAAGAGTCCTCCCCAGCTAGCCAAGAGATGGAGTGTCTTTCCAATTACCAAGCACAGCATCTTAGTCACCGAGTTCCACATCAATATTGCCAAGACCATTACCAACTTCAATATCATTATATTCAGTCAGCAAGTTCCCAAGAGAATTCGCATGCTCCCTGTCGCCGTCATTGATCACAATTGCCCCTTCTTGAATCATTCTTTCTATTTCCCTTTTCAAAGCACGACAATATTCAATGCTATACCCTTGTACATTAGAGTGGTACATGAACCGTACAGTAGGATTAAAACCTTTTGCATATGGGTCCGGAGTATAGCTGAGGAGTGGCTTGATCAGGCCAAAATGCTTTAACTTTTCAAATAAGCTCGTGTAGGTCTCCCTGATTGGCGTGAAACTATTTCTCTGCTTTTGTTTCCCTTCATGACCCAGTTTTCTAGGGTTGTTGGATGCTCGACAATGCTGTGAGGGCAAAAATGCATTATGCGGTGCTGGCGCTCGCCGTAAGGAGTGACCTAGTGGTTGGACAGATGGCCGTATGTTGTTCGGCGAATAATACTGGGGTGGATTGTGTGGAGTTTGGGGATGTTCATGGAGTCGGTATTGAGGTTGAAAGCGTTGAGCAGGAATGCCCACTGGATCCCGTCGTTGGCGGGGCTCAACAACATCTTTTCTATTTCTCTTTTTCCACCCAGACTTACTAAGATGTTCTGAATGTCTTCTGTAGTATCTTTCAATGCAGAATAACTCATGATTTTGCCTGACTTGATTTCTTTCTCTACCATCTCCCCCATTTTTACCACATCATTGAAAGGTTTTCCCAAGTCCGAGATCAAATGACGGAAGTAGGTGGGCCCTAGGCTTGTAGGAAAAGCTCAACCATTTCTTCTTCACCAATCGGGGGGCTGACTCGAGTAGCTTGCTCCCTTAATCTGAGCCCAAACTCCCTAAAGCTTTCCTCCGGCTTCTTTTCCATTTTAGATAGGGAAGAGCGGTCTGGGGTAATGCCTAATTTGTATTGAAAGTGTCGAACAAAATCTTGAGCCATGTCGCCCAATGTAGGCCACTTACCGACATCTTGACGATTATGCCAATCCAAAGCTGCCCCAGTCAAGCTCTTACTGAAATACGCCATCAACAAATTATCGTTCTCGCCAACACTTCTCATTTCACTGCAATAAACCCTCAAATGGGCTACCGAATCTTCACACCCATCATACAAGTTAAACTTTGGCACTTTAAACCCCGCGGGCAGGAGAACGCCAGGGAACATACACAATTTTTTGTAAGACATGTTAACCTGGTCTCCCATCCCTTGCATGTTCTTTAAGGACTGTTTTATGCTTTTCAGCTTCCTGGATATCTCATCTCGCCCTTATTTTCCTGTGATCTTTTCATTTTCAGCATGAGGCTCATCTCGAGGGCTCTGCTTGTATGAGTCAGGAACCTTGTGGGCAACCTCTGCGTGGTAATATTGGGCATCATGAGCTTTGAGTGAGTGTTCATTATTGAGGATAGTGGATAAGACATGAGGGCAATTTTTGGGAAAGGTAATTGGAGGATGAGTGATGGAGCTACTAGGGTGGTTGGGAAAGCTGTGATAAACGGGAAAATATGGAGAGTATGGGGAATCATCTGGCACTATGACCGGAGTTTGGGTAAGGGTAACATCTAGGAAGGTAAGTGGTGGCGGGGGTGGTGCCTTCCCAGTCATCCAAGTCCGATACATGTCCGCCATGTGTTGTCTTAACATCATCACCTCTTCAATCAACCCATTGTCCTGTTCAACCAATTGCTTTTGGGCACCCGTATCAACTAACTCAGTTCTGTTGTCATCTGCCATTGCCTTTCAACTTTATGTTGTAGAGAAAAGTTACCACTTTAAGAACCACAAACCAACTACCCTTCTGCTATAATGAGGAGAACAAAGAGGAACAAATGAAGTCATCATGTTAGCGTTAGGGCATTTAACAGCTAAAAATATCACATTACGTGCAATGCACCTAGCAAAAATTAACGGTTCAAGAATGACTTCGAGGGTCACAAGGTCACTTGGCATCATCCCAATTTGTCCATTTGAATCTTTTCTTTTCTTTTCTTTTCTCGCACTTCTTAGCTCGCTCATTTTCCTTCTTTTTTTTCTTTCTTTCTGATTATCGCTCTTTTCTTCCCTCTCATTTCTCACATCCCATGATTTCATCTCTCTTTTTTTCTTTTCTTTTTTTTATTTTTTATTTTTTTTATTTAATAATAAAAAAATAATTCGATCGAACTCTATGTAGGTTTCCTACGTATCATGGCGCCACATGAATCAGATCTTTGCGTAGTTCGGGAAGATCGAGAATAAAGTAAACAAACTAACATTCTCCTTTTCTTTTCTTTTCTTATTCACCTTAATGACTACTCTGATGAGAAAAAAGAAATAAAAGAAGAAAATCCTTCTTTTTTTTGAATTTTCTAGACTTAATGTTCTATGACCTATTCCAGACTAAAGCTTAACGAGCATATATTCTTTTTTTTTTAAACAAATACTCTATGGAAAATTATTAAGGGAAAAAAACCCTAGAAGAGAAAAATATTTTTTGATTCCCTTTTTTTAGGAGGGAAATCTAAAGAATAAACCACAGAAAAATATTTTGAATTTTCGTTTGATATCTTGACACAAGATTTCGAAACAAGCAACAAAATATTTTTGGATTTCAATTATGATTGCTTAAAGGAAGAAACTTTAAACAAAAGATAAAGTGTGTTCTTTTTTTTCTTCTATGTACAATATCCTAAAGTTCTAAGTTCTAATAAAAGAATTTTTTTATTCATTTTTCATTAATTTCCCAAAGAAGAACCTCAAAAGAAAATCTTTTTTTTTGGATTTTTGGAATTAATATCTTAAAAGAAAACTTTTAAAAAGGTACTAAAAGAAAATTTTCTTTTTTTATTTTTGGATTTTTAGTCTTAATATACTAAAGGAAATATAAAAACAATTTTTTTTATTTTATTTTGAGCTCTAAATATTAACTTCCTAAGGAAAACCAATAGAAATATTTTTTTTTTCATTTCTAAAATTAGTATTCTAAAGAAAACTTCTAACGGAAATATAAAACGCAAAATCTCTTCTTCTTTTTTTGGATTTTTGATTTATTACACACCTTTTTAAATGCAAAATAGAAAGTACAATAATAATAAAAAAAACTCGACATTACTATACAAAACTAAAAGGTAAAAGACGAAAAAAGAAACACAGACTCAAAACATAAAAAAGAAAAGAAAATCTCCTTTTAATCCACTCCTGAATGAGCGATCCTGACTAGATGGTCTTGGGGCTCTGTCATGCTCAAACTCCGGTAAGTAGATCCACACCGGTATGAAAAAACTGAAATCATGTGAGACAATAACATTGCTTACTAGACACATGCAAGACACGGTTGTGACTATTTTTCTAAAATTAACCTATGTGGCTAAAAGTGGCTAAAATGCAAGATTTGGCTAAGACCCCGCGAAGCCAAGAACCTAAACTCACTAGGAAAACTGGACCCTATGTGGGTTGCCTACGTATCACGCCCCGAAAGACGAGAATCAAGTATGCGTAGTTCGGGCAGATTGGATACGGGCGAGAACTAAAAAAAACACTTATTTGAAGAACATATACTTTTTGTCTTTTTTTTTTAAAAAAAAATGATGAAACATGTAAAATCTTTTTGGATTTTCTTTTTCCTTTTTTTTTGATTTTTTTTTGATATTCGGAAAATGATCAAAAAGTGCAAAATCTTTTTTTGAATTTTCATGTTTTTATTTTAAACAAAAATGTGACCGAAAACATAATTGGGTCATACTTGCTTTACTTTCACACTTCACCATCTTTTTTTCTTTTTCTTTTCTTTTTTGCCCTCAACTATCATTGGTCTGCTATATGACCGTTTTGCCCTTGAAGATTGCAACATGTAGCACACAGGATGCATCAAGATGTTTTTTTATTTTTGGGTACACTTGTCCTAGACGGACCCAACCCCTATGTTGAGTCCCAAAAGTCAAATGCACATGATGCAGAAAAGCGTTCCTACTAGGGATCCAGCATGAGGCTGAGTTATTCTAGGTTTAAAACCTGGGTGTATTGTTCTAGACCTGGCATACCCGAGCGGACAACTCGAGCCGGGGGGGGGGCAGCGTACCGGTAACCAAAAGATCATCCGGATTTGCAACTTATCTGAACCTCGTTTTAATTTGGGATATGACACTAACAGAAAGAAGTCATGCCAACGTGCACTCCTCAGAAGAGAGAAGAAAGGGGTTTCGTAGCAGTTTATATACAGTTCAAATAATATCAAAGCGGTAAAAGCAACATTTAGCACATTAGGCCCAAACATGTAATAAAATCAGATAATAAATAAAGCCAAATACAACAATTATTCTAAGCTTGAATTCTTGAACCCTGAACCAGAAGTTCTGGGTTCTTTTCCCCAGCAGAGTCGCCATAGCTGTCACATCTCCTTTTTACTACACCCAAAAGGGGTATAAGGGAGTTTTTTCCAATTTAAGTGATAATCGAAACATGATTAATTATTAGATTCAGAGTTGCCACTTGGGATAATTTATGGTGTTCCAAGTCACCGGTTTAAAATCCTGAATCGAGGAAATTGACTCTGTTTATGTCTGAGAACACATAAATTCGGGTAAGGATTTTTCTTAACCCGGGAGAAGGTGTTAGGTATTCCCGAGTTCCGAGGTTTCAGCACGGTCGCTCAACTGTTATTATTGGCCTATTTATTTGATTTTAAAACATCTTTGAGCCCTATGTGCATTTTTATTCCTTTTAAACCGCTTTTAATAAATAGTGTTACATATTGCGGATCATGTCACATGAACCATACCCACGATCTACAACGTGTTTATTTTAATAACAAGATAAAATTGGGGCCGGGTCACATAAATGTACCCCCAGATTTTTAGAAATTCAGCATCACAACTACGTCACTGGAACCGTACCCGTAGCCATGACAATTATTCAACTAATGCGGCTAAAGCAAACTACGAAAGTTCAAGGCATTTTCTATACTAATTTTGTATTTATGTGATGGCCATAGACTAGGTGATTGAATGGCACACTTCAATTTTATTAAAGGGAAAAACATTTAACTACGGATGTTCATATTTAAAATTAGTCCGAAATTAAGTGTCACAACTACGTCACGAGAACCGTACCCGTAGCTGTGATGATTTAATTACGGGCCTAAAACAAACTACGATATTTATACCCCACTCAATCTGTTCTTATCAATAAGGTACTTGGTAAAAATTCTTGCTCATTTTCGTCCATCAAAACAACAGTATATCATGCCTTGGCAAATAAGAATCGTCATATCCTTTGCCTTGGCAAATAAGAATCGTCATATCCTTTAAACCAAAATAAATAAATATAAGCATATTCAATTCTATCTTATGATATTAGAAACTCAAGATAATAACTAAAATCCAAACGTTGCAACAGAGCAATAGAAACAAAGGCTATAACATTAGCGTCCAAACGTCGTGGAAGGCTGTTGAAACAAACGCTATAACGCTATAACAAATCAGCAATTTAAAAACCAATATCTTTGCAAAGAAAAGAAAGAAGAAAATGTCAAGAATGTGACCTTTAATATAAAACGAACTGGGTTGAAATTACAAAGGCTTGATAGCTGGATGGCTGTCGACCGGAAAATTTACCGCGACCTCGACGGAACTTCGCCGAGCTTTGACCGGACTGCCTCACTTTTCCTCCGTCTATCTTTCACTTTGTTTCAGTGACCTCTTGTTGCTGCTCTATCCATGTGTGTGCGTGTGGTCGTGGAAGGCTGTTGAAGGAGGTCGCTGGTGTTATGGGTTGTTTCCCGGCGAGCTTGGTTGAGTCGCTGGCGTGAGGAGGAGGACGGGTGGGAGTGGGATTCGTTTTTGTGTTCCAGTAGCTCCTGCTAAGGGTAGGTCTCTAGGTTAACTGCTGATGGGTGTGTCTTGTGTTGAATGATGCAGATGAAGTTCAGCCATTCTTGGGTCTCTGTTCAAATGCTCAAGAAGGTGAAGAACAGGGAGAGAGGGGGCTTGTGTTTGGTTCGCGCTGCTGATCTTAGGGAAGAAGAAGCTGGGGTGCCATGGAAAGAAGCTTGTCTTCTTCTTTGGAGATGAAGACCGATCGGGGAAAGGGAGGTCCCTGTAACGGCGGATTGCTGCTTTTTTGTGGTTCCCCCGTCTATTCTCTTTCTCTCTTTTTAGCATTAGTCTTGTAGGTCTAGGGTCTAATGTGTATTTTTTTGCGTATTTTGCCAATTAGTCCCTAAGTTTTTAAGAAAGGTGTTAAGGGTATTGGGTTTAGGGGAGCTTGAGGATTATGGGCTAGGTCCAAAAATTAGGCCTAAAAATGGGTCGTTTGAACCCAAATTTTATTCTTTCTCTGCGAGCGAGACTAAAATACGACTTCGTTTATTAATTAGTCTTACTTAAGTAAAATAACTGTTAAAATAAGACTGAACGTTAAAACCAAACTATTTTTGGTATTTTTCAAGATTAAAAATGCTACAAAATATTAATGAAACTATTTTTTGTAATTTTTCTTTTCTTGTAATAAAATAAAGTAAAAGAGTAAAAATTAGTTGAAATAGCTATATTAGGCCTAAATTAAATATTTACGTTCTAAAATATAAAAAAATGTTGTGGAGGGTCAAAACTCACATGTCTACATTAATGCACGAAGGGTGATGTTGTGCCATGTTTGAGAGTTAATGCACGAAGGGTGTTGCCGTGCAATATTTGAGTGTTAATGCACGAAAGGTGATGTCGTTCCATGTTTGAGAGTGAACGCACAAAGGTTGTTGCCATGCCATATTTGAGAGTTAATGCACGAAGGGTGATGCCATGCCATATTTAAGAGCTAATGCACGAAGGGTGATACCGTGCCGTATCTATTGATTTATAATGAAAGTGAGTAAAAGCACGAAGGGTGATGCCATGCCGTTATTATTTTTTCTTAGTGAGGTTGAGAGTAAAAGCACGAAGGGTGATGCCGTGCAGTTTTGTTCATTATGTTTATTCGTTTTGCTGGTTAAGGGCTTATTGACTGTTTTTTGTTATCATTCCCTGTTGTATTTTTCGTATCTTGTACCCCTTTCGCATGTCCCCTCCTAATAGTACATGTTTAGCTTTTATTTGTTGTTATGTTGTACATATATTGTTATATGCACATGTTTATTTATGTGGGTGTCTTGTCATAGCCTCATTACTACCTCGTCAAGGTTAGACTCGACACTTATGGAGTATATTTGGTCGGTTGTACTCATACTGCACTCTGCACTTCTTGTGCAAATTTTGGTACTGGTCCTAGCTGTTTGTGAGGCGTTTCAGCTTGAATTTGCTATTGGAGACTTGAGGTAGATCTGCTGGCTTCCGCAGAACTTGAAGTCCCCTTCAACTTTCCCCTATTTACTATTCTTACCATTCGAGACAGTTGTACTTATTTCAAACTATATAGGTAGAAACTTTAGAAACTCGTAAATTGTGACTCCAAATCCGAGTTTGTAACGACCCGGTAGGTCGTTTTGAGCATTTACACTTCACTCACTAGTTCTCGGGAATGGCTAGCCCCGTATGATGTATTATGACTTACGTAAATCGTCGGTTTTAATTTTCAGGGTAATCAGAATGTATTTGGAAGAAACAGTTCTCAGTTGAAGCTTAAAATTTGAAAGGTTTGACCAAGTTTTGACTTTTTAGTATTCTATCTCGGATTTGGAATTTTACGACTTGGTTAGCTCCGTTAGGTGATTTTAGACTTAGGAACGTGATTGGAATGTGTTTTGGAGGTCTGAAGTACACTTAGGCTTGAATTGGCGAAATTGGAATTTTGGCGTTTTCCGGTTGATAGGTGAGATTTTGATATGGGGGTCCAAATGGAATTCTGGAAATTGGAGTAGGTCTGTTGTGTCAATTATAAAGTGTGTGCAAAATTTCAGGTCATTCGGACGAGGTCTGATAGACTTTTTGATCAAATTCGGAATTCAAAAGTTTTGGAATTCTTAGGTTTGAATCCGAGGGTGATTCGATGTTTTGATGTTGTTTTGAGCTTTCCGAAGGTTGGCACAAGTTTGAATGATGATATTGGATGTGTTGGTATGTTTTATTGAGATCCCGAGGGCCTCGGGTGAGTTTCGGGTGGTTAACGGACCAATTCTTGGTTTTGAGTGTTAGCAGATTTTTGCTGGTTTTCTGTTGCAGAAAATTTGTTCTTCGCGATCGCGAATAGGAGTCCGCGATTGCGTAGGCTTAGTTGGGCAGAGGTGGAATTTGTTCTATGTGATTTCTGAGTTGAGGTTGCGATCGCGTACGCTGGAGATGTTGTGTTTTGCGAACGCGTGGGCAAGGCCGCGTTCACATAGAAGAAAGTGAGCAGGTGAGAAGTGGAAAATATTGTTCTATGCGATCGCGTGGGGATTTGTTGCGGTTGCGTGAGTTGGCTAGGCAGTGCTTCGCGATCGCATATATTGATCCGCGATTGCGTAAGGTTATATTGAGGGCAGTCAGATTTGTGCTTTGCGATTGCGAGACATTTTTCGCGATCACAATTAAGGAATTTAAATCTCTGGGTAGAATGTTTAAAAGGCCATTTTCGCGATTTTGGCCATAGTTCACCATTTTTGAGTCGGTTTTGTAGCTTCTTGAGGGAGATTGAAGAGGAAATTCAAGAGAACTTCTTTGAGGTAAGATTATTGAACCTAAAACTCGATCATATATTGATTCTTACTTGTTTAAACATGAAATTAGTGAGATTTAAAGCCTTAAATTAGGTAATTAGGGCTTGAAATTGGAGAGTGTAAATTGGGGATTGAGGGGCCATTTGAGGTCCAATTTTGATGTTCTTGGTATGTATGGACTCGTGAGAGGATAATAATTCTATTAACGTGATTTTATCAGATTCCGAGACATGGGCTCGGGGGGTCGGGTTTGGCCAATTTCGGGATTCTTGGTGTGAATTGGTTATTTCGAGTGGGCTTTGTTCCCTTGGCATATTTTGATGGTATGAATCTATTTTTGGTTAGATTTGGAGCATCCGGAGACCGAGTCGAGAGGCAAAAGCATCGCGGGCTAGAGTTTGGACCAGATAGAGGTAAGTAATAATTGTAAATGTTTGTCATGAGGGTATGAAATTCTGGATTTCACATCGTTGTGCTACACTGAGGTGACGCACACGCTAGATGACGAGCGTGAGATCGTGCACCGTTGGGGATTGTGACTTATTCCGTCCCGTATGACTATTAAGTCGCGTATTTGATTGAAAACTGTATGAGATCATTGTGTTTTGGAAATTATTACCATGTTTTGGGCTGAGTGCCATATTTGGGCTTCGTGCCAACTGCTTAGGGGATCTTTATTACTATTCCTCACTTTTTTGACTTCATAATTGTACTCAGTCATGCTGTATTCTACTGTTTTCATAACTCAACCATATTTACTCTGTTTTTGATATTTTAAATGATATTTTGGGCTGAGCATCATGTTTTACTGTTGCCCGAGTGGCTTGAGTGATTTCTAACTAAGTGAGACCGAGGGCCTTTGTGGTGAGGATACTGCTGGATCGGGCTGCGTGCCACAACAGTGTTGTGTCGATTCATGATTATGACGTCGAGGGTCTGATTTGTTACGCCACGACGTGGCTTGATATGAGGCCGAGAGACTGTTTGATTATGCCACGAGATGACTTGTTATTGCACTTGGGCTATAAGGAGCCCCTCCCGGAGTCTGTACACCTCCAGTGAGCGCGGGTACCCAGTGTGAGTGATATGATGTTGCCCGAGGGGCTGTTCTTTATCCATGTTTTGTCCGAGGGGCAGTTCTTGATTTATTTTATGCCCGAGGGGCTGATTACGAGTGATTGTGAGGTAGCCCGAGAGGCTGGTTCTATTGATATTATGCCCGATGGATGGTTTATGATACATGTTTTTCCCGAGGGGCTGTTTACCTTTCTATCATATTTATTCACTGTTTTATCACTTGTTTGAAACTATTGAAAAATTATTTTTAAGGTTTTACCAAAACTGAGCATGATTTACGAAGTAATTAATTTTTGTACTGTGTTGGAAATGTCCTGCATTTGTTGTAGCATTTTGACGTGGTTTACGTGTTTTCTTACTGCTCAACTTTTATTTACCTTTATTACTTACTGAATTGGCGTACGCACATTACTCCCTGCACATTGTGTGTAAATTCAGGTATTTCAGAACCCGGTAGCGGGTGTTGATTGTTCCGTTGCAGAGTCGTCGGAGTTAGCAAGGTAGCTGCCTTACGTTCGCAGCCCTGCTCTTCTCCCTCTTGTCTTCCTTAGATTGTTTTTAGTATATTTTCAGACTCTTCATTGTATTCAAACCTTAGTAGATGCTCGTGACTTGTGACATCCCGACGTCGGGCTTGTGTATTTATTCTGCACTGTTCATTTAGACTTACATTATGAGATATTTGAATAATTAAATGATTAAAAATGACTTTTATTGAAAAATGGTTAAATTCGGGAATTATGTCGGTTGACCTAATTTCGCGATAGGCGCCATCACAACCGGGTCGGGTTTAGGGTCGTGACAGAGTTGTACTTAGATATTATTGGTTTTTATGTCATTCTGCACTCAGTTTTTGTTTCATTTCGGCTTAATTGATTTACTTATTGAAATGGGTTGAAATTGGCTTAAAGATCATCTAACGTTGGCTTTCCTAGCAAGTGAAATATTAGGCGCCATCACGATTCCGAAGGTGGAAATTCTGGGTTGTGACAGTTTCATTTTATCTTCATCCTTTCCGGTCTACATTTTAACTAATTTGACTTATAGTACTCACTGCATAAAAAATATATTGTTGTGACAATTATTTTTGCATTTAGCGCCAGTAAACTGCTGCAATATCCATTAACGAAGATTTCTAAAAATGTTATAATCACGTCCCCCCACTAATATTATACAACAGTTTTTGCTAAACGCCATAATTGTCCTGTGTATAATATAGTGGTCCTGCTTTTGCATATATGGCGGTTCAAAACCGCCAATTGAATCAAATTGATGCTATTATTTTGAGTTTTTGCCACAATATATACATTTATATCCTATTTATTACACCTTATGTTCCCAAACTAGTATAAAAGCTTTACAATAATTTTGACACATACATAAAGGATAAATAATCAAAATATGAGAAGGAAAAAAAAGCTGAATGTCAAGAGCCAAACCCTACTATAGGCCATGATGGTTCCCAACACTACTATTAGGCAAGCCAAGAATTTAAAACATAAAGACCAGCTGTTCATAACCCATTTTAACACAATGAAAGAATAATTAAGTAGAAATTTCTATGTCTTTATAGAAAAATTAGACTATAATTAATAACATAATGCCAAATATAGTAACTGGAATACATTAAGAGCGATAGTCTAAATGCCCCAAAATTCAGTGTCACAAGTGCATGAACATCTATTAAAATATACAATACTACTACAACAACCGTCTAGAATAGGAAATAGACAGAATACAATAAATGGATAGATTAGGAACTCCGTGTGCTGCGGTCGTAACATAGAGAGCAACTCACCACAAAGTCTCTTTGGTGACTGCGCCTACGCGCCCAATTGACTACCAAAAGTATATGTGTCAGTACATGTACGGTTAGTGCATAAGTGTAGCATGATTACGTAAATCAATGCATACCCAGTAAGTATCTATCCTAATCCTAAAGACGTAATGATGAGGGGTCGACATCGACATTTACTATAAATAAAGTATAATAAAAGTAGACAGGTACAAAACATGACAAGTAAAACATTGAGAGAAAATTTATGTACATAACACGATCCTCAATAGAAGTATAAGTACCAAGTCCTCAAGTAATCGGTTACTACCTCGAATGGAATTCTTAATGGTCAATACCAGGTAAGTTGTCACTTCTCAAGTCAGGAAAACTCATAGGTACACTAACTTCTTATCAAATATTATACACGATTCTGTCGAAGAGAACGACCCGATCCCATACAAGTATTTCATAGAACTTCTGAGGTGAATGACCCGATTCCATTAGAGTGTGTTACTTAGTCCTGCCGACCCGATTCCATTAGAGTGTGTTACTTAGTCTTGCCGAGGAAAATGCCCCGATCCAATAAGAAAATGTTACATAATCCTGCCGAGGCGAATGATCCAATCCCATAAGAATATGTACTCTGCCGAGTCGAACGGACATATCCCATAAGAGTGTGTTACAATATCATGCGGAGACGAACGACCCAATCTCATAAGAGTGTATTACAATATCATACCGATGTTAACGACCCGATCCCATAAGAGTGTATTATATCATACTGACGAGGCAAATGACCCGATCCCATAAAAGTACTACTGAGGCATTTAGCCCGATTCCATTAGAATATGAAACCTTAACGAGTCCTTGACCCCACTCAAGAATATACGTGTGAGTTATGAAATTCAAAAAAACTTTCTGATAAACACACAACGTGGGAGAAATTTGTGAGAAAAGTATAATTTTCATGGCTAATCAAGTAACTCGTCAAGTAGCTAAATAGCAAGTCCTTTACTCTATGAGAGTCTAGTTTCAGGCTATAATGTGAATTAAATCATTTAAACATGAAAGAATAACTCAAATACTACAATTAAAGTATGGCCTGAGTCTATGTCTACCCAGACATAATAAGAAATTCTAGCATACGCACGGATACTCAACACCTCATATGTGCGTAGCTCCCACAATGCATAGCACATAACAATAAAATACTTACGATGTAAATTCCCCCTCATAAGGTTAGACATGAGACTTACCTCACTCTGACGTCCGAGAATAGGCTCCAACGCCTCTAATACCTTAAAATAATGACAAATTATTCTTAACCACTTGTTGATATGAGAACAACGCCGCAAAAATCACCTCAAACGGAGCTCTAGAACTCAAGATATCCTCAAAATACTAAAATACTCGATTTGCTAATTTAAAACACTGCCAAGGTGATTTTTGTTTTTCGCATTCACAGGGTACCTTTGCGTTCGTGAAGAGAAATTTTTTGCATTGAACGGTCAACCCAAAATTATTTCGCATTCACGGGACCTCTCACGCATTCACGAAGAATAAAAGTTTGCATCGGAAACATTGGAAATGGGCATAACTCTCTCATACGATCTTAGAGTTCGACGATTCTTGTTGATATGGTTCCGTAATTACGATACGAATATAATGATTAAGTATAATCACAAATCAAAGGCCGATATCTCAATATGGTACCCTTTATGCTCAAAGAAATGATGCTGAAACATCAAATAAGAGTGCAACATGACCCAAACCCTTTCGAAACTCATCGGAATCTAAGCAAACCTTGCTGACAAGTGCAAAATCATCATACAATCCTCTTGAAACTTTTAAATCATAAATCCAAGATTGTTACGTCCAATATTTGATCGTGTTCAACTCATTTTCTTAAACTTAACTAGTATGCAACTCAAGTTTCTGAATCACTCTTTAACACATCGGAATAGAACCAAATTTCACACACAAGTCCAATATGACAACACAAACTTCTCCCATTGCTCGGAATACCAAATGGAATCTGATAACAATAAAAGTCTGCTCCAATCCAAACTTAGATAATTCAAAGACCTTCAAAATGCAAACCACTGACAATAAGCAAATAATTATTTCTCCCGAACTACCTGATTCTCAACCTGAATATACTCACAAGTCTGAAATCACCTTATAAATCTATTAGAACCATTAAATACCGATTCATAAGTACATGAGCGATCTAGAGAATATACAAAACCACTAAAACTACTGTCTAAAAATGATAGACAAAAATAGTAAATAAGATAGAAGGAGACTCCGACACTGCGGATCGTGGCAAGTCAAGCACCTCACCACTAAGTCTCCGTAGATGATCGACTATGCGCCCGCATGACCACTGGTAGTACCTATCTCAGTACCAGCACATTTGTGCAGAAGTGTAGCGTGAGTATGGAAACAACGTGTACCTAGTAAGTATCTAATCTAACCTCGAAGTAGTAGTGACGAGGGGTCAACTTGACACTTACTAGAGGTCAAATAATAACAATACAAATGCATAAAGTAGACATGGTGAGTGTACAAAAAGTATCGATGATCCAAATAACAGCAACCACAGTAAATCCACTCAGGAGTCTATATCAGATCACCAACATATCATAATCAGCCGTGGAGGCACTAACTCAATTATACCCAAACGAGAACCCATTTCGATTATTAACCACAAAGCTGCCGAGGCGAACGGCCTGATCCCACAAGAATAGAGGTACTCAGTACTGCCGAGCCGAGTGGCCTGATCCATAAGAATAGTGTTATCATAGGTTACGACTTGCAATATTACGTCGATATTACGTCCCGTAGTATTATATTACGATGCTGTTATGTTCTGTAATATTATATTACGATGATGTTACGCCTTGAAATATTACATTACGATGATGTTATGCTTCGCAGTATTAAATTACGACGATGTTGCACCCTGTAGCATTGTACGTTGAATTTGTCATAAAGTAATTGATATCAGTCCTAGGAAAAGATTATTTGGAGATTATAAGGATTATGCTATTTCAAACAAGTGATGAGTAAATTCGTGAAGGTAAGAGGGGAAGCAACTCAAAGAAAATAAATTTTTGTCCAAGTTTGGCATGTTGGGATAAAATACAGGCCAAGCGTTAATACTCGATATTTATGGACTATTACCATACAAGGTACCATATGATCATGATAGTAAGGTGTATAAGGTATATTAAAAGTGAGTAGTATTTAAGTAATTTTAGATAATTCTTAATTATGTGGATAATTGAGTAATTATTGGTTAATGAAGGATTAACAAATTAATTAAGGAATTAATTAAGATATTTGGATATAATCCTTGAAGCCCAACATGGCAGCCCACTATACACATATAATGACTCTTGAATTATGTGGTAAGGTGGCCTAATTAGGCAAGGGTGAGTCATTCATGTGGGGCCCACTCAATAAGATAAAATTCCATCTTTCTAATTCATTAAAGAGAGATGAAATAAGAGATTCAACAAATATTTTATATGAAGTCTTCAACAAGCTAACGGATGGAGTTCCTAACTTTGAGAGATCTTCTAATCTCATTAAAGTATGAAGCCTTCTTAATGCTATTTTTGTTTGGTGATGCTATGTTTGGTGATGCTAAGCTTAACTGATTTTTCCCTACTATGGTCTTTTCGTCATGTGTTTTGTCGCGATTATCGTATGTTAGAAGGATTGTCAAGAGAATCGGCTCAGGTATGTTAAGACTATCCCTTCTTTCTTTTGGCATGATCTATACGACACAAACGAAACGAGTAAATGCGTAATTTCCATAAACGACTCTACTTATAGAAATGCTAGAGATGCTTATGTTCTTGATTCTCCATGTGTCATATTATTCTATCATCTGTTCATGGGTCTCAAAAAAATGCGTAAGTTGAAAAAGTTTACTTTATGATATTATTCAAAGGCATAATGGTCTTATGACACTCCAAGAGATTTTATTGATGAACTTCTCATGCATTGCATTCATGTATATTGACCCATGACCAGATGGCGTTATATACGCGTATATATGTGTATGAGATATGGAAAAAGGTTACGGTGTTATATACGCACCACCACCTGATCAGCTAGTATACGTTGATAATTTGCCCTCAATGGCCGAGATGATATGTGAGAAGCCCTCAAAGGCTTGATTATATTATGAACACATATACCCATGCATGATATGGCATTTATACACATATGCATGACATTATAAAAATGAAATAATTCACAGAGCTATGCAAACGTACATGTCGAGTCTTTTACTCCATGTTTATCTCATGTCTATTATTTACTAATTTTCATTCCTTACATATTCGGTACATTATTTGTATTGACGTCCCTTTTGCTTGGGATGCTGCATTTCATGCTTGCAGGTCCCGATAGATAGGTCGAGAGCCCTCCAAGTAGGCTATTGGCTCAACGGAAGATGTTGGTGCCCTCCATTTGCTTCGAAGTTGCTTGTTTGGTTAGTATGATTTAGATGTGTATTGTTTGGCATGGCGGGACTCTGTCCCGACCTTTATGAAAATTAGGTATTCTTAGAGGCTTGTAGACATATGTCATGTAGGTAAAAGATTGTATGGCCTTATCGGCCTATGTTCAGTGTACGAGTGGTTATTTTGGCCTTATAGGCCCGTATGTCTTATGTATAAGTTGGTATCACATGTTGTATTCTACTTATCTCACTGCAGCCTTCTGGCTCAGTTATCTATGATAGTATGACATCAAAAGATATGTTATGTTGGTACTTAGTTGAGTAAGGTACCGAGTGTCCATCGCGGCCCATCAGTTTGGGTCGTTACATCATACTGCCGAGACAAATGACCTGATTCCATCAAAATAGTGTTGTCAACCTTCCAAGCCGAACGACCCGATCCCATAAGAGTAGTGTTACCATCATGCCGAGGCTAACGTCCTAATTCTATAAGAGTAGTGTTACCGTCATGCCGAGGCGAACGGTCCAATCCCATAAGAGTAGAGACATTTACCTTGCTCACAGAAGGCCTTGCGAGTCGAGAAGACACAAATTTATAGTTTATCAAGTATTCCTCAATTGTTTTTGAAATAAGAAACTAAGTCGATATTTCCACTTCAAATCCCCAGTCTTAGTCATAATCAAGACAATTAATGCACATTATAGGCATAAATAGTACAATTAAAGGCATGATATGAATCTAAGTCTATCCGGACATAATATGAAATATAGGTATGTACGAACTCTCATCCCCTCATACGCATGTAGATCCCCACAAATAAGTAGCACGCAACAATAGTACACCTAAGGGGGTAAGTTCCCTCTTACAAGGTTAGGCAAGAGACTTACCTCAATTCCAAGCCCTCAATTTGGCTCTGCAACCTCACTAGAACTCCTCAAACGACACCGAGGGCTCCAAAACTAATCAAAATTAGTATAAACTACTAAATATATACTCGAAATTTCATAATTTAGCTTTTATAGTAGTTACCCACCCCAATTTGGAAGATTTAAGAAATTCATCCCAGGCCCACGTGCCTGGATTTCGGAAATGTTTGAGTATAATAGTTACCCATAACTTCTCGAACTCAAATATATAGTTTATTCCAATTTCTACCACCAAATTCATGATCAAATCCCAAATTTACCAAAACCCTAGGTTCTTCACAAAATCCCACTTGTTTCACAAACTTTCCATGCTTAATCTACCTACAATCCGCATATTTAACTTATAGGTAGATGGAGTTTACTTACCTTGTATTGTAGATGAGAATTCCCCTCAAAAGTGCTATTAATATTGCCCAAGACCAAATTAAAAGTTGGAATAATGGACTAAGTCTCGGATTAAAAAGCATTCGCTTCCCAGCGATTTCCGCTTCTGCAGACCTAGGGTCACACCTGCGACGCCGCACCTGTGGAAAATCCATGGAAGGTGCGGTTCTCACCAAGATTGGGCAAGTCCGTATCAGCAATGAATCATGCGAACTTGCGCATTTGCTTCTATGGAAATTGTCCACTCCCGCGCACTTGCGCCTGCAAAGGGACCTCCGCTCCTGCGACCCCATGCCTTCGTGGACTTTTCTGCATTTGCAACCACTTTCCCCACACCTGCGAGCTCATTGATGCGAAAGAAACCTCGCATCTCGATCATTGCTCAACCCACTCTAGGTTGATTTTGCGACCACTGGGCCGCATTTGCGAGCTCGCTCCTTCGGCCATTTCTATGCAGGTGCGATTTCACCAGACATGAAGCCACCATCAGTCTCCCCATGTCCAAAACCAAGTTCAATTCCAATCATATTCGCACCCCATGCCCCCATGACCCCATCCAATTACATTAATGCATCCTACATAATAAGTACTCGCTCGCACAATCGAAATACCAAAATAACATCTAGAATCACAAATCGAACACCAAAACACATGAATTCAATATGGAACTCAAAAACTTCTAAAAAGCTTCCATGCGTCTGATTCCTATTAAATCAACTCGGAATGATGCCAAATTTTGTGTGCAGGTCAGGAATCACGACACGAAACTATTCTCAGGCTGGGAATACCAAAAGAGACTCGATAACACCAAAGCCTACTCGAAACCAAATTTAAGCAAATAGAAAAACCTTCAACGAACAACCTTCCCACATTAAGCGCCGAAACGCTCCCAAGTTATCCGAAACCCGATCCGAACATATGCCTAGGTTCGAATTCATTATACGAATCTATTGGGAACTTCAAATCCTGGTTCTGAAGTTTTTTACCCAAAAGGTTGACTCAAGTCAAACTTGGCAACCTTAGGCCACTATTAAGGAACTAAGTGTTTCGATTTCAACCAGAACCCTTCCAAACCTATACCGACCATCTTCACAAGTCATAAAGCACTAAAAGCTCATATGGGGAGTCTTAATTAGGAAAATGGGGGTCTAGAAAGCAAAACAACCTGCTGGTCATTACATTCCCCACCTCGTAAACAAGTGTTCGTCCTCGAACGTGTTTAGAATGATACCTGGAGTGCTGAATAAGTGCGGATATATGCTCCTCATGTCCTCCTCTGCCTCGCAAGTCGCTTCCTTGACTGGTTGACCCCTCTACTCGACCATCACGATAGAAATTTTCTTGGACCTCAACTAGCGAGCTTGCTTGTCAACAATGGCAACTTGCTTCTCCTCATAGCCTAAATTCTCATCTAGCTGAACCGTGCTGTAATATAACACATATGATCTGTTGGTATGGCACCTCCGTATCATAGGCACATGGATGACCAGATGAATTCCCGATAGAGTGGAAGGCAAAACAAGCTTATAAGTAACCTCCCCAACTTTCCTCAACACCTCAAATAGGCCAATAATCCTTGGGCTCAGCTTTCCCCTCTTCCTGAACCTCATGACGCCCTTCATCGGCGAGACTTTCAAGAGGAACTTCTCACCCACCACAAATGATAAGTCACACTTTTTCTGATCCACGTAACTCTTCTGTCTGGATTGTGTTGTGTGAAGCTGCTCTTGAATAAAATTTACCTTCTTCAAGGCATCCCTCACTAAATCAGTGCCATATAACTTAGCTTCGCCAGGCTCAAACCATATGATGGGCGAACGGCATCGCCGACCATATAAAGCCTCAAATGAAGCCATCTCGATGCTGGACTGATAATTGTTATTGTAAACAAATTCGCCAAGGGCAAGAATCTATCCCACTGCTCTACGATATCGATGACACATGCTTTGAGTATATCCTCTAGAATCTGAACTGTCCGCTCCAACTGCTCGTCGGCCTGCAGATGAAAAACTGTGCTGAGCTCTACTCGGGTACCCAACTCGCTCTGTACTGCTCTCCAAAAATGTGAAGTGAATTGAGGGCATCAATCAGATATGATGGAAACAGGCACACCATGCAACCAAAAAATCTCCTAAATGTATATCTAGGCCAAACTCGCTGAAGAGCAAGTGGTCACCATCAGAATAAAACGTGCCGACTTGGTCAGCCTATAACCAATGAGACAAATGGCATCAAACTTCCTCAATATCCACAACAACCCAACAAAGAAGTCTATAGTGATGCGCTCCTACTTCCACTGTGGTATAACCATCTATTGGAGTAGGCCATTTGTCCTGGTGGTCATTCTTGACCTGCTGGCAATTTAGACATCTCGCCATATACTCAACTATGTCCTTCTTCATCCGCCGCTACCAATAATGCTGCCTCATATTGCAATACATCTTTATAGCTCCTGGAAGAATAGTGTGTGCCTCCTCTAGAATTTTCTCCCTCAAGCCATCAACATTAGGAAAACACAGGCGACCCTGAAGTCGCAGAATGCAATCCTCGCCAATAGTAACCTCCTTGGAACCACCATGTAGTATTGTTTCTCTGAGCACTAACAAGTGCGGATCATCGTACTGACGAGCCTTGATCCTCTCAAGCAAATAATACTGAGCCACAATACATGCAAGAAATCAACTAGGCTCTGAAATATCAAACGTCATAAGTATATTAGCTAAGAACTGAATGTCCAAAGACAACGGGGTCTCCTCTGCTGAAATGAATGCCAAACTGCCTATACTCTCAGCCTTTCGACTCACGGCATCCACAACAACATTCGTTTTGCCCGAATTGTAAAGTATGGTAATATCATAGTCCTTTACTAACGCAAGCCACATTCACTACTATCACGACCCAAACCGATGGGCCGCGACGGGCACCCGACACCTTACTCAACCGAGTACCAATGTAACGTATCTTTCATATTGCATCATCATATACACGTGATATACGGTCATAATAGGCCAACATTATCATCTACAAACTCAAAACAAAGGACGACAAGGCCGTACAATTTTTTATATACACGACATATGTCTACAAGCCTCTAAGGGTACATATATGTTATAAAGGTCGGGACAGGGTCCCGCCTTACCAAACAATACACGTCTAAATCATACTAACCAAACGAGCAACTCCGAAGTAAATGGAGCGCACCAATATCTTTCGCTGAGCTGATAGACTGCTTGGAGGGCTCTCGACCTGTCTATCGAGACCTGCGGGTATGAAATGCAGCGTCCCCAAGCAAAAGGGATGTCAGTACGAATAATGTACCGAGTATGTAAGGCACATAAATAAATACATAAGAGGCATGGAAGACATATAGATTACATGACTTAACCTGTAAGTCTGAACAACTTTGTAAATCATAAATTACTTTTAGCGTCGTGCATATGAGTATGAATGCCATGTCGTGCATAGGTACATATTTTATAACATCATTAGCCTCTGAGGGCATCCCATCATATCATATCGGCCATTGTGGGCAAAATCATCATCGTATACCAGCTGATCAGGTGGTGGTGCGTATATAACGCCATAACCTTTCCCATATCCCATATACAAATATACATACATATATACGTGTATATAACGCCGTTTGAATCATACTTACATATATATGCATATATAACGCCGTTTGAATCATATTTCGGCCACTGTGGGCAATATCATTATCATATACCAACTGATCAGGTGGTAGTGCGTATATAATGCCGTAACCTTTTCCCATTCCATATACATATATTTACATATATACACGTATATAACACCATCTGGTCATGGGTCAATGCACATGAATGCAATGCATGAAAAGTACGTCAATAAAATCATTCGGAAGGTCATAAGACCACTTTGCGTCTTGAGCAATATCATAAAGTAACATCTTTTCAACTTTCGTATTTTTCTGAGACCCATAATAGATGATAAAATATTATGACACATGAGAATTAAAGAACATAGATATTTCTATTACTTCCATGAGTAGAGTCACTTATGGAATTTGTGCATTTGCACATTTCGTTCATATCGTATGGATCATGCCGAAAGAAAGAAGGGATAGCCTTAACATACCTGGAGTATGGAATAAAAATTCGTATGTTATTTTTGGAAAGATTGCGCCGTACTCCTTTAGAATCGTAAAATCTCACGTTGCTAATGTGCTAATAATTCTCGTTGGAATTATTTGATTGCAAGAAGATGTTTTTGAAAATTTGTAGGAATTGAAAGAAATGGCTAACGTTCTGATTCATTCTATATGACTTACAAGAATTACAATGACAAGTTACAATCCTAATTCACGTTTTCACCTACTCAAAACTTATAAGGATTGCTTATAAAATATGTCTTGTATTCGACATACAAAAATGTCGTGTCTCGTAGTCATTTTTCCACCTAACCAATATCAATCAAGAGTCATTTGGTTATAGAATGTCTTGCTGCCACGTGGGGTGGGGTGGGAAATTTAATCTTATCCAAATATATCCTCAATTAATTAGGTAATGTCCCATTACCCGGTAATTAATCAATTGCCCGTAAAATTGAAAATTATTCCTACTTACTTAAAATATTGCTCACTTTTAACATACTTTATACACCTTACTATCATGGCCATGTGGTACTTTGTATGGTACTAGTCCATAAATACCGGGTATTTTAGTTCGGGCCATATTTTATCCCAAAATGCCAAATTTTGACAAAATTGATTTTCTTAGACTTGCTCCCCTTTTCACCTTCATGAATTTACTAATCACTTGTGAAATTACAAAATCCTTATAATCCTCAAATAATCTTTTCCTTGGACTGATGTCAATTACCTTACGACAAACTCAACATAAAATACTGCAGGTGCAACACTGTCGTAAATTTTTACTGCAAAGCGCAACATCACCGTAATAAAATACGGGTTTAGTAGTGTCGTAATTTATTACTGCGAAGCGTAACATCTCCATAATGTAATACTGCTGGGTAGAACACTGTCATAACTTAATACTGCAGGACGTAATATTGACATAATATTGCGAGGTGTAACATCATTCCCCCCTTTGGAACATTCGTCCTCAAATGTTGACTGATGCTCTTATCATTTTTGTAACTTATAGCTCTTATGAATACATTAATACTCTACTTGCGATTCAAGCAGTTTCTCTGTGAATAAATCTAAAGTCTAGGGTATTCCCCCCTTTTGTCTTTTTGCTCATATCATGACCTGTGGTCGAAATCTTCCTAATCATGCAACTTCTGTTACCTCTGTCATGCGGCCTGTATGACCCTGGCTTTGTAGGTGCACTTATGCGATTCATCTTTCCTTTTTTCTTTTTACCTTTTAGTCGATCTGTAGGTCTTACTTTGTATATACAATGCTTAATAGGATGCCTCTCTGGGCCTCTATAGGTATATTGAATTCCTTTGCACGATACTTTGTTGAATTTATGAATATTGCTATATCTCATCGCATAGGTCCGTTTAACCATCCGTGTGAATTTACTGCCATAACTCTTACTTTAGTTTATCACTGCTGAGGTCTGCTACCCAGTCCCAGCTCACTCTCGTTGCTCATTCCATATGTACAAATTTAAGTCCTTTAATGCTTCCTCATTACTATTCATCTTTAGAATGACAACCTAATCTTATCTCATACTTTGTAACTTTTGTCCATCCATTGTTGATTCACCTCAATATTGATCTAATATACCACTAATAACTTAACCTTTTATGTAATATTACTGCTAGGATTCACGTTTTATCGGGGAACGTCTAAAATGATTAGATTGATCCACCTAGGGCGATACCCTGCTTTCATAACCATACCACACAACATCCCAATGCGATTCACCTTGTGTGGGTACTTTAATCCTATCCAATTCATAAGATCCATTTCTTTTCTTCGTTGAATAATTACTCAATCGAAGGCCCAAACGTCATCTTTTTTTCTATCACAATTAAACCCTCATTCTATTACAAGGGTGGCATTCTAAATGCTATTAGTCTTAGACTCCTTTGAATTCATTCAGGCAGTAGTGAGCTTTGTATAATTTAGAGAAACCATCTGCTCTTCTTGTTTTCATGGGCTTAATCATGAGGACTTATCCATTTTGTTACATTCTTATTCGCATATTCTTATCCTTGCTCCTGCCTTCTAGAACCTTGTCATGTCATCATACAATAACTTGTGACCTACACATCTCTATTTATATTACTTGCAACCTTTCAACTTGCTTGCTTCATAGATTTCCTTTTGTCATTTGGAACATCAAGCGAGACATCACATCGTCTCCAACTTTTCTTTACTCTCTTAGTCAAGCTTTTCGATACCTAGACCATAGGCTGGAAGGTATGCTACTGATGATGCCGATATTATTCCTATATAATGAACTCGTACGCTGTTCACATTTACCTTTCTTACCTTAAAATATCGTATCATATCTTTTATCTCCTTCATAACCTCGCTTCCACCTAGGTGTAATTCACGTCCATAACTTGAAGCTCTATTATAATACTTGCACCTCTGGTGCATACACAATCCGGTGGGAGCTTCATACTGACTTCTTATGAGGCTGGTACTTCTTCTAACTGACTTCCTTGTAGGTCCATTATTTATTATGATCGTTGTGTTATTTCTCTTGAACATCTGATATTAAGAGTGATTCTGTCATGTTCTCCAGCACAACTTCTATAATTTTTTTAGGTTCAATAATCAGACTCCTGATTTACTTCGGTGATGTAATTCTTTAGTTCCCTCTTCCTTCTGATCAACCTTTACGTAGGCTTAAGCTATCTTCCGACCTTTGGCTCATGGTATCAGTTATTACCTCAGCCTTTCATGGGCGTTACAGAATATCCATGACACAATCTTCTAACAATTCAATCCTTTGTCTATGCCCTGAGCTTAATTCTTGCTTTTAACTTATACCGGAATCTTTTACGGCTATATGATAGTCAACATATATGCTACATGTATAAGAATCCAAACTCTTAAGTGCGTTCATAACGTCACCAACTCGGGATCATTGATCAAATCATTCCTTTCGTTCCTTCTCAGTTTTCTTTTTAACGTAAGTTATTACCTTTCCTGATCTTTATTTCCCCTTGTTGCGTGCATACTTAGCTTATCTTAGCTCCCACGCATGCCGAAATTTCCATACAACTCATATGATTTTTGAATATTTCTTTTGGTTTTTACTTCCAATTTACTAGCCACGGTAGATTCCTCTTTCTTATGGAGGACGTACAATGTTGTTGTGAAACTGTGCTTAGGTTGAAGCCTTCTTCCTCATTTCCTCAGCTAGTCCTTCACTGTAGTACTTAGGGAGAACCCTTGACACTCGTAAAACTGTGAGCTTATTACGGACCTGTTCGATGTTCTTACTTGCCTATAATCATCCGTAGTTGCTTACTTCAATGCCCTTGTGCTTGTACGGTTGCTTCTGAACTGATATTTTGACTTCCTTCCGAGTGACACTTTCTTTTATCCCCGTAATACTCATACAGTACCTTTAACTACCCCGACTCATGTTTGAATATATCTCAAGTATTATAATGATATTCTTTTAGGCTGAATTCTACATGTTGGGTTCTACTATGTTTATATTACATGATCTGATGACTCGTCTGTAACCTCCTGTTTAGCCATAACTGGGATCCTCCTGACCAATTACTAATTACTCGTTGGCCCATTTTCATATCAATATTACTCGTAATCTTTCTTGGGTTATTTCCTTTATCTTAACTTACATCCCGCACTGGCTCCTTATTTATTAATAACAGCTTAGGCAGGAACCTTTACTTCCTCTGCTTGACGTCGTGCTTGCACAATATTTTTGAATCATAATGTATCTGTAAGATTTAGATAAGTTCCATATCATGCCTCTTTCATTTATTGCATTTTTCCTTTGCCATGCCATAGTCACTAGAACAACTTAATTCTAACTTAATACCACATCACTTCATATTTCCCCTTAAGGTGTACTAAGAGTTGAAGCCACGAGGATTTACCTATAGATGTTTTACCTTTTCATCTTTGGCGTTGTTTCACAACACCAATGATCCTTACTCACCTTGCAACAATCCTTCTGTACCAAAGATGACAAATTCCCTTACTCGCGAGGGTGGCACTTAGCTTAACTTGCACATACAGTCTCTTAAGCTTAACTTTGCTCACATTTCTTGCTTTAGGGAAGCGTCTCCCTGGATAACTATTCTCTGCGTTTCTCATGAATCTTCCTCTGTGGTCCATTCTATTATCGCCGGAATGCAATATGAAGTTCTCATGATGCCGACCACCATCAAATCACTCAGTCCCTAATTCATGTTTAGTTTATCTTTTTCCACCAGTCCATGCTGACTTCTATTATTCTGGGGTCTAACTTTTCTTCTGAATCACATTAGTGTCGCGAACTTGTTTCTCGAAGTGAGGATATGACTTTATGGCCTATATTCTTTTGTTACCTCAAGGCCTGTCACTTCTCGTCTTTTCCTTCACTTGACTATCGACTCTGGAATACTCTTATCTTTTTGGCCTAATGTTGTCATCCCTGTATTACATCTTACTCTTAATGCTTCTTTAGCTCTCTTCTTATTTCCCGTGAACATTTATGCCTATCACTTTATTCTGAAAACTTTAACAAGATATTCTTTTGCTTTTAGTTCCCCTTTTGCACCATCCACTGGCTCTTTAGGCTGCCTAGAATTATCTCTCTACTAGGGACGGGAGCCCTACTAAGATAATATTTATCCTTTTCAGGCTTCCAGTGCCTATCTTTGTAGTACTCATGTCTAGCTGTACTATTTTAGAGTGCACCATCTAGGTATCCCATAAGGAGATCTATTATCACCTTTTTAATATCCTTTTGAAATGTGAATTAGCGCAAACCATCCATCCCTCATTTTGGGTTACTCTAACCCCAGCCGGATCCTACTATCATATCCTTCTCTTAAACCATATCCGTCATGACTGAGATAGGTGTGGCTGATTGTACGTACATCTATTACTGTTGAAGGTAACTCAAAATGCTTATATCTCCCTTTCTGAATGATAAATAATGATAATCTTTATTAACTGGGTACCTCGTACCCTTCTTCACCTTGCTTCTTTTACTTGCTGAAACTTGTGTCTCACTTCCGATTCCGTTATTCCTTTTTACCGTAAGAGTGGATAAGTATTCTTTCCTAAAAGCTTATTATTAAGAACTGTGCACCGTTTAGTACACGCATTATCTACTGAAGACCTCGCATTTACTCATCATGCGCAAGATGTAAAATCGAATTCCTCTAATTCAACACTTTCACAACTATATCTTTTATAGATCATCTTTCTGAACGTAGGCATCGTTTTATTATGAATAAAAATAGAAGCTCGGGACTTGAATTCTTATAAGTGAGCTCTACCACACGATCTAGAGTAAGAAGAAAGAGTGACAGTCTTAAGTGCCCGGTAGCCTCCTGCTTATAAGTGTGGTGCACGACACACTCATAAACAAGACTCTACTAGACACGGCTTGTAGACTCCCTAGGACAGAACTGCTCTGATACCACTTTTGTCACGACCCAAACCGATGGGCCGCGACGGGCACCCGGTACCTTACTCAACCGAGTACCAACATAACGTATCTTTAATATTGAATTATCATATACACGTGACATACGGGCCTAATAGGCCAACATTATCATCTACAAACTCAAAACAAAGGACGACAAGGCCGTACAATTTTTTATATACATGACATATGTCTACAAGACTCTAAGGGTACATAAATGTCATAAAGGTCGGGACAGAGTCCCACCTTACCAAACAATACACGTCTAAATCATACTAACCAAACGAGAAACTCCGAAGTAAATGGAGCGCACCAACATCTTTCGCTGAGCTGATAGCCTACTTGGAGGACTCTCGACCTGTCTATTGAGACCTGCGGGCATGAAATGTAGCGTCCCCAAGCAAAAGGGACGTCAGTACGAATAATGTAACGAGTATGTAAGGCACATAAATAAATATATAAGAGGCATGAAAGACATATAGATTACACGACTTAACATGTAAGTCTGAACAACTTTGTAAATCATAAATTACTTTTAGCGTCGTGCATATGCGTATGAATGCCATGTCGAGCATAGGTACATATTTCATAACATCATCAGCCTCTGAGGGCATCCCATCATATCATATCGGCTACTGTGGGCAAAATCATCATCGTATACCAGCTGATCAGGTGGTGGTGCGTATATAACGCCATAACCTTTCCCATATCCCATATACATATATACATACATATATACGCGTATATAATGCCGTTTGAATCATATTTACATACATATGCGTATATAATGTCGTTTGAATCATATTTCGGCCACTGTGGGCAATATCATTATCATATACCAGCTGATCAAGTGGTGGTGTGTATATAACGCCGTATCCTTTTCTCATTCCATATAAATATATTTAGATATATACACGTATATAACGCCATCTGGTCATGAGTCAATGCAAATGAATGCAATGCATGAAAAGTACGTCAATAAAATCATTCGGAAGGTCATAAGACCACTTTGCCTCTTGAGCAATATCATAAAGTAGCATCTTTTTCACTTTCGTATTTTTCTGAGACCCATAACAGATGATAAAATATTATGACACATGAGAATTAAAGAACATAGATATTTCTATTACTTGCATGAGTAGAGTCACTTATGGAATTTTTGCATTTGCACGTTTCGTTCATATCTTATGGATCATGCCAAAAGAAAGAAGGGATACTCTTAACATACCTGGAGTAGGGAATAAAAATCCGTATGTTATTTTTGGAAAGATTGCGCCGTACTCTTTTAGAATCGTAAAATCTCACGTTGCTAATGTGCTAATAATTCTTGTTGGAATTATTTGATTGCAAGAAGTTGTTATTGAAAATTTGTAGGAATTGAAAGAAATGGCTAACGTTCTGATTCATTCTATAAGACTTACAAGAATTACAATGACAAGTTACAATCCTAATTCACGTTTTCACCTACTCAAAGCTTATAAGGATTGCTTATAAAATGTGTCTTGTATTCGACATACAAAAATGTAGTGTCTCGTAGTCATTTTGCCACCTAACCAATATCAATCAAGAGTCATTTGGTTATAGAATGTCTTGCTGCCACGTGGGGTGGGGTGGGAAATTTAATCTTATCCAAATATATCCTCAATTAATTAGGTAATGTCCCGTTACTCGGTAATTAATTAATTGCCCGTAAAATTAAAAATTATTCCTACTTACTTAAAATATTGCTCACTTTTAACATACTTTATACACCTTACTATCATGACCATGTGGTACTTTGTATGGTACTAGTCCATAAATACCGTATATTTTAGTTCGGGCCATATTTTATCCCAAAATGCCAAATTTTGACAAAATTCGTTTTCTTAGACTTGCTCCCTTTTTCACTTTCATGAATTTACTAATAACTTGTGAAATTGCAAAATCCTTATAATCCTCAAATAATCTTTTCCTTGGACTGATGTCAATACCTTATGACAAACTCAACATAAAATACTGCAGGTGCAACACTGTCGTAAATTTTTTACTACAAAGCGCAACATCACCGTAATGTAATACGGGTTTAACACTGTCGTAATTTATTACTGCGAAGCGTAACATCTCCATAATGTAATACTGCTGGGTAAAACACTGTCGTAACTTAATATTGCAGGACGTAATCTTGACATAATATTGCGGGGTGTAACAACTACCTCAAATTACGGTCCCTCTGCTTAAACAAATTCTGCAACAAGCTACGATGATCGATGTAAACCTCATAGGACACCCCATAGAGATAATGCCTCCAAATTTGGAGGGCATGAACTATAGCAACCAACTTCAAATCATGAACATGGTAATTTCTCTCATAGGGATTCAACTGACGTGAAGCATATGGAATAACTTGCCCCTCCTTCATCAATAGACAACCCAAGGCAACACACGAAGCGTCGCAATACATGGTATACATCCCTGAATCAGAGGGCAACACTAACACTGGTGATGTAGTCAAAGCGATTTTGAGCTTTTGAAAGCTTGCCTCACAATCATCGGACCATCTGAATGGAGCACCCTTATGGTTCAATCTAGTCAAGGGCACTGAAATAGACGAGAAGCCCTCAATAAACCGACAATAATAACCTGCTAGCCCCAAGAAACTCCTGATCTCGATCGCTGTGGTGGGACGAGGCCAACCCTGGACTGCCTCAGTCTATCTCGGATCCACCTTAGTACCCTCACCTAATACAACATGCCCCAAGAAAGCCACAGAACCCAACAATAACTCACACTTGGAGAACTTTGTATAAAGCTTTTGTTCCCGCAAGGTCTGAAGTACCAATCTCAAATGCTGCTCGTGCTCCTCCATACTACGTGAGTATATCAATGTGTTATCACTGAAGATGATGAAAAATGAATAAATATACGACCTAAACACTAGGTTCATCAAATCCATAAATGCTAGCGGGGTTTTAGTTAAGTCGAAAAACATTACTAAAAAACTCATAATGGCCATATCTAGTATGAATAGCCATCTTAAGAATATACCAAGCACGAATCTTCAGCTGATGATACCCAGATCTCAAGTCGATCTTAGAGAACACCCTAACACCTTACAAATAGTCACAAATCATCAATGCATGGCAGTGGGTACTTATTCTTGATGGTGACTTTGTTCAACTGGCGGTAATCAATGCACATCCGCATACTCCCATCCTTCTTCTTCACAAACAACACCAGTGCACCCCAAGGTGACACACTTGGTCTAATGAACTCCTTCTCAAATAGCCCCTAAAGCTTCTCTTTTAACTCTCTGAGTTCCTTAGGAGCCATACGATAAGGTGAAGTAGAAATAGGCTGGGTGCCTGACACCAAATCAATGCCGAAATCATTATCTCGATCTGGCGGCATACCAGGTAGATCAAGAAGGAAATGCATTGGAAAATTGTCGTGCCACCGGCACTGAATCCAATGCGGGAGTCTCTATAGTAGTATCCCGAACAAAGGCTAAGTAGGCCAAACAATCCTTCTCGACTATATGCCGAGCCATAAAGAAAGAAATAACCCATTTAGAAGTACCGATAGATGAACCCCTCTACTCTAATCTGGGAAACTAAGGCATTGCCAAGATAACAGTCTTGGCATAACAATCAACAATGGTATGGTACGATGACAACCACTCCATGCCTAAGATAACCTCGAAATCAACCATATCGAGCAATCGAAGATCCGCTCGAGTCTCATATCCGCGGGGAGTCACCATACAGGATAGGTAGGCCCAATCTACAATAATAAAATCACCTGCTGATGTGTACACATATATAGGAACACTGAAGGACTCGCGGGGCACCTCCAGATAAGGAGAAAATAGAGAAGAAACATAGGAGTAAGTAGACCCTAGATGAAATAATACCAAGGCATCCTTATGGTAGACAAAAATAGTATCTATGATCACTGTATCTGAGGCGATTGCCTCTGGCCTGGTAGGGATATCATAGAATCTAGCTGGAGTGCCACGTGACTAGACTCTATATCTAGGACAACCCCTACCCACCTACCCTACGCCTCTGGCTGGACGGGCGTACGGTGTTGTAGCTGGTGCGGCAAGCATTGGCTGATAGTCTTGCTGCTGGGCCTTGCCCCGAAGTCTTGGAACAAAACCTCTTCATGTGGCCAAGAGCCCCACACTCGAAAGAACCCCTCGACACGATAGACTGCTGACCTGAAGTCTGACTTTGTTTGCCTGAATACCTACTGGAGGAACCCTGAATAGCTGACGGGCGGTAAGTAATCTCTTGAATGGAACTGAAGTAGGGTCGTGCTGGAACACTCCGAGCAGGTGTGGTGATGACTGCATGGGCCTTCTTGGGTTGACCCCTCATGAAGTGACCTCTTCCCCTAGATGGGGCTCCACTGAATCCTCCAAGGTGGTTTGTCCCTCAACGCAAACTCTTCGTTGTGGTTGCGAATACACTCAATACTCAGAGCTATATCCACAACCAGAAGAAAGGAAGTCCCCATCTCTGCCTCACGGGCCATAGGAACCTGAATTTCAAGGTGCAGACCTACAATGAACCTCTGCACCCTCTGTGTATCTGTGGGGGGTATAATAGCTGCATGGCGAGACAAGTTAGTGAATCTCGCCTCATAGTTGGTGATAGATATATGATCCTAACGGAGTCGCTCAAACTGACCCCGAAGCTCCTCTTTCTCAGAAGGTGGTATGTACTTCTCCAAGAACAGATGGTGTAAACTGATCCCAAGTCAAGAGAGGTGATCCTGCTGTCCTGCTAAGAAAGTATGCCTGCCACCATCCGCGGGCCTTGACCTCAAGCTAAAAGGTGGTGAATTCCATCCCGTTGGACTGTAATATCCCCATGTTTCAAGCCTATTGCACCCATCAATGAAACCGTGGGGGTCCTCTGACTATTCACCCCCAAAGCTAGGGGCAAAGTCTAGTCCATCTATCCAGTCGCTTCTTCTCATCAAACAGACGTGGCTGGTATAGTCTCTCATACAATCGCTGCATCAGGCTGGGCTCTACCTACAGGTGGTGCACTTGCGGTCTGATAAATGGTGGCAGTACACCCTGGAGCCTAAGCGGTAGGGGTCTATGCTCCCCCTTCCACCTATGATGTGGCAGGGTCTACTGGAAATAAACCAGCCTGTGTCAATAGAGTCAATGAACCACAACATACATCCCATGACCTCCTGGAGTCCTGGTGCAGTCACGAGATCTACTGGGCCTGGCTCAAATGCAGGTGCCTCATCCGGCTCCTCAATGACAGGATCCTCCACTGGATCCACTGGTAGTACGACGGGAGCAGATCTAAGAAACCCTCATCCACTGACAAGAGATGGAGCCCTTCCCTGGCCTCTGGCTCTGCCTCTAGCAATTGGGGGAGCAGCTCCTCTACCGCCTGGTACATCTGCCACGCGGGTTCTCACCATCTATGAGAGATCAATATAAAGATACTTAGCATAATATCAACTGCAGGATAGGAGATGAAGAAAGAAAAGTTTCCTAACACCCTATAGCCTCTCAAAGATAAGTACAAACGTCCCCGCACCAATCCAGATGACTCTACAAGGCCCACTCATGACTCGTGAGACCTATGTGAATCTAAAACTTTGATACCAAGTTGTCACGACCCAAAATCCATTATTAGGCAAGCCGACATGTGAAACTACTATTTATTTACCCCTTTTTAGCATTTTAAAATAGAAGTTTTCATTTTATATGAACGAATTAAGCAATACTTTATGCAATCATAACAACTCTTTTTAAACAAAACACTAGCACAATAAGTACATCCATTATGGTGATAGAAATGATGAGTACAACAGTACATAAATGCTACAGGTTCCCAAAACCCGGTGTCATAAGTACATGAACGATCTAGAGAATATACAAAACTACTAAAACTACTGTCTGAAAGTGATAGATAGAAATAGTAAATAAGATAGAGGAGACTCCGACACTATGGATCGCAGTAAGGCCAGTAGCTCACCACTAAGTCTCTGTCGGTGATCTGCTACATGCTAACATGACGTCTGGTATTCCCTATCTTAGTACCTACACATCAGTGTAGAAGTATAGCACGAGTATGAAAAAAACGCATACCTAGTAAGTATCTAATCTAACCTCAAAGGAGTAGTAAAGAGGGGTCGACTCGTCACTTACTAGAGGTCAAATAATAATACTATAAATGCATAAAGTAGACATGGTAACTGTAAAACAAGTATTGATGAAGAAAATAAGAGAAAGTATAGTAAATCCACTCAGGAGTCTATATCAAATCACCAACATATCATAATTGGTCATGGAGGTGCTAACTCAACTATACCCAAACCAGAACCCGTTTCGATTATTAAGCACAAAGTTGCCAAGGCGAACAAACTGATCTCATAGGAATAGTAGTACTCTATACTGCCAAGGCAAATGACCCGATCCCATAAGAATAGTGTTATCATAATGCCGAGGAGAACGACCCAATCCCATAAGAATAGTGTTATAGATCTGCCGAGGTGAATAACCCAATCCCATAAGAGTGGTGTTATCATCATGCCGAGGCGAACGACCCGATCCCATAAAAGTAGTGTTACCATCTTGGTAAGGCGAACGACCCGATGCCATAAGAGTAGAGATATTTACCTCACTCACGAAAGCTATTGCGAGACGAGAAGACACAAATTTATAGTTTATCAAGTATTCCCCAAATTTATGAAACAAGAAAGTAAGTCGATATTTCCAACTTAAACCCCATCTCATTCCTAATCAAGATAATTAATACACATGAGAGGCATAAGCAATACAATTAAAGGCATTATGTGAATCTAAGTCTAACCAGATATAACATAAAATATAGCTACGTACGGACTCTCGTCACCTCGTACACACGTAGATCCCCACAACAAGTAGCACACAACAATAGTACACCTAAGGGGAATAAATTCCCTATTACAAGGTTAGGCAAGAGACTTACCTTGATTCCATGTCCTCAATCCGGCTCTCCAATCTCACTAGAACTCCTCAAAATGCCGAGGGCTCCGAAACTAATAAAAAGTCGTATAAACTAGTAAATACATACTTGAAAGTTCATAATTTAGCTTTTATAGTAGTTACCCAACCTAACTTGGATGATTTAATAAATTCACCCCCAGGCCTACGTGGCCGAATTCCGGAAATGGTTGAATATAAAAGTTACCCATGACCTCCCGAACTCAAATAATAGTTTATTCTAATTTCGACCACTAAATTCGTGATAAACCCCAAATTTTCCAAAACCCTAGGTTCTTTACAAAGTCCCACTAGTTTCACAAACTTTCCATGTTTAATCTACCTACAATATGCGTATTTAACTTAAAGGTAGGTGGCGTTTACTTACCTTGTACTGTAGATGAGAATTCCCCTCAAAAGTGCTCTAAAACAATTTCTCAAGACCAAGTGTAAGTGTGGAAAAATGGCCTAAGTATCACATTAAAAAGCCTTCACTGCCCAACGATTTCCGCTTTTGCGTGCCTAGGGTCGCACCTGCAATGCCACACCTGCGAAAAATCCGTTGCAAGTGCGGTGCTCACAAAGATTGGGCAAGCTCACATCTGCGGAGAATCATGCATACCTGCGTATCCTCTTCTACAGAAACTCTCCGCTCCTGTGCACTCACGCCTGTGGAGGTACCACGTTCCTTGCACCAGCGAGCTCGCAGATGTGGAAGAAATCATGCATTTGTGATTACTGCTCAGCCCACTCCAGGCTGCTTCTGCAACCACTGGGCCACATCTACAAGCTTGCACCTATGCCCATTTCCATGCAGGTGCGATTGCACTAGACCTGAAGCCACTATCGATCCCCCATGTCAAAAACCAAGTTCAATTCCAATCCAATTTGCACCCGAGGCCCCCGGGTCACCATCCAATTACATTAATGCATCCACAACATAATACAAACACTCTCGCACAATCAAAACACCAAAATAACATCTAGAATCACGAATTGGACGCCAAAATGCATGAATTCAACATAAAACTCAAAAACTTCTAAAAACACTTCCGCGCGTTCGATTCCTATCAAATCCACTTGGAATGACGCCAAATTTTGTGTGCAAATAATAAATCACCACACAAATCTATTATTAGGATCAGAATCCCAAACAAACCTCGATAATACCAAAGCATACTCCAAACCTAATTTAAGGAACTAGAAAAAACTTAGATGAACCAACTTCCCACATTGAGCACCGACATGCTCCCGGGTTATCCGAAACCCGATATGAACACACACCCAGGCCTGAAATCGTCATACGAACCTATTGGGACCTTTAAATCCCGGACCCGGGATCATTTACATAAAGGGTTGATTCAAATCAAACTTGGCCACCTTAGGCCACTATTAAGGAACTAAGTGTTTCGATTTTAACCCGAACCCTTCCAAAACTAAACCAATCATCCTCGCAAGTCATAAAGTAGTAAAAACACATACGAAGAGTCTTAATTGGGGAAACGGGGGTCTAGAAAGAAAAACTACCATTTACACTATTGTTACATAATGCATAATGTGAAGCTACTCATGGTCTCAAATCACGAAACGACATGCTCATGCTCAAAATGACCGCCGGGTCATTACATTTTCCCTATTTAAACATACATTCGTCCTCAAACATGCCAAGAGTTCTTCCCAAGCTGTCAAATCACTATATTGGTCATTAGACACATACATGTTCCACCTTAATCCATATACGCACATTAGCACACCTTCGACTGAAGATCATCCCTGCAACCTAGCCCACAAGCTTTAGAACCAAATTCCATTATCTGGAATTTCCTATAGAGTCTGATTCATATGTACATACACTGTATCAATCACAACGAGCCGTATCAAAGCATAATTATACACCTAAGATGTAATCACATGATATACCGTATAACTCATATGCCCATAGTAGTATCTTCAAACCACAGTAGCTTCAAGTTTTCCGAATCCGGTACTAGTAATACATCTCCTAACACATAAAGGCCCTATTCTAGACCTTGCAACACTGCAATGAAGAAAGATACATATGGAATCTCATAACCACCTAGTCAAATCAATAAATCATTGGGCTCTTCTTCTCGAGAAGAACCATTACCACATTCTTAACTAATTAACAACATTCTCCCTCCAAACATACATTATATGAATACAATTATGCTAACTCTAGGCCCAACAACCTCGTCTCACCCAGTATAAACTTCTTGGGTAATAAGCCACATCAAGAACTATCTAAAATCTCATACGCCTCTATCAATGCGCTAGTAGGTTACAACTCAAATATTACCAATAAGGAAAGCGAACCCGAGTACAGAACAATCCAGCCCGCGTAACGAATAAAACAACCAATGAAGTGCTATGATCCTATTCCACATATGAGAGTAAAACACAAAAAAATAGTATAAGGAACCGTACTTAACATTTCACTGTTGCGACATACAACCTGATCCAAACATCATACCCGTGACAGCGTACCACCCAATCCACACATAATCAATATGCACGGGAATACCCATCGAGCCAAAAATTCTCATACTCACTAGACACACGTATAATAACCCCAAACACGTCGAGTGCATAAATATAAACCTAGGGAGACATATAGCATCATGCGCTAAGGCCCAAGCATGACTAAGGTGCAATAAACAAATAAGCATCTCCAAATCCATCTCACTCATATAACATCACAAGACTACACAGGATCACAACACACATGTGAATAAAAATCAAGTCGCCTCACAACAAACATGGCATAAAAGAGTAACACATGAAATAGACGACAACATGAATATTATCCACCATGCTTGAGAGCTTATGCATAAGCAATGCTATAAGGATATCTGATCTAGTGTAGAATATACATTCACCGTGGGTCTACCAACAGACCTCCAAGCCAATTTTGATTATCCAAAAATAAGCCAGTAACCTTCTAAAGATCCATAATGACCATAATCATGACACATACAATCAACCGTCGAATCCTATTATAGGCCGTAATGACGCTCAACACTACAGTTATGCAAGACAACAAATTAAAACATAAAAATCCGCAATTCAAAAACACATTTGAACACAATGGATGAATAATTAAACGGAAATTTCTATCTTTATAGAAAATACTAACATCATTTTCATGATTAGACTATGACTAATAATACAATGCCGAATGTAGTAATAGGAATACACCAAAGAGTATTAGTAAATCCCATAAAACCAAATATCACAAGTGCATGAGCATCTACCAGAATATACAATACTACTACAACAACTATATAGAATAGGAAATAGATAAAATTCAATAAATAGATAGATCAGAGACTCTATGCTGCAAATCGTAACATAGAGAGAAGCTCATGGCAAAGTCTCTTCAATGACTATGCCTACGCTCATAAATGACCACCAAAAGTTTCGGTCTCAATACCTGCACAGTTAGTGTAGAAGTGTAGTATGAGTACGTAAATCAACACATTTGTAGTAAGTATCTAGCCTAACCACAAAGAAGTAGTGATGAGAGGTCGACATCGACACTTACTAGTGGTCGAATAAATCAAGTATAATAAAACTAGATAGGCACAAAGAACGGTAAGTAAAATAATGCGAGAAAATATGTGTACATAACACGATCCTCAATAGAAGTATAAATACGAAATCCCTAGTAATCTGATACTACCTCGAATTGAATTCATAATGGTCAATACCAATTAAGTTGTCACATCTCAAGTCAGGAAAACTCATAGGTACACTAATTCCTTATCAAATATTATGCACGATTCTACCAAGACAAACGGCCTGATCACATAAGGGTGTTTCATAAGACGGTTGAGGCAAACGACCCAATCCCATAAGATTGTGTTACTTTGTCCTCGAAGGCGAATGACTTGATCTCATAAGAATAAGTTACATAATCATTCCAAGGTGAATGACGTAATACCTTAAGAATATGTACTCTACCAAGGAGAATGTAAGGCATTGTAAAATTCTTCCTAAAAACTAGAATATCATGGTGCCACGTTAGGGTTATGTGTTAGAAATTGTTGGATTGAACTGTGAATTAAAAATTTAAAGGATAATGTTCACAGAGGTATTCATTTCTGCGGCTCATTATGCGGCCGCATAATCACTCTGTGGGCCGCATATTTACCGCAAAGTGAGGCAGTCTTTTGGCCAATTTTAAGGTCATTTGTGCGGCCCATTATCGCATATCCACTTTGCGGGCCGCACCTTGGTCGCATAATCATTCTTAGACTTTTGCGGGGGGGGGGGGGGGGTTCTACGGTGCATTATGCAACTACAGAACAGGTCTACGACGCATTATGCGACCGCATGATAGGTCTGCGGACCGCATAATGGTCGTAGACAAAAGCAGAGAGATCTGGCCTAAGAGCCACTTTTCGCGGTCACTTTGCGGACCGCATAACTGTTATCGGAGCTCCATCTTTTTAATTTTTAAACCTGATCCCATTTTGTTATAACTTATGCAATGGATCATTTTGAGCCTATTTCCTGGTACTTTTAGAGTGAGAAAAAGGGTCTAAGAGAGAGGAAGTTTCATGCATCAAAAATTGCTCCTCAAATTCTTGTTTAAAATTTAAAGATATTCAAGTGAGGCACCTAAATCTTCATCCTGGGAGGTAATGATTCATCTCTTCAGCTCTTATTATTCAAACATAGCTGTAAGGGGTCATTAGTGGGGTAATTTATGGGGATTAGGGTGATTACATTGCATGCATGTGTTCTTAGAAGATATGGGGAAATTATAAATCAAAAATAGAGAGGCATGGGGAATGGGTTTGTGTAATCTTGCATAAAACGGCTCGTAAAACCTTAATGAACAGATAATGCTCGATAAAATGCTCAACTAGGCTAAGATTATGATCACTTTCCTAATTATGGGTTCAATTGTGCTACATTACTTAAATAGATTGAAGTTGCGAACATTCTGGGACATTGTAGTAATTAAGGAAAGCTTAATTGAGGTTTGTATGGCTAAACCTCTTTCTTCTTAGAATCAAAATCCCCTGGTATCTGCGGAATCGGTGTAAGTCCCCAAATTAAGCACACTAGAATGGACTTGTAAGGCCCCGTGAAATTTTTACTCAAAAAAAACCCGAAATATCGTAGTGCCAAGTTAATAATATGTGTTAGAAATCTCGCCGCGGCTCGGACCTTTTGGATTGATCTAGGCATTAAAAAGTTAAGGAAAAATATTTTTTAGAAGAGCACGTTTCTGTAGCCCATTATATGGCTGCATAATAGCCACAGAGTGAGGCAGAATGTTGGATAATTTTGAGGATAACTATGCGACCAATTATGCTATCGCATAATCGATATGCGGGTCGTATAGTCGTCGCATAACCTCCTTGGGATTTTTGCAAAGGGGAGTTATGCGGTGCATTATGCGACCGCATAACATGTATGTGGACTGCATATTGGTCGCATACCCGGGCAGAATATTTAAGTCTTGAGGGCTAATTTTGCGATCCCTTTTGCGGGCTGCATATCAGTTATGCGACCGCAGATTGAGTCAGGGATCGTATTTTCTAACTTTTAAAACCTGACCTCATTCCATTTAAAACACCCCAATTAGACCCTCTTGTGATATTCTTTTCTACATTTAGAGTGAAAGAAAGAGTTCTAGAGGGAGAAAATGATCCTCACTAAGTCACTATTCAATCCTTACCCAAATTCTTGAAGATTATCAAGTAAAGTTGCTAAGCCTTCATCTTAAGAGGTAAGAACTTGTACCCTAACCTCTGATTTTGAAATTCATACTAGAATAAGTAATTAACAAGTGGGTTCATAGGTATAACGATGGATTTTCTTGCATGCATGTGTGATAAAAGGGTATGGGGAGACTATGAGCTAAAAATATAACAAATGGGGTGTAGGATGATAGAATCTCTCAACAAAAATGTCCTAAAATCATAATGCACACTTAGTTCTTAATAATGTGCTTAAATGAGCTAGAATCTTGATTATCTCTCTAATTCTTGGTTCAACTTGTAATTCTCATAAAATAGATCAAAGTTGCTAAGAGTTCCAGAATTACTATAATAATTTAAGGAAATCTCTATTGAGGTATGTATGGATAAAACCCCTTCTTCTTAGAAATTGAGCTCCCATGGTGTCCATGCAAATATTGTAAGTCCGAAAATTGATTGATGTAGTACTTGTTATTTCAAGTGAAATGGTGCTGCAAGAATTTATGTGAAAGGTGTGTCTCAATGTGCTCAATATGATATTCTTGGTAAATTGAGGATGTGTGAAGAATGTGAACTATGTGCTAAATGCCTAGATTTAAAATCAAGTTTAAATTGTGGTCATAATGCCAAACTATATGAAATCCTCTCTATGCTTACAATCCGAATTGCTCTTGTATGTGCCCATTATCTTAAATTGCAAGGTTAATGTTGAAAGTGAAAATGATGTGAAGTGTGAGTTATGAAATGTGGCCTAGTACCAAGTATGATGTGATAATTGTGGCCCGAAGAGATGATGAATGGATATATGTGAAACAAAAAATTGAAGTGAGATGATTGATCGAAAAGGGAAACGTCTTAGTAAGACCACTTAGCCGATTGGGTTGTGATCGAACTCCATGCCACACACATGGTGGTATTGTGTTGATATTGAATCCAAAAAGTGAGAATGAAATTGTGATTGAGGTATATGTCTCAAATGAGGTAGCTTAGCCGATCGGGCCGTGATCGGACTCCGCATAAGAAAGCGGTGGTATTGTGAAATGATGAAACAATATGAAATGTCCCAACCTAAGGATATGGAAATTATGTGAAAGCTATGTGATCCCTTTTATTTGATGATGTGGTGATTGTTTAAAGTTTTTGTTAATCCTTATGATTTCTTTATTCTTGTGTGGTTGTTCTTTCTAATGAGATGGTGTCTAGTTATACATGCTAGTACTATTCCATGGTAGTAACATCCCTTTTGCCAGGGGCGCTACATTTGTGAATGGATGTAGGTGGTCTATAGCAGACAGTGCCGATCGCAGGTAGCGGAGCATCCTCCTCTCAGAAATCTTGGTGAGCCCCTTCTTCTTCCAGGGGGTATGCAATATATCTTTTGTTATAAATTACCACTTTTTGAGGTATAGCCGGGGCTTTGTTGCCAGAATTATCATTACTGTGTTTTGTATCTTAGAGGTTCCGTAGACATTTGTATGGGTGATGTACGAGCATTAGATGGGTCTCTAGACTATGTTGTAATTCTAAACTTTGTCCCTGTAAACTGTAATTGCATGAAATTTTTGGAAACTTAACTATGGTTTAAGGGATGTAATATAAAATGAACTACCAATGTTATATGTACGATCTTTCCTACTGTCTAATTAAATGAAAGCATGGTTTCTTGATCATAGGGAGTTGGGTAGAAAGTGTCCAAAAAGTCTTGCTCAGTTGGGTTCACTTGATTGAGCATCGGTTGCTCCTTCTGAGGTTAGGGCGTAACATGACTATCCCAAATGTGTCGTGTGGTAGAATATGTGTGACAAATGCTTATCATGTCCTTTCTTCCTATGTGAATATGTTTAACTATGTGGAATATGTGTTGAGAAAGGCTAAGAACTCTTGTCAAAGAAATTGAATAATGATTGTGTTTCCAATTCGTATGCAAAGTCTCTATATGCATAGAATTTTCGAGCTTTTCCCTTGTGTGTGAACATTGCCTTATATGATAGGCCTTGCTGTTGGTATGATAATGTTGTTGAACATGTAAAAAGTGGAACTTGAATTGTAAGATACGACCAATTGCCAAGAATGACTAAATAAATGAGGCTACTCGTGCCATGAAATTAAACATGGGAAAGAAATATGAATCGAGATGAACAATTGAGAGGCTGATGTCTCAAGTGAGATGGCCTAGCAGATCGGGCCGTGATCGGACACCATGTCGCACACATAGTGGTAATTGTGTTGGATTGATTAATTGAAATCGTGAATATGGTGGATGTCTCAAGGGATATGACCTAGCCGATCGGGTTGATGTCAGACTCCCTGCAGAAACACGGTGGTATTGTGGATTGTGGCACATGGCACTGAGATTGGAAACCTAATAGGATGGAAATTTAACCGGAAACCTTGTTATTCTTACTTGATGATTTTCGTATTTGTTTGAAGCTCTTATTGTACACAATGACTGTTTCCTCTATGTTTTATTGATCATTCTATTAAGATTGATGTTTAGCTTTACATACTAGTACTAACGCCCCTCTTGCTGGGGGCGCTACATCTTTTAATTGATGTAGGTGATTCCATAGCCGACAATATTGATCGCAACTAGAGGTGCTTTGCCTTCATCTTCCTAGCAGTCTTAGTAAGCCCTATTTCATTCCGGGGCCATGTAATACATCTTTTGCTTATATGATTACCACGTTTTGAGGTATAGCTGGGCCTTGTTGCAGGCACTTTCATAGCACTTTCTTTTGTATTTACTTAAAGGCTCCGTAGACATTGTGTGGGTTGTATATGGGTGTTGGGAAGGTCAATTAATTATGTTATATTTTGGATTTCTGTTCCACTAAATCGTAAGGTTGTATGTACTATAAAGCCTAACAATGATGTAATTCATTAAATGGATTAGTAATGTACTTCAATGATCTCCTAATGTCTAATTAAAGAAATTATGTCTTTTTTTGATCGTAAGTGAGTTGGATAGGAAGGGTCAACAAGCTTGCTAGGCCGGCCTCACTCGACTAAGCGCTAGTTGCGCTTCCCGAGCTTGGGGCGTGACAAACTACGACCTTATTAGGGGTGCTTATCAGGTGGATCAGACATATAATTATGCTTAACAATTCGGCTTATTGGTTATCGAATTCTAAATGTAGTAATCCGCTATCCATCCAATAAGACAATAGGTTGATTAGTATTAGATTAACGATTAGCGGGCGGTTTATCAGTTAAACTTAATAGAAAATGTTTGAACAATCAATACCAAATGACCAAATGCTTATGTAGATACTGTTGTTGATTCCAACGGCGCTTAGAGGTGTTCTGCTCGAATTAAGTTGTATAAGAGACATGGGGTATAGCTATACGGTGTCTGCAACCCTAAAGTCCCATTTTTTATCTATTCTACTATTTATCTAGTTTCAAAGAGTTGTATTTTGCTTCAGACCATATATGTAGTATTCTAGTTACTCATGTACTTGTGACTCTGAATTTCTGGGAGTAGTTAGCATCACGTTATTTCTATTGACACTATGTTAAATTCTGAGTTTATTTATTGTTAAATATCCTTACTTCATGTTAATTAATAAAAATTGGTTAATTAATTTAATAACATGGACTTGCATAGCTAGTAGATATTAGGCGCTATCACGGTCCCGGAGTTGGAAATATCGGGTCATAAAAGTTGGTATCAGAGCACTAGGTTGCATAGGTCTCACGAGTCAGGAGTAATCTTACTAGAGTCTAGAGGATCGGTACAGACACGTTTGTTGTTCTCTTCTAGAGGCTATAGAGATTTAGGAAAATTTCTCTTCTTTTATTCCCTATCGTGCAATTTTATTCTATCATTGATGTTTGAATCATTCCATTCTTGTTGTCTCGCATTTGGTGAGAACATACACAACATCTATAGTTGGGTAGGAGCCGGAGCCCCCTAGTGCAGCCATTGCCAGGGGTAGACGCCAGGGCTAAGATCGAGTCAGAGGCCAAGGAAGTGGTAGAGCTCAGCCTAGAGCACGTGTGGAAGCATCTATTGCGGTGCCTCAAATTGAGTAGGAGGAGGAGGTTCCTGTTCAGATGGTGCCATTTGGACCTGCTCAGATCCTGTAGGGGTTCATTACTACCCTAGTACTTAAGGACGTTCTATGCTGCTTGGTGGGACTTATGGAGAGAGTAGCCCAGACCGGTGCATTTCCAGCTGCACCAACTGTCTTTCAGGCTGGGAGGAGCACACACTCCTGCTACTCACACATCAGAGCAGATGGCTCACGGATATTAGACTCCGATAGTCCTTCCAGTTGGAATGGCTTAGCCTATTCTTGCTACACAGACCAGGGAGAGGCCCATGATGTCTTCTAAGGGATTGATGAGATTGGACAAGTTCACAAAGCTCTTTCCTATTTATTTTAGTGGTACACCTTCAGATGAACCACATGATTATTTGGACCGTTGCCACAAGGTGTTGCGCAACATGGGTATTGTGGAGTCCTATGGAGTTGACTTTGCAATGTTTCAGATGACCAGTTCAACTAAGAGATTGTGGTAGGATTATGTGCGGAGCAGACCAACAAGTTCACCGCCACACATTTGGGATTATTTTTCGCAGTTATTTTTGGAGAAGTTTATTCCTTTAACTCTGACAGAGGAGTATCGCAGACAGTTCGAGTGCCTTCATCAAGGTAGTATGATTGTTACCCAGTGTGAGACCCAATTTGTGGACCTAGTTTGCCATGCATTTATCTTACTCCCTAGTGATAGGGAGAGAATGAGGAGATTTATTGATGGACTTACTTTTGTTATTCAGCCTAGATGGATAAGGAAACTGGGGATGACATTTCTTTCTAGAAGGCCATATATATATCTAGATGGATCAAGATGATCTGTTGTCAGGGTGTGGGCGGAATCTGAGAAGAGGCCTCATAATTTTGGTGGTTTTAGTGGTGAGTCATCTGGACAAAAAGGTTAATTTGGTAGGGGCTATCCTCCCAAGCTGATTCAGTCAGCGCTTCAAGCATACCATGGTGCTTTGGGTAGTCGTGGTGCTTATGGGTCTCATCTTGACCAACTAGCCTACTGTGCACCTTAAGCTCCTATTAGTGTGCCTATGATACAGAGTTATTAGGGTGGTTATTCAGGTCGATAGGGTCAGCAGTCACAACAGCCAAGGACTTGTTATACTTGTAGAGATCTGAGGCACGTTACGAGATTTTGCCCTAGGTCACGGGGTGTCATGCCGCAACATGGTTCTTGTGCCATAATTCTGGCACCGGTTGCTTCACCGCCTACTCAACTAGCTAGATATAGGGGGTCATGCTACTAGGGGTGGAGGTCACGTCATTAGAAATGGAGGCCAGTCATCTAGAGGCCATCCGAGAGGTGGAGGTCAAAGTGGTGGGCACAACCCTATTTTTATGCATTTCCAGCTAGACCTCATGTAGAGTCATTTGACGCCATCATCAAAGGTATTTTTCCAGTGTGCCATAGATATTTCTCAGTCTTATTCGATCCAGGCTCTATTTATTCATATGTGTTATCCTATTTTGCTTCCTATCTTGTTATGCCCCGTTATTCTTTAAGTGCTCCTGTCTATGTGCCCATATTTGTGGGAGAATTTATTTTTGTAGATCATGTTTATTGCTCGTGTGTGGTATCTATCATGAGCTTTGAGACCAGGTTAGACCTTTTACTTCTTCATATGATGGATTTTGATATTTTCTTGGATATGGATTGGATGTCACCTTATCACGCTATTTTGGAATGCCACGCCAAGACGGTGACCTTAGTCATGCCGGAGTTTCCTCAATTAGAGTGGAGAGGGACTCCTGGCCATTCTACTAGTAGTTTATTTCATATGTGAAGGCTCAGCATATGGTCGAGAATGAATGACTAGCATATTTTGCCTATACTCATGATCCTAGTGTGGAGGTTCCTTCCATAGATTCAGTACGAGTTGTGCGCGAGTTTCTAAAGGTGTTTCTTGAAAATTTGTTGGGGATGCCACCCGACAGAGAAATAGAATTATGTATTGACTTGGCTCTAGGCACTCAACCCATTTCTATCCCACTATACCGTATAGCCCTAACTGAGTTAAAGGAACTGAAAGATCAGTTGCAAGATTTACTTGATAAGCGATTCATTAGACCTAGTGTATCGCCCTTGGATGCACCGATGTTTTTTGTGAATAAGAAGGATGGTTCGATGAGAATGTGTATAGATTATCGGTAGTTGAAAAAAAGTCATTATCAAGAACAAGTATCCTTTGCTAAGGATTGATGACTTATTTGATCAGCTTCAATATTTTCGAAGATTTATCTAAGAACTGGCTACCATCAGTAGAAGATTAGGGCATTAGATGTCACTAAGACAGCCTTTTTGATTCGATATGGTCACCATGAGTTCTTAGTGATGTCACTTGGCTTGAAAAATACCTCAGAAGCATTTATCGATTTGATGAACTTGGTATTCAAGCCTATTAGATTCTTTTGTGACCGTCTTCATTGATGATATTTTGGTCAACTCCCGCAGTAAAGAGGAGCATGAGCAACATCTTTGGATCGTACTTCAGACCGGGAGGGTTAGTCAGTTATATTCTATGTTTTCAAACTACGAGTTTTGATTGGACTCATTTACCTTTTTGGGACATGTCGTATTTACCGAGGGTATTAAAATGGATCCTAAGAAGATTGAGGAAGTTTAGAACTAACCTAAACCTACTTCAGCTAAAGATATTCAGAGCTTCTTGGGTTTGGCGGGTTTTTATTGCCGGTTCGTGGAAGCATTTTCATCAATCTCAGCCTTTTTGACTAAGTTTCCAAGAAAGGCGCGTTATTCAGGCAGTTTGATGTGTGTGAGTTGAGCTTTTAGAAGCTTAAGACTAGTTTGACCATAGCTCCAGTTCTAGTTTTGCCGTCAACATCAGGTTTATATGTAGTTTATTGTGATGCTTCGCGGATTGGCATCAGATGTGTTTTGATGTAGGAAGGTAGGGTGATCGCTTATGCTTCATGTTAGTTCAATCCCCATGAGAAGAACTACCTCGTTCATGATATAGAGTTGGCAGACATTGTTCATACATGCATGATTTGGAGGCATTATCTTTTCGGCGTGTCGTGTGAGGTATTCACAAATCATCGGAGTCTACGACATTTGTTTAAGCAAAAGTATAAAAACTTGAGGCAGCGAAGGTTGTTAGAGCTATTAAAAAACTATGATATCACCATTTTGTACCATCTCCAGAAGGACAATGAGGTGGTCGATGCCTTGAGCAAATGATGAGAGTATGGGTAGCCTTGCATATATTCCAGTTGGTGAGAGACCACTAGCATTAGATGTTTAGGCTTTGGCCAATCAGCTTGTTAGGTTAGGTGTTTTGGAGCCTAGCAGGGTTCCTACTTGCACCGGTTTCTCGGTCTTCTTTGTATGAGCGCATCAGAAAGAATCAGTGCGATGACACCCATCTGCTTGTCCTTAAGGACATGATGCAGCGCGGTGGTTCCAAGGAGGTTTCTATTAGAGATGATGGGGTGTTGCGGATGCAGGGTCGGATGTGTGCCCAATATGGATGGGTTGCATAAGTTGATTATTAAGGAGACCCACAGTTTACGGTTTTCCATTCATCCGGGTGCTACTATATCAGTATTTAAGGTAATACTATTGGTGAAGAAGAATTAAGAAAGATATAGTGGGGTATGTGGCTCGGTGTTTGAAATGTCAGCAGGTGAAGTATGGACACTAGAGGCTAGGCGCTTGCGGAATTTGCCTATAGTAACAACTACCAATCGAGTGCTCAGATGGCTCCTTATGAGGTCTTATATGCGAGGTGATGTCATTCACCAATTGGTTGGTTTTATCCAGAAGAGGCTAGGTTATTGGGCACTAATTTGGTTTGGGATGCCTTGGAGAAAATCAAGTTGGTTCAAGATAGGCTTCGTGCAGCACATTCTAGACAGAAGATTTATGCTAATCGGAAGGTTCATGACGTTGCATACATGGTGGGTGAGAAGGTTTTGCTCACAACTTTACCCATAAAGGGTGTGATGAGGTTTGGGAAGAAGGGTAAGTTGAGCCCTCGATATATTGGCCCATTTGAGGTGAATGAGAGAGGTGGGGAGGTTGCCTACAAACTTTCAATTCCACCTAGGCTATTGGGTGTTCACCCAGTGTTTTATGTTACTATGCTCCAGAAGTATTATGGTGATCCTTCACATGTTTTGGACTTCAGCACGGTTCAACTTGATGATAATTTAGCTTGTGAGGAGGAGCCAGTATCTATTCTAGCCCGGAAGGTTTGAATGTTGATATTTAGGAGTTTTCCCTCTGTGAAAGTGCAATGGAGAGGTCAACCAATCAGGAAAGCTACGTGGGAGTGCAACTCCAATATGCGGAGTAGATACCCACATCTTTTCACCAGTCCAGGTACTTTTCTATGTTCGTTCGAGGACAAACATTTCTTTTAGAGGTGGAAAATGTGACGACCTGGTAGGTCATTTTGAGTACTAGCCCTTACTTCTGTGTTTTATGAACTCTATTAGCTCCATTTGATGTTTGTCGATTTGTGTGTGCAGTCCAAGTCTTTTTCAAAAAGTTTTTACGTAAGAATTTGAAGAAAATATTATTTTTTGCTTTAAAAACAACTTGAGTTGACTACGGTCGATATTTTATGTAAACAACCCCGGATCGGTATTTTGACAATCCTAGTGGGTCCTATCATGCTTTTAGCCTTGGGAGTATGCCTGAAAATGAATTCGGAGGTCCCTAAGTTGATTTGACTTATTTTACCGAATGCTAGTAATTTGAATGTTTGGAATTTCCTAGGTTTGACCGTAGGTTGACATTATGGCTATCGGGTTCGAATTTGGACTTTGGGACTTGGTATAGGTGCATTTCGCTATTTGAAACTTGTCTGCAAAATTTGGTGCAAATCGGAGTTGGTTCGATAGGATTCAGACGCTCGGTTTTGATTTTAGAAGTTCTTGAGTTTTATTTGAAGTTTTATGCATTTTGACGTCCAATTCATAGTTCTAGGTGTTATTTTGGTGTTTTGATTGTCAGAGCGAGTTCATATGATGTTATTCCACTTGTGTGCATGTTTTGTTTAGAGCCCGAGGGGCTCAGATGAGTTTTCATATAGGCTACAAACCATTTCGAACTCAAGAGATTACTGTTTTTAGCAGTTTTTGGTGTCTCGTGTAATGTTCTTTGCGATAGTGAAGGGGAAATTTATGCCTGGGAGGAATTTTTCTTCACGAATGGGGGGACTGGGCCGCGAACAAAAAGAAGTAGGGGCTTACCCTTAACGAACGCGACCATCCTCCTGCGAACGTGAAGCATTGTGGCAACCCGGGGGAAGGCTGGAATATTACTCTACGCGAGCGCGAGCCGCGGCTCGCGAATGCAAAAGCCAGGGGGTAAAGCCACTATAAACTCGAAATGTTCATCGCAAACCCATATGCCATTTAGGCCGCTTTTATTTGTGAACGCGTCATGTCACGACCCTAATTTCCCTTCGTAGGATGTCGTGATGGCACATAGTTTCTAAGACTAGGTAAGCCTAACATTCATGCAGAGATAACTAAAATAATGATTGAAATCTCAATAACTCAACAACTAATATAAAGGAAACTCCGCAACTCAACATGAACAACTCCTTAGAATCTGGTGAATACAAGTCACAAGCTCTATAAGATGGTACTGAACATCCCTATACATCTATGTCTATAGAAGGGTAAGAAATGAAATAAACTAGATAGAGGGTGACTCGAAGGCCTGTGGATGCCAGAAAGTATACCTTGAAGTCTCCTAAATAATGGTACCCAGTAACGTCCAAGCCTAATCTCGGTAGAGTAGTGACGAGATCAGTTCAAGGCCCTACTGGAATAAATGAGAAATTGAACATGTATATAATAGTGTAATAATGATAACAATAGAAATGAGACAATAAAGAAATACACCGAGAATAGCTACACTGTACTAAGACAAATAATACGTCACAGACAAAAACAAGGAATGCTATGACACGGAACAAAGAAACAAAACACTAGTGAAGTGATAGAAAAGTATCAACAAGAATCAGTGCCGAGGTACTGCCTCGTAGTCTCAATTAAAAATCAATTCACAATGTTTCCTTTTATCACCGCGGGAGCCTTTGCATTAGTTATAAAAATAACTTTTCCCGAAATAGCTTACCGCGTATTAGCCCACATTATCACATCACGTAGCTTCAAGTAGTTCCCCTTCTAGCCACATGCGTATCAAGCTCACCTTATCTCACCGCATGCATTTCAACCCCAAAAACATATACAACCGCATGCGTATCAATATCACAAAGTATCACAAATCACACATCAAGTATCCAATATCACAACTTGCAAAAGAAATCAACATTTACGATATTTTCACAATAAATTGCCCATGGCTCAACCACAATGTGCACAATAGTCTCAACAATAACAATCGTAAATTAATAACTCAGCAAGAATAGTAGTTCACACTTTACTTGCCTCGATGTGAATCACAATCTTTATAACTCACTACAAATTTCAACAAGATATTCCAAAAATAACAACTTCAAATAAAGAATTCACTGTTAAATAATGAACAAGGAATGGAAGAAACAACAACTTCAACTAAACATGTAGAGCAATTAACAAGTAAGAGATAAGACAAGTAGAGCATGTGAAGATAGCCCAATGATGATGAATATAACTTGTTAAGGTAACTCAATTAAGGCATGAAAGGCGTCTACATAGCTAAAACTAGTAAATTTCCACATTTAGCCCACGTATACACTCGTCACCTTGCGTACACGACTTCACATATCACAATTATCACAAAACAACACCAATCCTAAGGGGTAATTCCCCCATACAAAGTTAGGCAAGACAACTCAAAACACGCTACTCAATCCACTAGTAAGCCTTTCCCTCGATTATCCAACTCCAATAGGCTTGAATCTAGACAAAACAACTTCATACCATAAATATAAACTATAGGAAACTATTTCAATAAAGTTGCGATCTTTACAAAGAGACAAAAAGTCAACCCATGCCCACGTCTCAAAACCCGACCAAAATTACAAAATCCAAACACCCATTCGATAACAAGTCCAACCGTACAAGAATTTCTCAAATTCGACCTAAGAAGTTTTCACAATTTTTCAACTCCCAAAAATTTAGCCTAAGAAGTTTTCACAATTTTCCCCCAACATTGAATTCAAATCACTAATTAAATGGTGAAAATAATAATGGATTCGTGTAATATTACCAAAATCAAGTTAGAATCTCTTACCCGATGAATTTCTTGAAAATCTCTTGAATATCGCCACAAACTGAGATCGCAAGGTCCAAAATGGATAATGAAATCAAATCCTCGAAAAATCCCTATTCTGCCAAGCGATTTCGCTTTTGTGGGCCAACAGCTGCTTGTGCGGCTCCACACCTACGAAAATTCAATCATAGGTGCAGCCATGACTTAAGTCCTGAAAATGAGCTTATAAGGACACCCAGCGCACCTGCGCCCATGCTTCTTTGACCAATGGCTAGCTTATGCGGAGCTTTGACCGAATTGGCGGTCCTTTCCCTGCTCCCTCAACTCCGCTCCTCTGATGCCTCTCTCCAAAACACATAACGGACCTACTCGAGGCCAAAAATCACATCAAACAACATCGATTTCACGAATCGAAACCCAATTGAAGCCTATTAAAACTATGAACTTCCAAATTCCAAAATTAATGCCGATTCATACCAAAACAACTCTGATTGACTTAAATTTTTGCAAACAAGTCATAAATGACATGATAGATCTATTCCCACTTTTGGAATCGTAATCCGACCCTGATACCAACAAAATTAACTCCCGGTCAAACTTTTAAAATTTTCCAAACTTTCAACTTTCTAAATTTCACCAATTTAAACTGCAACGGCCTACGAACCTCAAAATCAATATACGAGCACACTCTTAAGTCTAAAATCACCATACGGTGCTATTGGAACCATTAAAACTCCATTCGAGAGTCTTCTACACAAAATTCAAACTATGGTAAACTTTTTCAACTTAAGCCTCCAATTTAGGGACTAAGTGTCCCATTTCACTCCAAAACTTACCCGAAACAAAACCAAACACCCCGGTAAGTCACATAATAACAATACAACATAGAGGAGGCAAGATAGGGGATCAGGGTTAAAGTACTCAAAATGACCGGCCGGGTTGTTATATCCCCCCCTCTTAAAACAAATGTTCGTTGTTGAACGAGTATTGAGACATACCTGAAATGGTGAAAAGATGAGGATAACGACTACGCATACCATGCTCAGTCTCCCAAGTTGCCTCCTCGACTGGTCGACCCGTCCACTGAACCTTCACTGAAGAAATATTCTTCGACCTCAACTTTTGGACTTGCCTGTCCAAAATGGCTACCGGCTCCTCAACATAAGGCAAATCCTTGTCCAACTGGACTGAGCTAAAATCCAACACATGAGACGGATCACCGTGATATTTTTGGAGCATAGTAACATGGAATATTGGATGACATGCAGCTAGACTAGGTGGCAGTGCAAGCTTGTAGACCACCTCTCAAAAATCTCAAAGGTCCGATATACCTAGGGCTTAACTTGTCCTTCTTCCAACCTCATAACACCCTTCATGGGCGAAACCCAAAGCAAGACCCGCTCCCTAACCATGAATGCAATGTCGTGAACTTTTTGATCCGCATAGCTCTTCAGTCTAGATTGGGCTGTGCGAAGACGATTTTGAATCAATTTAACCTTTTCCAAACCATCCTGAACTAGGTTAGTACCCAATAGCCTAGGCTCGACCAACTCAAACCAATCCACTGGAGACCAATACTGCCTCTCATACAATGCCTCATACAGAGTGATCTAAATGCTCAACCGGTAGCTGTTATTGTAGGCAAACAGAAAGAACGGATCCCAAGAACCCCCAAACTCCATCACATATGCATGAAGCATATCCTCCTATATTAAAATAGTGCACTCAGACTATCCATCCATCTGAGGGTGGAATGTTGTGATCAACTCGACCCATGTGCCCAACTCTCACTGTACGGCCTATCCAGAATCACAATGTAAATTATGTACCCCGATCAGAGATGATGGATACTGGCACGCCATGAAGTCTAACAATCTCGTGAATATAGACCTGAGCCAGCTACTCTGAAGAATAAATGGTCACCACTGGAATGAAATTAGCTGGCTTGGTCAACCTATACACAATCACCCATACTGCATCAAACTTCTTCCGATTTTGTGGGAGCCCAACAAAAAAATACATAGTAACCTGCTCATATTTCCACTCTGAAATCTCTAGCCTCTGAAGCAATCCACCTGGCCGCTGATGCTCATACTTCACATGCTGACAATTAGGCATCGAGCTACATACTCCACTATTTCTTTCTTCACCCTCTTCCACAAATAGTGTTGTCTAAAGTCCTGATACATCTAAGGGACACCCCGAATGAATAGAGTACCGCAAATTGTGGGCCTCCTGAAGAATCAACTCATGCAAACCATCTACATTCGGCACACATAAACAAAATTGCATCCGTAACACACTGGCATCCCCAATAGTGAACTCCTTGGCATTGCCGTGCTAAACCGTGTCCTCGAGGAGAAGAAAATCTGGGTTGTCATACTGATGATCTCTGATATGATCATATAGAGAAGACCGAGAAACCACATAGGCCAAAACTCGACTTGGCTCCGAAACATCCAATCTAAAAAATTTGTCGGTCAAGGCCTGAACGTCCAATGCTAATGGCCTCTCCGCTGCCGGTAAATATGCTAAACTGCCCAAGCACTCCGCCTTCGACTCAAGGCATCGGCCACCACATTGGCCTTCCCGAGATGATATATAATGTTGATATCATAGTCCTTAAGCAATTTTAACTATCTCATTAAGATCCTTCTATTTGAACAAATGTTGTAGACTCCGGTGGTCGGTATAGAACTCACATGGGACACCGTACAAATTGTGCCGCCAAATCTTCAAGGTTTGAATAATAACTACTAATTTAAGGCCGCAGACATGATAATTCTTCTCATGTAACTTCAACTGCCTAGACGTGTAGGTAATCACCCTACCATCTTGCATCAACACCACACCGCGGCCAATATCTGATGCATCATAATACACAATGTAAGACCCTGAATCCGTAGGCAACTCCAACACTGGGGCTGTAGTCAAAGCAGTCTCAAGCTTTTGAAAGCTCTCCTCATACTCCTCGGTCCACGTGAACGAAGCACCCTTCTGGTCCAGTCTGGTCATAGGTGCAACAATAGATGAGAAACCCTCTATGAAGCAATGGTCATACCCTTCCAAACCAAGAAAACTCCAGATCTCAATAGCTGAAGACGGTCTAGGCCAACTATACACTGCTTCAATATTCTTCGGATCTATCTTGATCCCCTCACTTGACACTGCTTGACCTAGAAATTCCACTAAATCAAGCTAGAATTCACACTTTAAAATTTTTGCATACAACTTCTTTTCTCTTAAGGTCTGAAGCACAATCCTAAAATGCCGCTCATGATCCTCCTGGCTTTAGGAGTACACCAAGATATCGTCAATAAACATAATGATGAATGAGTCAAGATAGGCCTGAAATACAATGTTCATCATGTGCATGAATGCTGTTGGGGCGTTGGTCCGCCCAAATGACATTTCAAGGAACTAGTAATAACCATACCGAGTCCTGAAGGTAGTCTTCAATATTCGGATCACAAATCTTCAACTGATGATAGCCTGACCGCAAATCTATCTTAGAGAACACTCTAGCACCCTATAGCTGATCAAATAAGTCATCAATGGGTGGTAGTGGATACATGTTCTTCACTATAATCTTCTTCAATTGTCGATAATCAATACACATGCACGTAGAGCTATCCGTCTTCTTTCCAAACAAGACCAGAGCACCCCAAGGTGACACACTAGGCCTAATGAAGCCATTATCAAGCAACTCTTGCAACTGCTCCTTTACCTCCTTGAACTCCGTTGGGGCCATACAATATGGTGGAATAGAAATGGGTTGAGCGTCCGGCAATAAATCAATGCCAAAATCGATATCCCTATTGGGCGGCATGCCCGAAAGATCCATCGGAAATACATCTGGATAATCCCTCACTACCGAAATTGACTCAACAGTAAGAGTATCAACACTGACATCTCTGACAAAGTCTAGATATGCCTCAAACCCCTTCCCAACCATCCGTTGTGCCTTAAGGAAAGACACCAACCTACTAGGAACATAATCCAAAGTACCCCTACACTCCAACCGCGGAAAACCTGGCATAGCCAACGTCACCATCTTGACGTGACAATCACGAATAATATCATATGGCGACAACCAGTCCATGCCCAAAATAATATCAAATTCTACCATACTATGCAGCAATATGTCAGCTCTTATAACAATACCGCCAAGAACAACTAAACACGACCGATACACATGGTCAACACTAATGGAATCCCCCACTGGCATGGACACTTAGACATAAGAACTCAAGGAATCCCGGGATATAACCAAATATGGAGCAAAGTATGATGATACATAGGAATAAGTGGAGTCTGGATCAAATAAGATTGATGCATCTATATGAGAAACTGGAGCAATAATTATGATGACTGAGTCGGATACAACCACCTCTATCCTAGTCGGAATACCATAATATCTGGAATGGCCTTCCCATCTAGTGCGACCTCTACCCGCCCGACCTCTACCTCTAGCTGGCTGTGTAGGTGGAGTTGCAACTGGTGCGGTAACCACTAATTGAGAAGTTTGGGGACCCTGTGGAATAGGTGGAGCCTGAGTAGTCTGTGAATATTCACCCCTCCTCGGTCTGGAGTAGTCTCTCACCATACGAAGAGTGTCACAACACTCGAAATAAGCTCTCGGAGGATGTGGCTGCTGAGAATGGCTCAGGCCAGGTCGGCTGGACTGATAACTGAAAGCACCCCATATAGGAGGTGCACTAGATAGTGTCGGTGCATACTGGGCAACCTGAGACCTTGGAGCGGCCGAAATACCGCTGGAAGCTAGATGTGTTAAATGAACAAGGCATCTCACATAGCCTATACCATGATGGGATGAAATGGGGGCACAAACACCACTATATGTTCCAGAATCTGGAGACCTCTTAGCCTCACTCTCCTCTCTCTCCTGTCCCCACATATCCTCCAATCTTCGAGCGATCTCCACAACCTCCTAGTATGGTGTATCAGTCTCAAACTCTTGGCCATGTTGAATCTAATACCATGGTTGAGCCCCTCGATAAATCGATGGAATCACTCTCTGATAGTGGAAACTAATGCAGGTGCATGTCTGGACAACTCGATGAACCTGACAGCATACTCTGATATGGTCATAGCACCCTGGTATAACTGCTCAAACTCTACGTGCAAAGCATCCCTAAGACTTTGGGGAACAAACTTGCTCATGAACATCTTTGAAAATTGAGCGCAGGTGAGTGAAGCAGCCTCGGCTGGGCTACCCAACTAATGCGCTCGCCACCACTGATAAGCCGCTCCCTTAAGCTAGAACATAATGAAAGCAACACTACTCGACTCCACAATACCCATAGTACGGAGGATACAATGGCACTCCTCATGAAAACCATGTGCGTCCTCTGTAGCAAGGCTGCTGACTCTAGGAGGATGGTATTTCATGTACCTCTCTAGACTGATCTACTCTTCCTCATATGCTGTTGCCCTAACCTCGGGCTGAACTGGGACAACCGACTGCACTGGTATGACCTCTCGGAATTGGTTAATCTGGACCCGCTACTCTAGGGTACGGGCTATGGGAGTCTGTGCTCCTTTACCAGCCTGAAATATGGCAGGAGCAAGTGGAATCAACCTTGTATATGCTAGAGTGCCAAACATGATAAAAAATTAGGCGAGGGTCTCCTGAAGTGCAGGGGTAGTAACAGGCGTCTCAGGTTCCTGCCCCCCAACTAGAGCTACTGGAGGCTCCTTTGTAGCAAGCAGCTCGGGCAGGTGCTCTGGCTGCACCACATGCACGTTCTCGGCCTCTTACGCTCTAGCAGGGGCGTGGGTGTTAGATCATTAAATACAGCTGTGCGTGTCCTCACCATCTATGAGAGAATAGAAAGACAGAGATTCAAAATTTCGAAGTCAAAAAATTCGCATGATAAGGAATCAAAGAAGTGAAACTTTTCCTAACAGTTCCATAGCCTGCCGAAGATAAGTACATACGTCTTTGTCCTAATCCGCGAGACTCTACTAAACCTGCTCGTGATGACACCTAGTCTCTAAGACTAGGTAAGCCTAACATTTATGCAAAGATAATTGAAATAATAATTAAAGTTTCAATGACTCAACTACTAATAAAAAGGAAACTCCCCAACTTAACATAAACAACTCCCCATAATCTGGTGGATACAATTCACAAGCTCTATAAGATGGTATTGAGTATCCCTATACATCTGTATTTATAGAAGGATAAGAAATGCAATAAAGTAGATAGAGCGTGAATCCGAGGCATGTGGACGCCGGCAGGTATACCTTGAAGTCTCTAAAACTGGGCTCGCTTCACTGGTGCCTTGATTGGTAAGAGGTACCTAGATATGCACAAAAAGATGTGCAGAAGCATAGCATGAGTGCACCACTTACGGTACCCATTACATCAGCCATTTAGCCGAACGAAACAGAATTCAGTGGGTCTCACGCCCATCAATCGGCCCAGGGGCATCATTGTCCATTTGAGCTAATATGTTTAACTTTACCTTCAATAAAAGTATCTATCACGTTTCCATGTTTTAAAGTTATACCATGAAGAAAGCTATTTAGAGCCCCTTTGGATGGGATTATTTTATGTGACTTTTAAGCCTAAAGCCAAAAGCCATAAGTTAGGAATGACTTATTTTTGTCATTTTAGCTTAAAAACAAGTGCTTAAAAGTGTTTTTTTACTTTTAAGTTCCAAGACTAACCTCGGTAGAGTAGTGATAAGGTTAGGTCAAGGTTTTACTGGAATAAACACGAAACTGAAAAGGTATATAACTGTGTAATAATGATAACAATATAAATGAGAGAATAAAGAAATACACTAAGAATAACTACACTGAACTGAGGCAAATAATGTGTCACGGACAAAAACAAGGAATGGTATAACATAGAACAAAGCAACAAAACACAAGTGAAGTGATAGAAAAGTATCAACAAGAGTCACTACCGAAGTACCACCTCATAGTCTCAATCACAAATCAATTCACAATCTTTTCTTATATCATTGTGGAAGCCTTCGCATTAGTAAAAATTATTTTTCCCAAAATAGTTTCCCGCATTTTAGCCCACCTTAACACATCGTGTGTTTTCGAGTGGTTTCTGATCGAGGCCAACCGTGCACTACTACAAAGTAGCAAGAGTGGTTGAAGCACCTTTTATCTGAGAAGGTCGGTATCGACTTCTACAAGGAGGTAGAGATGGGAATTGAGTTTCTATCTAAATTAGAGATGCATAATTGCTCCTAATTGCACTTCTAATCATAGCTGATTTTGATATTACTTCTAAATTTATACTAATAAGATGCTAAATTAAGCTAAGAGTAAACTATTGAAGGTTGTCTAAATAGTTAAAAGTCACTAGGGAAGTGACTTTCTCCTAGGTAGATACTTGACGGGTTCTTGAGTCTAAGGCTAGGTTGTCATGTTGGAGATTATGATATAACCATTGCACCATACTACTCACTCTATACCTCTTGGTAGTTTGAGTGATTTTGCCCTAATTGACTTTTTCAAGACCAATTGTGTATGATAATTTGTGCAAGCAATTGATGTTCAAGTCGGGTTTTACTATCTCTAGGTTTAACCCTTTAATTGGGGCTACCAATCTCTTGAATATGCCCCAATTCCTTGTTGGACTAATTTTTCTAGACTTAGGCTCTCTTTCTCAAGAAGAGCCCAAGTCAAATAGGCACAAATTAGTGTTTGCAACCACTAATTCAACATTAAAACCATAAATTAGTCCAAATATCAAACACCCATAGACATTCAAGCCTTAAAACACAAGACCCATCAAATATCCACACTAGGGTTGAGCCACAACCCAAGCTAATGGGTCTGGCGACTCATGATAATAGAAGAAAACAAAGAAATAGATGAAGAAAAACCCATAATATTTAATTACTAGATAAAACTTGAAGATTCAATGATAAAACTATTGTAAAATTACTCAAAATAGTACAGGAACACTATTCACAAGCACAACTCTGCTTAAAACTACAACTGATGACCTAAAAATGGAAAAAGAAACTATTTATACTAGGCCAAATTTTCTGGACAAAAATACCCCTGCGAGGGTAGTGCGGTCCGCACAAAATTGAGTGCGGCCACAGTAAGGCTCTTGGCTTAAAACTTCTGCTCTTTGAACTTGGCCACCGCGGGCCATACAAAATGCACCACGACCTTGGTGGCTTCTATTGCGGTCTGCACAAAAAGGACCGCAGACCCCATTGGAAATATTCCCCAAATTTACAACTCTCTGAACTCCAGCTTTTGCGGACCGCACAATATCGAGTGCGGCCGCATTGAGTCCATTGTGGTCCACACAAATTGTTTTGTGGTGGCAATTCTTGAGTCTCCAAAATAGCACCTCTCTGAACTTCCTCTTTGCGGACCGTACAGAATGGAGTGCGGCCATATTGGTCCTGTTATATTGTGCTTGGACTTGTTCTTGGTACTTGTGCATGTTTCACTCCTTTTGAGCTGGTTCTTGGTACTTGTGCATGTCACCTTGTTGACCAAACCCTACAATCAAGTACAACATATAAGCCTTTGAGACTATTTTGTACACATTTCTAATCAAAACTCAAGTAAGAAGGAGTGTAAAATGTATCCTTAGTTATCAACTCCCCCAAACTTAAGCTTTTGCTTGTCCTCAAGCAAACAAAATAAGACCCACCCCTTAAGAGTAAATCCATGAAAATTCGGCGAACCTAAAGTGACCTCATCTAGCATCAATTGAGACTAACAATTTCCCTCAATTCAAATAAATCATTAACAACATTCACTCTTTTAAGCACCATGGATTGAGTGCGACACAAGAGCATCAAGAGTTGACTCAACACATCAAAGAAACTCTTTATATTACTTTGGTCATTGTGGAACCCAAACTCACACATCCTCAACTCTCCCTAAGCAAACCTCACCTTTAGGATTGTAGCACTCAGAACAAGGTTAATGGAAATACACTCATCTCTCTCAAAGAAAAGTGACAAGTCTGGCTCTAAATACCATATGCTTTCCCCTTATGTGAGTCACCACTAATGTAAGCTTCATTCAACTCAAGATCATATAGGGCTTTTGTGTTTGGTCTAAGTAGGTTCCATCTTCCCTTTAGCACTTCTTTTGCTTCATTTTGGCACATATTCTCTTGACTTTTAAAGTCCTTTAACTTCTTTCTAAGGGGTTAGAGAGACACACTGTCACACTTTCTTGTTTATTTCAAATCTTTTTCTCCTTTTTCAACTTTACCTTTCATCTTTTTACTTTTATTGAATCCCTTCATTCTTTTCTACATTGAACATTCTTTTTGTCTTTTTGATTTTCTTCCTTTTTCATTGCCTTTCCTTTTCTTCATTTTGTACCTTTTTCCACTTTGTTGCATTTCTCGTCTATCCCCCCAAACTTATGATTTTGCCTTGTGCTAAGGAAAGATCGGGTGCCAAGAGAGGGTATTTTGGAACGGGTAAAACCTTGTATCATGGTTTTTGAAAGAAACAAGGTCTATGGATCAAAAGGGTTGACTAGGGATTTTATCATTGGTAGGATATAGAAGTGTTCAAGATATCATTCGGATCAAGGAAAGCCTATAATCACATGTCAAGTCAAATTACACTTAGGATTTCACCTAGACAAACATTCACGGCAAGTTCTAGACCAATGGCTCGGGACTTGGACTTGCAATTCAAATTCTCACCACACAAGCTATGGGATTGCTAAAGACACAGAGTCTGGGGCCCACAACAACCTTAGCTAAGATTTGAGCAACACAATGGTTCCGAAAAAAACCACTTGATGATTATCGGCCAACACAAGAGTCTCAAGGTCACAACAATCACCATCCTATACACAACGATTTCTTTTTGACCATAGGATCAAAGGCAAATGTGTTAGGCCCAAGTGAAGCTTTGCTTGAGGCACCCTTACCAACTAACTACTAAAAAGAAAAAAGAAAACAAACTCAAACCCTTAAGAAGGTTGTCATGCCATCTATCATCGGGAAGAGTCACCCGGTTCACACAAATTCCACCTTTGGAAAGAACTGTGGCATTAAAAAAACCAATGGCTTATTGCAAAAACTCAAAACAAGAAGCTACGAACATATAATAATAAGCTAAGAAAGGAAAATGCGGAAAGTAAAATAAATATGTACAAGAGGAGATTTAATCGAATATATAATAGGGAGAATGAATATATACATAAGAACATAACTTTATATATAGACCGAAAAGTAAAAGGTACGAAAAGTGCAATGAAATGATAAAGTTATATACATACTAAAGGTAAAAAAAGAAAGCATAAAGAAAAGATACTGTCATATATACAGTCATCCAAATAGGGCTACCCCCTCAAATGAAAGATGGCACTGTCCTCAATGCCAACTAACCAAAATAAGCACAAAATAAAGAAGAGAGCAAAAAGAAACTCTCTATGGGCCCTCCGTCTGCATAGGATCCTGAGTCTGGGTCACTGGGTCTTCTGTCTGCTCGGGAACCTGTGACTGGCTCTCTGTGATCTGTGTATCCAATGGGATTGGTTGGAGGAACCTCCATACGGGTCCTCCAACTGTATGACTGCATCGTCAGAACGGGGAATCACCCTCTTCCTCTTGGGTGGCCTCTCTGACTCCTGCTCTGGATGGGGCTGGGCTGCTGGTGCCGGGTCATGTAATAACAAATCCAGAGGTAGGTGATCCGCCTTCAACCTCTCTACCTCCACCCGTAGCTCCTTCACCGACTCTTTTGAAGCCCGAGTCTTTCTTATTTTCTTTACCTCCCTATCAAGCTCCTTCAATGCCTTTCCATGAGAGTCAACAACATCTATGAGCTTCTTCTGGTTATGCAGAATCTCCTTTAGAGTGTCCTCAATGGACTATGGGACTTGTGGCGGAGGAGGTGCTGCCAGGGCTGCCACCGTAGTAGATAATACAGACAACTTAGAAGTAGCTGTCTGCATCCAGTTGTTGATGCTGACGAGGGTCTGGTTCAGGCGGTGGGTAGTCAAGGGGTATGCAGTGGATGATGGAATCTCTGGAGCTGAATAAGTAGAGGGTCCTGGGGCCATGTCTGCTGTGGTGGAAAGAGGTTGAGTAGGATCCACTACCACTACTGGCTCTTCAGACTGGCCAATTGAAATAGTGGTTTTGCCCTTGAAGTTCTTTCCTTTAGGGTTGTCATCACCCTGTAGGTTGTACCAGGAGAACGGTGCCTTCGCCTTCACTTTCATATCAAATTTTCGCCTCTCCACATCTAAGTACTCAAGGTACATGGTCAGAAAGTTGGTGAAGAGATAAGATCTGTCACCTTCTTTCACCACCCGGGTAATTACCGGGGACATCACATTCCTGATGTTAAGCGGGTACCCCGCCATGACCGATACCACCAATATAGCCCAGTGGATAGGATGTGAGTTGTCATGGGTGGTGGGGTCTAGCCTGCTACACACAAATGTTTCCCACCCTTTAGCTTCAAAGTTCAGTGACCTTCTCAGAATCTTCACTCCCATAGTCAACCAATCGGGGGTGGTACCTGGGATTGCCAAGTACTCTGCCAATGAAGTACGAGCAGCCTCACCCAATGCAATCTTCTCCAAATATAATGACTCATCCTCCTCTGGGAAGTCCAGGTAATCATTTATTGTCTTGCCATCACATTTCACCTTCAAGTTCTGCACTTTGGTCACTGTGGTGCCCTTTTTTATGAGGGCAATATTTGTGTAGAACTCCTTCACCAAGTGCTCATTGGCATCCTCCACGTGGCCTATAAAATAATCCCATCCAGCTCTCTCTCTGAATTGCCTAAACACATTGGGGTTGTGAGGCAAAAGGTCCCGGGTGATGAATTTACACTCGGGTATTAGCTTCCTCTCGGGCCACCACTCTCTGAACTTGTGATAGGAAACCTCACTCACAAACTGGTCCTGCCATGCCTCCGTATTTTTGGTCCTCTCTATCCCTCCTACATGGGGCTCACCCCTTTCTACTTCTTCCCCTTCTTCTTCTATGGGCCCCTCCCCGAATAGTGAAGCTGTAAGAGAGGTGGAATATTCATTGACAGTGCCTGCAGCTGAGCCCTCAGATGACTCAGTAGATATACGCATTGATGCTTGGGCAGTGTAAGAGACTGGAGGTGTATCCCTCAACCTGTTCCTCTCCGGCCAGTCAGGAACATACTCTGGCACGGAGTCTGATGATGCCTCCCGGGAAGGTGCATACTCACTCCCCAATTGGTCAATGGCTTTGTCAGTAGCCTTTATGAGTCTCCTGGTATTTTTGATACTTTGCCGGGCTTGAGGGTCAATTTGATCATACCCTTTCCTCTACCCCGGGAGGACTCTCCTTTACCCAGTTGTTTTCTAACACCGCCTCGTGCTTGAACCATTGTCTGCAAGCAACATTCAGTTGAGCCTTGTTAGTATCAGTAGAATCAACGAAATTCAGAATTGCAGAAAACTTATTGCAGACAGTCAAAGGTTATAGAATGTGGACCGCACAAAATGAAGTGCGGCCGCAAAATGGCTACCACAGGCCGCACAAAATGCACTGTGGTCCGTACTGAGGTGGGGTTCAGACTACCCACTCTCTGATTAAAGGCACCGTAGACCGTACAATATGCTTGTGGTCCGCATTGAGGCACCGCGGACCGCACAAAATCCATTGCGGCCGCAGTCCTTAACTGTCAGCTTTCAGAACATTTACCACCGTGGTCCACAAAAAATACTACTGCTGACCATACAGAAGAACCGCAGACCGCACAAAATCCACTACGGTTTGCGTTGAGTGCCCAATAGCAATACCAATCTAGGGTTCATGCTTTTCACATTTTTAGTCCAAATATTCACCTATTAATGATTCCCTAGGTTTTGCATCAGTGCTGTAACTAATTATTCCTAATTAACACAGAATTAAACTAACCTATGTTATAGAATTAAAAGAAAAACGGGAAGAAAAGAAGAAAAACTAAGAGAAAATGAAAGTCAAAAGAAAATAGCAAAATTAAACAGCTAAGAAGGAATTAAAGTTAGTAGAAATGAGATGCACTGATGATTAATCGAGACTAAGCAGTTAAATTCATGCAATTTAGAGTGATGAACAATTGCTTCTAAGAGTAAAAGGTCGAAAAGTTTGAAATGAGGGCCTCATGTCCTATTTATAGAAAAGGTCCTATGCCCCAGCTCACCTACCCACCGCGGACCACACAAAATGGCACCGCGGTCCGCGGTGCTCAAAAATATGAAGCACTGGGAGGTTGGCCATTGCGGACCGCAAGAAATCCAGTGCGACCACAGTGGTCCATCGCAGACCGCACAAAATGCAATGCGGCCGCGGTGGAAAACTTCAAAGACTCCTCACTTTTGACAAATCACTCTGCGGTCCCCATTGTTGCCTCCACAAAGAGGCCTTTGCGGCCGCACAAAATGAAGTACGGTCCGTATCGCAAACTTCAGAGAGTGATCATTTTTCAACTTGGTCCTGCACTGCATCAACATAATCCTACAATTTCTCACAACCAGTCAATCCAAAATAATACACTACAAAGAAAATCATATGAAAACAAAAAGAAAGACACATGGGTTGCCTCCCAAGAAGTGCCTTATTTAACGTCGCGGCACGACACAGGTTACCATCAAATCACTTTAGATGAAGAAGTGCCACAATGTGGCTGTCATCAATCTTGCCCAGGTAGTGCTTGACCCTGTGCCCATTAACTCTGAAAACCTCCCCATTTTTGTTCTTCAAGTCAAGTGCACCAAACAGATTCATAAATACCACTTCAAAAGGTCCACTCCATTTTGACATAAGCTTTCCCAGAAACAGACGTAACCGAGACTTGAACAAGAGAACCAAATCACCCACTTTGAACTCCTTGCCACGAGCATATTTATCATGAAGGTACTTCATCTTGTCCTTGTATAAGGACGAACTGGAGTAGGCATGGAATCAGCTCCACATGATGGAATCAGCTCCACATGATGTATGGAATTCATCAAGTTCATTACGCTTCTCCACATGATGATTTGCTACCACATCCCATTCAAGATTCAGCTTCCTCAAAGCCCACATGGACTTGTGCTCTAACTAAACCGGTAGATGACAAGCTTTTCCAAACACCAATCGATATGGAGACATACTAATCGGAGTCTTGTAAGCAGTCCTATAAGCCCATAGAGCATTATCCAACTTCTTTGACCAATCAGTCCTATTTGAATAGACCGTCTTTGACAATACACTCTTGATTTCCTTGTTTGAGACTTCAACTTGGCCACTCCCTTGAGGATGATAAGGAGTAGAAACTTTTGGTTGACACCATACTTTGCAAGCAAAGTGTCAAAAGCTCTATTACAAAAATGAGACCCCCATCACTTATCATTGCACGAGGAGTGCCAAACCTTGTAAAAATGCTCTTTTCTTGAGAAATGCAACAACACTCTGGGCCTCATTGTTGGGTAAAGACACAACTTCAGCCCACTTTGAAACATAGTCAACCGCCACAAGAATGTATGTGTTCCGACACGAGCTAACAAACAGGCCCATCAATGCCACATACATCAAAAATATCAACTTCAAGAATGGTATTGAGAGGCATCTCATCTTTCTTCAAAATTCCACCCGCTCTTTGACATTCGTCACACCTCTTCACAAGTTCACTTGCATATTTGTATAAAGTTGGACAATAAAACCTACAATTAAGAACTTTGAAAGCCATCCTCACCCCGCCATGATGGCCACCATAGGGAGAGGAATGACAAGCCTTTAAGATACTCAATTGCTCCTCCTCCGAGACACACCTTCAGATCACACCATCCGTGCAAATCTTGAACAAGTATAGCTTATCCTAATAGAAATCCAAACTATCCTGTTTGAGCTTCTTCCTTTGGTTGGAAGAGAGCTCACACGGGATTATACCATTCACGAGGAAATTAGAAATTTCCGCAAACCATGGCATACCGTTAACTGACACCGAAAGGAGTTGTTCATCGGGAAATGAATCATTGATCTCTAGGCCATCACAAGGCCTCCCCTCCTCCTCCAAGCGAGACAAGTGGTCCGCCACTTGGTTGTCACTACCCTTCCGGTCCACAATCTCCAAATCAAACTCTTGAAGTAACAATACCCATCACATCAGTCTAGCTTTGGAATCCTTCCTCGTTATCAAATATCGGAGTGCGGCATGATCGGTATGGACTATGACCTTGGCACCCATAAGATATGGCCGAAATTTCTCCATCGCAAACACAATAGCCAAAAGCTCTTTCTTAGTCACCGTGTAGTGCACTTGAGCATCATTCATTGTCTTGCTTGCATAGTACACCAGATGAAATATTTTGTTCACTCTTTGACCCAAAACCACCCCAACCGCGACATCGCTCGCATCATACATGAGCTCAAAAGGCAAGCTCCAATTAGGTGCGGTAATAATAGGAGTGGTGGTCAACTTGTGCTTGAGAAGTTCAAAGGCTTGCATACATCTCTCATCGAACACAAACTTGGCGTCTTTTTCCAATAATTTGCATAAGGGATTCACTACCTTTGAAAAGTCTTTGATAAATCTCCGGTAGAACCCCGCATGCCCAAGAAAACTTCTAACTCCCTTGACAGAGGTAGGGGGAGCGAGCCTTCAAATCACATCAATTTTTTATTTGTCCACCTCTATACCATGTTTTGAAATTTTATTCCCAAGAACTATGCCCTCCTCAATCATAAAGTGGCATTTCTCCCAATTAAGAATAAGATTGGTTTCTTCACAACGAGCCAACACTCTATCAAGATTTTTCAAGCATTCCTCAAATGAATCACCCACAACACTAAAGTCATCCATGAATACCTCCAAGATATCTTCCACCATATCAGTGAAAATGTCCATCATACATCGCTGAAATGTAGCCGGTGCATTGCACAACCCAAAAAGCATCCTAGAAAAGTCAAAGGTGCCATATGGACAAGTGAATGTGGTCTTCTCCTAATCTTCCGGAGCAATCAAGATTTAGTTGTACCCAAAATACCCATCCAAGAAACAATAGAAGGCACGCCCAGCAAGTCGATCTAACATTATATCAAGAAAAGGAAATGGAAAGTGATCCTTGGGGGTCATTTTATTCAATTTGCGGTAGTCCATGAATACCCTCCAACCGGTGATGGTTCTGGTAGGAATCAAATCATTTTGCGAATTTGCAACCACAGTCATGCCACCCTTCTTCGGTATACATTGCACAGGTGAAGTCCAAGAGCTATCAGAGATAGGGTACACAACCCCGTCATCCAACCACTTGATCACCTCCCTTTTCATAACTTCTTGCATAGCCTCGTTCAACCTCCTTTTATGTTCCAAAGAGGGATTTGCATCATCTTCCAGAATAATCTTATGCATATAGAATGTGGGTATTATCCCCCGAATATCAGCTAAGGTCCATCCAATTGCCTTCTTCCGCTTCTGAAGCACCGCCAATGTGGCATCAACCTGCATATTAGTAAGACAAGAGGAAAGAATAACTCGCAAAGTTGAACTAGGGCCTAAGAACTCATACCTGAGGTGTGGAGACAGCGGCTTCAAATCCAACACCGGAGGTTCCTCAATTGAAAGTTTTATTGGTGGAGTCTTCCTATTCTCAAGATCCAAAGAGAGTTTCCTAGGCTCATAAGAGTAAGAGCCCATCCCATGTAAGGAATTCACGCACTCCACTCGGCATTCATCTTCATTGACATCAAGATTCAACAATACGGCCTCTAGAAGGTCCTCCACATTGATCATTGCACTAGTATCATCAACTATCACTGCCATGACAAGGTCTACAAAAGAGCACACATCAGAACTGTCGGGCTGCTTCATTGACTTGCACACATGAAAGACCACTTTCTCATCACCCACCTAGAAGGTGAATTTCCCTGCTTCCACATCAACTAAGGCCTTCCTAGTAGCAAGGAAAGGTCTCCCCAATATGATTGGAACTTCATAATCTACCTCACAATCCAAGATCACAAAATCACCTGGCAAGATAAATTTGTCCACCCGGACAAGAACATCATCAATAATACCCAATGGTCTCTTCATAGTTCTATCCGCCATTTGCAATATCATGGAGGTCGGCCTCGGTTGCCCAATACCCAAAGTCTTAAAAACTCTTAAAAACTAAGTAGGGCATCAAATTGATACTTGCCCCCAAATCACATAGAGCTTTAGCAAAGTCCGCACTCCCAATGGTGCAAGGAATGGTGAAAGCACCAGGATCTTTTAGCTTCGGGGCCATTGAGTGCACTATTGCACTAACTTGGTGGGTCATCTTTATAGTTTCATAATCCATGAATCTTTTCTTTGTCACCAAGTCCTTCATGAATTTATCATAGCCCGACATTTGTTCAAGAGCCTCCACCAAAGGCTCATTAATGGATAAGCTCTTCATCATATCAATAAACTTTTTAAACTGATTCTCATTTTTCTGCTTCGCGAGCCTTTGAGGGTAAGGGGAGGTGGCCTTGGCAAAGGAGCCTTGGCTTTAGGCACAACTGGTTCCGGCATATCTATTACGTGTTTCCTAGACGGCTTTACGTCATTCTAAGTTTCCACCTCGGCGTCTTGAATATCAATCCTCACTTCTTCATTCACATTCTCATCAATCACATTTTCAACCACCAAAGGAATCTCGTCTTTTTGCAACTCAACTTCATTACTCAATTGCCTTTTTCTTGGAGGAATTCGCATCACCGCCTCTCCCACTTCTTGTAGTTACCGCTATAACATAATTGTTCATGGCCTTCGGGTTAACTACCGTATCACTTGGTAGAGCCCCCTTAGGATGAGTATTCAAGGATTGTGAGATTTGGCCTAATTGAACCTGCAAGTTTCTGATTGAGGTATTGTGGGAAGCCAACTGAGAATCAGAGTCCGCATTCTTTTTCATCATCTGTTCAAACATCATTTCAATTCTCCCCATTTCATTGCTGGAAGAACTAGGACCTTGGTATGAAAATGGGGGTGGATTGTTGGGTTGTTAATACATTGAGGGCCTTTGAAAGCCTTGCCCCCGATTTCCTTGATTGCCATTGTTCCAACCTCCCTGATTTTTGTTACCACCCCAGTTGTTGTTGTTGCCATTCCAATTACCTTGATTGTTCTGAAATCCTCAATTGGAATTTTGGTTGTTCTTCCCCCAATTACCATTACCTTGTTGTTGTTTATTGCCCCAATTGCCTTGGGGTCTCTATTGTTGTTGGTTGGAAGAATTGCCCCTTTGGCCTTGATAATTGTTCACGTATTGCAGTTTTTCATTCTGCCCATCATAACCATCATCTTGTAATCCACCACAATCATTGTCAAATTGATCTCAACTCTCTTGGTTTTGTTGACCTCTTTGTCTTCTTTTGTTCACTAGCATGTTGATACCCTCCATAGCATTTACTTGGCGCGGATTTTGAAGTTGCAATTGTGCCTTTGCGAGCTGGTTCATTGTTGTTGTTATTTATGCTATAGCCTGCCCATGATCATGTAGCTCTTTGTGCAAATGAGTGACTGTGGGGTCACCCTGGGGCATATTGGCTCTACTTTACCAAGCGGAGGAAGTGTCAACCATCTTGTCAAGAATGTCACAAGCCTCATCATAAGACAACTTCCTAAAATTGCCCACAATAAGATGGTTCACTATGCATTGGTTTGTTGTGTTAATACCCCGATAGAAAGTCAGTTGGATCATTGGCTCAGTCATATCATTGTTGGGGCATTCCTTGACCATTGTTCTATATCGCTCCCAAATCTCATGTAATGGTTCGTTAGGCTCCTGCTTGAAAGCTAATATTTCATCTCTCAATGCTACCATGTGCCCCGGCGAGAAAACCTTTGCAATGAACTTATTCGTGAACTCATCCCAAGTAGTGATGGAATGGTTGGGAAGTCGCTCAAGCCAATCCAATGCCTTCCCTCTAAGTGAGAAAGGGAAGAGTCTCAACCGAAGTGAATCCGCAGACACATTAGTTTGCTTGCTCCCCTAATAGGTATCCACGAAACCCTTGAGATGTTTGTAAGCATTTTGATTGGCAGTGCTCGTGAAATACCCACGCTGCTCCAGCAATATCAGCATCACATTGGTAATTTAAAAATTGCGCACCCGGATCCGGGTTGGGACAATTGCACTTACATAGCCTTGGTTTGGAAGCACTCGAGGAGCCACTCTTGGAGGTGGCAGGGGAGGGTCTGGAATATTATCATTGGCCTATCGGCCTCTCCTTTGAGCTTGAGATACTATAGGAACCTCATCATCAATATCGTTTCTGATCGAGGCCAACCCTGCACTACTACAAAGTAGCAAGAGTGGTCGAAGCAGCTTTTACCCGAGAAGGTTGGGATCGATTTTCACAGGGAGCTAGAGATGGGATCTGAGTTTTTATCTAAATTAGAGATGCATAATTGCTCCTAATTGCACTTCTAATCATAGCTGGTTTTGATATTACTTCTAAATTTATACTAATAAGATGCTAAATTAAGCTAATAGTAAACTATTGAAGGTTGTCTAAATAGTTAAAAGGCACTATTGTCTAAATAGTTCAAGTCAGGTATTACTATCTCTTGGTTTAACCCTTTAATTGGGGCTATCAATCTATTGAATATGCCCCAATTCCTTGTTGGACTAATTTTCCTAGACTTAGGCTCTCTTTCTCAAGAAATCCCAAGTCAAATAAGCATAAATTAGTGTTTGCAACCACTAATTCAACATTAAAACCATAAATTAGTCCAAATATCAAACACCCATAGACATTCAAGCCTTAAAACACAAGACCCATCAAATACCCATACTAGGGTTGAGCCACAACCCTAGCTAATGGGTCTAGCTACTCATGATAATAGAAGAAAACAAAAAAATAGATGAAGAAAAACCTATAATATTTAATTACTAGCTAAAACTTGAAGATTCAATGATAAAACTATTGTAAAATTACTCAAAATAGTAAAGGAACACTGTTCACGAGCACAACTCTACTTAAAACTACAACTAATGACCTAAAAATGGGAAAAGAAACTATTTATACTAGGCCAAATTTTCTGGACAAAAATACCCCTGCGGGGGTAGTGCGGTCCGCACAAAATTGAGTGCGGCCACACTAAGGCTCTTGGCTTAAAACTTCTGCTCTCTGAACATGGACACCGCGGGCCACACAACATGCACCGCGACCGCGGTGGCTTCTATTGCGGTCCGCACAAAAAGTACCGCGGACTGCATTGTCAATATTCCCCAAATTTGTAACTCTCTAAACTCCAGCTTTTGCGGACTGCACAATATCGAGTGCGGCCGCATTGAGTCCATTGTGGTCTGCACAAATTGCTTTGCGGCCGTAATGCTTGTGTCTCCAAAATAGCACCTCTCTGAACTTCTCTTTGGGACCGCACAAAATGGACTGCAGCCGCATTGGTCCTGTTACATTGTGCTTAGACTTGTTCTTGGTACTTGTGCATGTTACACTCCTTTTTAAGCTGGTTTTGACGAATTGTCACCTTGTTGACCAAACCCTGCAATCAAGTACAACATGTAGGCCTTTGGAACTATTTTGTACACATTTCTAATCAAAATTCAAGTAAGAAGGAGTGTAAAATGCAGCATAATCCTTAGTTATCAGTTTCCATATTAGCAACACACATATTAAGGCCACCTTATCCCATCGCATGCGTTTTAACCCCAAAACCTTATACCACTGCATGCGTATCAATATTACAACATATCACAAATCACACCTCAAGTGGAAAATATCACAACTCTCCAAAGAAAACAATATTGACGGTGTTGTCATAATAAATAGCTCATGGCTCAACTACAATGTGCACAAGAGTTTCAATAATAACAATCGGAAATGAATAACTCAACAATACTAGTATTTCACACTTTATAACCTTGCCTCAATATGAATCACGACCTTTATAACTCAATACCAATTTCAACAACAAGATATTCCAAGAATAACAACTTCAAATAAAGAATTCTCGGTTAAATAATGAATAAGGTATAGAGGAAACAACAACTTCAACTAAACATGTAGAGCAATTAACAAGTAAGAGATAAGACAAGTAGAGCATGTGAAAATAGCCCAATGATGATGAATATAACATGTTAACGTAACTCCACTAAGGCATGAAAGGAGTCTACATAGATAAAGTATTTAGCCCGTGTACACACTCGTCACCCTGCGTACACAGCTTTCACTTACCACAATTATCACAGAAGAAGACTAATCCTAAGGGGTAATTCCCCCACACAAAGTTAGGCTAGACACCTACCTCAAAACACGCTACTCAATCCACTAGTAAGCCTTTACCTTGATTATCCAACTCTGAACGTCTCGAATCTAGCCAAAATAACTTCATACCATAAAAATATACTGTAGGAAACTATTTCGAGCAATAATATTACGATCTTTAACAAGAAATAAAAGTCAACTCAAAAAGATAACTTGGGCCCGCATCTCGGAACCCGACCAAAATTACAAAATCCGAAAACCCTTTTATAACGAGTCCAACCATACAAGAATTTCTCAAATTTGACCTTAAATTGCTTTTAAGTTCCTAGCATTTAGCCTAAGAGGTTTTCGGATTTTTTCCCCAAATTTTCCACTCAAATCACTAATTAAATGGTGAAAATAACATATGATTCATGTAATATAACCAAAACCGAGTTAGAATCTCTTGCCCCAATGAATTTCTTGAAAATATCTTAAAAATTGCCAAAAGCCAAGCTCTCTAGGTCCAAAAATGGATAATGAAATCAAACCCTCGAAAAATCCCTATTTTTGCCTAGTGATTTAGCTTTTGCGTGCCAACGACCGCTTTTGCGGCTCCGCCCCTGCAGAAATTCCATTGCAGGTGCAGCCATGGCTTTAGTACTAATAATGCGCTTCTGCTGACACCCAAGCGCACTTGCGCCCATGCTTCTGTGGCGAATGGCTCGCTTATACGAGCCCACATCTTTGGAGCTTCAACCGCATCTACGGTCCTTCCCCTGCTCCCTCAACTCCGCTCTTGTGATGCTTCTCTCCGCACCAGCGAGTCCATTTATGCCAAACATGGACCGCACCTGCAGGCCCAGCTGGGCGTGCCAAATTTCGCTTTTGGTGCACAAGGGTCGCTCTTGCGGCGCTGCACCTACGATCCAAAATGTGCAGGTGCGATTGCACCAGTCACAACAACGTTCAACAATCGCACAAAGTCCAAACTTGTTCCAGATTCAATCCGAATAACACCCGAGCCCACGAAACCCCATTCGAGTATACCAAAAAATTCCACAACACATAATGGACCTACTGGAGGCCAAAAATCACATCAAACAACATCGATTCTACGAATCACAACCCAATCCAAGCCAATTGAAACTATGAACTTTTGAATTCCAAAACTAATGCCAATTCATACTAAAATAACTCTGATTGACTTTAAATTTTGCAAACATGTCATAAATGACATGACAGACCTATTATCACTACCGGAATCAGAATCAAACCCCGATATCAATAAGGTCAACTTCTGATCAAACTTTTCAAATCTTTCAAACCTTGAACTTTCTAACTTTTCAATTTTAGCTGGAATGACCTAGAGACCTCCAAAATAATATCCGGACACGCTCCTAAGTCCAGAATCACCATACAGAGCTATTGAAATCGTCAAAACTCCATTCATGAGTTGTCTACACAAAGGTCAAACTACGGTCAACTCTTTCAACTTAAGCCTCCAACTTAGGGAGTAAGTATCTCATTTCACTCCGAAACTCACCCAAAACCAAAACCAAACACCCCGACAAGTCACATAATCACAATATAACATAGAGGAGGCAATAAATAGGGGATTAAGGCTAAAATACACAAAACAACCGATCAGGACATTACACGTCAGGTGCTTCGTTAGCGCAAAGAGCACTTGGCGCCCAGGTATTAAAACATCAAAAAGACGTTTGAGCTCTTTTTCACAATTTTTAAGTTTGAGCTCGGTCAAGAGGTGATTTTGAAGTAGTATTTTATCCTAGCTTCATTGGTTAGTAAATTTTAACTTGTTTTATTATATTTTCCTAATCACCCATGGATTTTAGCCTTTAATATACAAATTTTCATGGTAGAAATTAGGGATTTGGATAGAAATTGGGGATTTAAAAAATTAATATTTAAACCTCAAATTAAGGTCGGATTTCAAAATAAAATACATAATCGGACTCAGGGGTGAATGAGGCGCTCTCTCTACGGCCAATTCTTGTGAGCACGAGATTTTCCCCCTATATGAATTGCTCCAACAAATTCAAAACAAAATAATTTCTTTTAGTGTTTTCAATTTTGTTTGATTTCGTGGCATTTTCTGTTAATTATTTGCATTTGTCTGTGCACGTTTATTTTATTTAATTCATGAAAAATACAAAAAATATGTTGCATCTACATTTATGATTTAATTTTATATTTTTAGATTAATTAGCAAATTAGTTTGTTTTATAAAAATGAAAATCACAAAAATAATTCATTTTGCATTTTTACTTTTAATTTTGAATTGTGTAATTTTTCTTTAAATTTAGGATTAATTAATTATTGTAAATACCATGATGAGTGATTAATCTAATTGGGTAGGTTAATTTAGTTAAAAATTATTATTAATTAAGTTAGGATTTATTTTAATTTTGGAAAAAAGAAAAAAGAATTGTGAAATTGAAAAAGAAAAAGAAAGAAATGAGAAGATCTAAATTTGGGCCAAAATCAACCCAAATTTCCCCAGCCCAAACGAAACTACCCAATACCCGGCCCAAACCACCCTAACCCGGTCAGTTTCCCGTCGATACCATACGACGCCATTTCATTAAGCTTGATCTGGGCCGTCGATATTGCCTAATCCAACGGATCAGAACTAGGGGGGGGGGGGTTAATATATATATGTCCAAACGCTACCCTACCCCCCCTCATTTCATCGTTCCAACACGCCGTCCTTAGAAACCTGCCCTCAAACTCTAGTAGCCGCCCCAAAATCCCACCACCGTTCGGTGGCGGCGCCACCTCCAAACGCCACCAAAGTTACACAACCGAACCACCCTGACCCCCTCGTTCCGAATCCCCACTCCGTTTCCCTCGAATGTTTCCCCAGCTCCTCGAATCTTAGATCAGAAATGAACCCCAGAAACCCTAAGTCAAGTTTTGGCAAAATTTTGTGCCGAATCTGAGTTTATTCGTGTGTTCTTCGTAAGAGCACACGATTAACCTCAGATTTGGCCGAAAAATTCTAGGATCTAAAGCCCGAGATTTTAAAGCCAAACCCAAACCCGTACATGTAGAGTTGTTCTTTGATAAAAAACAAGTATTTGACGTCATTTAGGAGTCCCAAGCCCCAGGTTCAAGTTTTAGTTGGTGAGTCCGTCCTTCATTTCTTGGTCTATTTCTCATCCTTTTTCAGGTCGATTCAATTAAAACTCTGTTAATTGTACTGTTTGAGAGTTGGTTGTGTTCTTGTGCTCCCCGTTAAGTTTTGTTTTCCCAAATTGATTTCTTTAACTGCTTTTGATCCATTAAGCATGACTTTGTTAGTATCTTTGTTTAATTATTCCAAACCCGCTTAGGGTTGATTTTTCTGTATCAACCTTGTTATTAATGATCTTGTTACTTTTAATTCATAATTGTCAAGGTAATAGTCATCGCAGAGTCAAATTGTTTACTCGTGTTGTTGGGGCTCTTTGGGTTAGAATTTGAGTTTCTGAATGTTCATTTGGACTGATTTGGAACCAACCTTGGGCTTTTGAGTCATTTCTGACTCAATTCAAGATGTCCGGTTGTTTTGAGCCCAGGTTTGTTTGGTTGGCAAGGTAATTAACAGGGTTTAAAAGGGTAAATTGGGGAATATAGGTAGGGGAATCTTATATAACTGAACTAGGAAGCTTCCTATAAGCTGGGGTGGGGGCTTTTTGAAATTCTGAGGTTTACACTAGGGATTTCTAAGCTAAAATAAAATTTTTAGAAGGTTTTAAGTGCAAATTTTGAACTATTTGAGGCTGCCCTAGTAGCTTGCCTATAAAGACATTGTTACTTAGAGCGCAAGTCAGATTTTAAGAGATAAAAAATACAGAAAATACAAACGGCTGACCTCTTTTACTGCTTCATTGAATTTCTTAAGAAATCTTTGATTTGTTCAATTTTTGAAATAAGTTGGGACTTATCTGAGTGTGGAATGGGTGGAATTTTGTCTTCGAAAGTTGGTTTTTGAAATTAGCCTTAGTACTGTTCGATTGGGAGCTGTTTTGGACTGCTTTATATTATTTTTGGTTGAACTGGGCTGTTGGTATTGAATCATGCCGTATTGATGCTGCTGTTTTTTGCTTCTTACCTCTTTTTCTTTTTTTTGCAAATTCCAGGTACATGCTCTAAAACCTGTATAATGGGAATTGCTTGACTTGAAAGGTGAAATAGAAATGGAGTTGTTGAGCTTGGCCTTAGTTTATTATTCATTATTTAGTTCATCTCTTTCTGTTTTTTTCCTCTGAATCTCTAGTCTCTGAATCTGAAGAAAAGGTTCTTGTATTTAATAGGGTTTGGTATCTTACTTGCTTTGACAACCATGCAATGTAAAGATTGAAGTTGGATTTTTAACATTATGCTAGATTTGGGTGTTGTAGGGGTCATGGAATACATTATGTCCACTTTCAGCTTTTCCTTCTTGTGTTTTACTCATTAAAGGAATGAGTCCATATGCTTGTAAGTTCGAGTGTGGTGCTTAGTTTCTAATCGTGTATGCTGGTTTCTATTAGAATTCTAATAATGGCTGAAGAAAAACTGTTTGAGTTTGACTTGCTAGGTAATGGACAATATGAGGGTCATGTGAGAAAAATGAAAATTGTCAAGTTTGTTGTAGGAATGAAGGCTTTGTATCAACTCAATGGTGGTTATGCATGAACATAATGTTTAGCTATTAGAGTGTTTAACTATGTTCATTTGCACTGATTAAATTGAAATTCGAAAGTAAAGTTGTTAGTTCAGTGATATATTTCGATTGGATTTTGCATTTGGTATCTATGCTAATGAATGAGTGTATAAATTTGAGCTTGAGTTAGCTCAGCAGAAACAAGCCTTTATTCGGGCTCGTTTTGTGAATCTAGAATCCTTGATGCCGTTTTGGGCTCACCCCGGGCCCAAGTTTGGAAGGAGTTGTAAGAACATGGATCACATATATGGTGTATCGTGAGGGATCTGTTTTGTCTTGTGGGCCCAGGCTCATTTGTTTGTAGTTTAAACTTTAGCAAAAAAGGCCTTTGAATTCCTTGAAGCTCTTTCTTTAATTAACTTTGATTATTTTAAGAGTAGATTGGGGGGTGTGCCATATTAGACAATATGAATAGTTTATGGCCCTCCAAAATTTAGTTTGAATTCTTTTTAAAAAAAAAAATTAGAATTGAGGTGCGCTGCACCAAATCAAAACCTAAATGCGCGGCCCCCATTTAATTACTTCTTTTAAATCTTTAGAATTCAAGGTGTTTCATTTAACAAATTTTCCATGGCCCTCGCAAAGTTAAAACACGTAGTTGCTTTAGGCGCGCTATTTTAATAATATTACCTTCCTAAATTCGGGTGTGCATTTCATGTGACCCAAATCTAAATCTTAATAACGTTGAATAAAATGTGTTTCGGATTGCGGGTGCATTTCATGTGGCGCGATCCAAAGACATGCTTTAGACGACGTTAAATCTTCTTTCAATAAAAGCGGTTTAAAGCTAAAATGCACATTGCTCTAAAAGTGTTTATAAAATCAGATAATTAAGCCTAATATAACAGTTGAGCGACCGTGCTAGAACCAGGGAACTCTGGAATGCCTAGCACCTTCTCCCGGGTTAACAGAATTCCTTACTCGGATTTCTGGTTCGTGGACTGTTAAACAGAGTCAAGCTTTTCCTCAATTCGGGATTCAACCGGTGACTTGGGACACTATAAAATTATCCCAAGTGGCGACTCTGAATCTTTAAATAAATAAATCCTGTTTCGATTGTCCTTTAATTGGAAAAACTCCTTGTATTTATACCTTTTACGGGGTGTAGTAAAAAGGAGGTGTGACAGCTCTGGCGACTCTGCTGGGGAACGAACCCATAATCCCTGGTTCGGGGTTCAAGAATTCGAGCTTAGAATAATTGTTATAGTTGGCTTTATCCATTATCTGAATTTGTTACATGATTTGGGCCTAATGTGCTAATTGATTGCTTTTACCGCTTTGATATTCCATGAACTGTATATAAATTATTGCGAAATCCTTCTTCTCTCTGAGTCTTCTAAATCATGAAGAAGTGTGCACTTCGTGTGACTTCTTTTCTGTTAGAGTCATATTCCAAATTTAAAACGAGGTTTGGACAAGTTGCGAAGCCGGTGAAGCTTCTGTATTCCTGGTACGCTGCCCCTCCTCGGCTCGAGCTATCCGCTCGGGTAAGCCCGGTCTAGAACAATAAACCCAGGTTTTGAACCTAGAATAACTCAGCCTCATGCCGGATCCCTAAATAGGAACGTTTGTTTGCATCATGTGTATTTGACTTTGGAGATTCAACACAGGGGTTGGGTTTGTCTAGGACAGGTGCACCCGATATAAAAAAGACCATCCTGATGCATCTTACTTGCTACTTGTGCATTTATTTGCTTCGGACTTGCATGCTGACCGACTTATGAATATTGGGAAAAGTTGATGTAAGATAAATAACAGTATGAGAGTTAATCGCCTGTTCTGAAAAAACCAATGTCCAAATAGTGTCGAAACTCTGCCGAATTTTTGAGAAAAAAAAAAGAAAAAAGTTTTTGTTTTCAAAAAATAGTTTTATTTGCCAATGAAATAATAAAAAAAAGAGTCTTGTTTTCAAAAATAGTTTGTTTCATTCGCCCGAACTACGCCAGTTTGATTCTCACAGGGTGTGAAATACGTAGGCAACCACCATCGGGTCCAACTTCCTTTTTGTGAAAGTAGCCACAAAAAAAATTTACTTTAATTTGAAAATAATTAGGGTGATGCCATTCTTGTCAGAAATAGCCGAATGTCCCTAAAAAGGGCGCCGGAAGGCTGTTTTTGCAAGAACAACCACTTTTGGTCACTTTTAAAGGTTTTGACTGGTTAGCTGACACACCCTTAAAATCTTCATTTTCGAAGTGCTGAAAGGCCGTGTTGGCAAGGCCGGATGTTTTGTGGAAAAATTTGAAACCGCTATTTTCTCTTAAGTCAAGATGAGTCATAGTTTTCTTTTAATTAAAATCACCTTAATAAATGTGCAGGATGGGCACAAATCAAAATGAACCTTTTTCAGTCCGTGAAGAGATTCCTTTGGAGCTACATATGTGGTGGCATGATTTGGGGGGCGACAGTAGGAAAGTTGTGACAAAAGCATTGGGCGGTCTTATTGCGGATTTCGAGTTAACTCCTATGCTAGAAGAGATAGCAGGCTATGCTGGTTTCGAAGGGAATCTCAGAAGTAAATACCTAGTAGCACCAAGAACAGTGACCTCCCACAAATATTTTGACTTGTTAAGCATCAGTCGGGATGTCCGAGACGGAAATCTGGCCAAAGGATTTTGTACCTTCTACTTTCTGTATCGATGTTACGGGAATCCCCGTGGCTTCGAAACGCCAGATACTGGTCTTACTCATGCTGGAAATCAAGACAAGTGGGAAGCTCAGAGAGGATTAGCTTTCATGGTGGCGTTCTTGGGTATCTTGGTTTGCCCGAGAAAAGACGGGAACATAGAGATGGGGCTAGTAGGGATAGCCGACTTTATGATGAAAAAGGCAAATGGGACTATAGTGCCGCTGATCTTGGCAAAAATTTACCGAGCTCTCACTCTCTGTCGAGAAGGAGCGAAATTCTTTGAAGGGTGCAATATGCTGTTACAAATATGATTGGAGGAACACCTTTGCCACCGTCCCGGCTACTTGAATTGCGATATGACTGGACTTGAGTGCATTGAAAAACATGAATAGCGAATAGAGGGTTATGAGTTTACGGATGGTACGGAAACATGGCATGATCATTTGAGATCTTTGACCGCAAATAAGATCGAATGGACATTCGGGTGGCTCACGGTCAATGAAGTAATCTATATGTCAGCTGAGGTGTGTTTCTTGTTGTTGATGGGTATTGGGAGTATCCAGCCTTATGCTCCACACAGAGTCTTGCGTCAATTGGGCCGATACCAGACCATCCCACACGATGAAGATTTGAGTCAGCAAGTCATTGAGTTAGATCAAAAAGCTGCCTTCCCAGTAGAGAAAGTGCGCCGGATTTGGCATCAGTGCAGATTCTTAGGGCCTAATACTCAAGTACGAGACCTATCCACAGGCGAGGGGGAGCCTAGTTACACTTCTTGGTATGGTAAAAGATCCCGAGTTCAATATGAACCTGACATGCCCGAAAAGAGACCCCATGTACAACAATTCACCTATGGAGCACAAGTGCAATGGGACTGGCTGACCAAGGAAAACGAGTATAGGGCCACCATAAGCAAATTGGAAAAACAAGTTAGAGAACTTCAATTCGAGAATAGCCTGCAAGTCGCGGCGGATGAAGGAGAAAAGAAGAAGCTAGCCAAAGAAAACGAGGCCCTTCGAGTTCAAATTCAGAAAATGAAAGTAGCGGCAGAAAATCCAGCCCGGAGCGACAGAGATGAAAACCTCATAGCTAACTTGAGGCAGAAAGTAAATGACTACAGTTTTAATTTGAATAAAGCAGAAAGTGAATTAGCCAAGGCTCGAAAGCAATTGGCTAAAAACGTAGATGAACGAGTACGCCTGGTTAAGAAATTGAGAGAAAGGTACGACGCTGAGGTCGTAGGGTTAAAGAAAAGGGTCATCGCCACGGAAAACAAAATGATCAAATAGGCAAAAAACTTCAAAGTTGAAAGGGAACATTGTTGTACAACATTGGCGCAATTAGAAATATATTTCCAACAACTTCAGGAGCAAAATCATGCAGCTGAGCAAACTTTGGAAGCGAGGGCCCAGCAGATTGGGCGTTAGTTACAAGAAAAGGGCGCCATAAGAGAGAGAATTAGAAACATTGCCGACTACATCGTTATGAAGTGCCAGATTTGTGAGGATATGACCCACACTACCTTCTTTGCAGCAGTAATGACATTTGTCAAACAGATAATGAGCGACTTAGATCGACTTCAAAGGGAGCTTGCATATAGGCCCGCGGCGAGACCGAATGATGTCCTGCGGGCACCAGGAGCATTGATGTATTCATGCTTTTTCCGGTCGAGTCTGCATTTCCTTTTGGTTAGCGTCAGTCAGTCATGTTGAGTTTGTATTTTCTTTCTGCTAGAGTCTGTCGAGTTGTTTTCGAGTCTGTATTTTCTTCTGTTGGAATATGAGGTCTATTTTCGGAGTCTGTATTTCATCTTTGCATCGAAATCTGTTAGTCTTTTGGAATTTATTAATTTTGAGTTTGTAATTGAAGCATTTGTTATTTTTTTTTATTTTACGAAAACTAAAAATCCCAAAATGTTTTATTTCGCACTTATCTACAAGAACTACGCTTGGTCTGATTCATGCGGGGTCATGATACGTAGGCAATCTCCATAGGATTCCACCGTAACCAAATAAAAGAGTGAAAGAAAGAGCGGAAAAACAAGAGAGAGAAAGAAAATAAGAGGGAAAGCAAGAGAGTAAAGAAAATAAAAGAGCGGAAAAACAAAAGAGAGAGAGAATAAGAAATCAAGAGAGAGTAAAAACAAAGAGAGAACAGAGGCAACAGTGAAAGGAAGGAAACGAAAAAAAAAGAAAGGAGTGAAGTTTTCAATCGGAAGAAAGAAAAGGTCGGGATGACGTATGCAACCGATCAAATACATAATAGAGTCGGTTAACTGTTTAGGTGCATTCATGCCCAATGTGCGGTTACCAATCTGTTAAAGCCTAATCGCTAACAAGGTTGTTGTTTGATGTATTAAGTCCAGGCAGGTGGTTAGTTGACTGGCATTCTGGCAACTCACTCCTATAACACCCGATCGAAAGACAGGATGAATATGGTCGACCAGGAACCGGAAACAAGTATCGTCAACCCATCGAAAGAGGTGGATGAAATGGACGTTAATGCGATGAGGGAAGAAATGTATAAGCTGAAGCAGCAGATGGCTAAATTGTACCAAACCTGGGCGAAGGGGCATCCACCACCAGTTTATCCTGCCAACCCTGCCTATATCCCACCATCAGCCCAACCTCCAGAGCCTCCCACTGTGAACTCATCTCCAGCCTTTCCCCTCTACCAATAATGCCATGGCGCCACTTTCTATACTTCTCAAGCTCCACCACCCAAACAAGTCCTATACCCTCCCCCACCAATTACACCTGTTTTTGTGGCACCTCCACCTGCTATATTACATCGATCTTCCAGTGAACCCCTGTTCCAAACTCACGACAACCAGTACTATCCCCCTGAATCCACCTTCAAAGTCCCAGAACCATATCCTTACACCCCTCATCTTGATATCCCGGTAGAGACTGAGAAACCGCCCAAAAATCCCGAGCATGAAGAGATGATCAGAAAGGTCAAAAGCTTAGAGCAATCGTTCTGAGATATGAGGCGGCTGGGAGGTCAGGTGAGTGTAGCCTATAAGGACTTATGTCTGTTCCTAGATGTTCAGTTGCCAGCAGGGTTCAAAATGCCCAAGTTTGATCTGTACGATGGGCATGTTGACCCAGTAGCACACTTGAGAGGATTTGTTAGCAAAATGAGAGGAGCAAGTGGAAGGGATGAATTGCTGATGGCATATTTCAGCCAAAGTCTGAGTGGATCGGCCTTAGAATGGTACACCAGACAAGATCACAACATGTGGTACACATGGGATGACTTGGCCCAAGCCTTCGCCTGCCATTTTCAGTATAACCTCGAAATTATCCAAGATCGTCTGTCGTTGACAAAGCTTGAGAAGAAGCCCGGTGAGAGCTTCAGGGAATATGTATTCCATTGGAGAGAGCAAGCAGTGAGGGTTGACCCTCTAATGAAGGAAAGGGATATGGTTGATTATTTCTTGCAGGCTTTGGAACCCACTTATTTCGGTCACTTGGTGTCAACAGCAGGTAAGTCCTTTAATGAAGTCGTGAAAATGGGAGGCATGGTTGAAGAGGGACTCAAGTCCAACAAGATCATGAGTTATTCAGCTATCAAAGAAACCACTCAGGCCATTCAAAACGGTACTGGGGGTGTGCGCGGGAAGAAGAAGAAGGAGGATGTTGCGACAATTGAGTCGGGAGCTTGGGTTGGATCCAGAAACCTTCCCTATTACTACAACCAGCCACGACCCTATCTCCAAACTTACCCCCACACTCCATATAACCCACCACAACACTATTACCCACTGCCAGATCCCCATTTTTCTGTCCATCACGCACAAACCTATACCCAGCCGTCCGCTCACTTGCAATGGCGTGCACCAGCTCCACAAAACCCATACCAAGCTCTACAAAATAACCATCCGCCACCAAAACCCTACAGAAATCCTTCGGGAACGGGTTTTCGACCCAATCAATCCTTTAAGAATGAGAGGTTACAGAAGCAAAAGACTTTCACTCCACTAGAAGAATCATATGCTACTCTGTTCCACAAACTGAGACAGTTGGGTATGTTGAATCCGATCGAGGCTAAATTACCGAATCCCCCTCCCAGAAATCTTGACCGCTCGGTGAATTGTGGATATTGTCCAGGGGCCCTGGGACATGATACAGAGAAATGCTGGAAATTGAAAATAGCCATTCAAGAACTCATTGACACCAATCGGATTGAGGTCCAAGCTTCGGAGGTTCCCAATATCAATTAGAATCCCTTGCCAGTCCATCATGAAACAAATGTGATTGAGCTAGTGCATAAGAGAGGGGAGCCTAAGAAGCCTTCACAAACCATCATAATGATTCGGGCTAGTGAAGCCAGACCATTTGAAAAGTCAACCAGTGAGAAGTCTGTGATCAAGTTGAACAGGGCAAATAATGAACCATCTGTGGAGGTCAAGAAGGGGTCCTCCAGTGACATCGCAGGAAAACATGAAAGAGCAAAAGTGGTTGTGCCAGGAATGACGAACAAGTCTGTGGTAATTGTGAAGGGCGCCCCCACAGATCCTATCGTTATCAAACCGGTAACTCAATTATCGATAGTCAATAGCAAGGCAGTCCCATGGAATTATGAAGGAGTGACCGTGACTTACAAAGGGAAAGAGGTTAAAGAAGAAGTGTGTGAGACTCATGGTTTGACTCGATCGGGGAGATTCTTTGCCCCTGAAGAGTTGAGAAAAGCTAAGACCTCAAAAGATAATCCAGTGTTGGTAAAGAAAGCAGTGACTGAGGAAGAAGCAGAAGAATTTTTGAGAAAGATGAAAGCGCAAGACTATTCCATTGTGGAATAGTTAAGGAAGACACCAACTCAGATCTCGCTCTTGTCATTATTGATCCATTTAGACAAACACCATCGTGCTTTGACGAAGATCTTGAACGAGGCTCACGTTCCTGACAAAATCTCAGTAAACCACTTGGAAAAGATAGCTAACAAGATATTTGAGGTAAATAGAGTCACTTTTTCTGATGATGAATTGCCCGTGGAGGGTACCGAGAACAATAGAGCCCTTTATCTAACGGTGAAATACGAAGATTCTGTGGTTACTCGGGTATTGGTTGACAATGGGTCTAGCGCGAACATCTGTCCTCTCTCTACATTGACCAAGCTGAAAGTGGAGGATGAAAGAATTCACAAGAACAATATTTGCGTTCGAGGATTCGACGGTGGAGGAAAGGATTCAGTCGGGGACATAGTGCTTGAGCTCACAATAGGGCCAGTTGAATTTACTATGGAATTCTAGGTGCTCGATGTGGCTGTTTCATATAATCTGTTGTTGGGACGACCCTGGATCCATGCAGCCAAAGAAGTCCCGTCTACTCTGCATCAAGTTGTCAAGTTTGAATGGGATCGACAGGAAATTATTGTACATGACAAAGATAATTTGTGTGTGCCCAACGGTGCCATTGTTCCGTTCATAGAGGTTGACGATGATAAGGGACCATGGGTTTATTAGGTTTTTGACAGAGTATTGGTAGAGAAAATTCCGGAAGGAAAGTGCGTTCCAACTCCAAAGATGGTTGCGACATCAGTTATGGTAGCTGTTGAAATGTTGAAAAATAGTTTTGTACCGGGCAAGGGTTTAGGTGCATCTCTGCAAGGTATTGTGCAGCTAGTTTCTCTTCCAAAGAATCTGGATACTTTTGGTCTGGGGTTCAAGCCTACCATTGCTGACGTGAGAAGAGCTAGAAAAATGAAATAGAAAGCATGGGCATTGCCAAAGCCAATTCCGCGTCTATCTAGGTCATTCGTCAGGCCGGGTATCAAAAAGAAATTGTTGTCAAAGGTCCCTAGACCACTGATTGGTGCCGATGGAGACATGGAGAAGGGGTTCGAAAGGTTATTCGCCGAGGTCAACATGGTTCAGGCTGGGGAAGGGTCCAACAAGGCAGATGTGCAATTTGTGGGACCACGTGCAAAAGTCAACAACTGGGAAACTACTCCTATTCCTACCCGGAGAGAGTCTTGGTAGTGGGTTTTGATTTTCTTTTAGTTGTCTGGATTATTCCAGCGTCTGTAATTCTGATATTATGTTCCATCCAGTTGGATGTGTCAAAACCCTGTTATCTTTAAATTCAATGAAATGCAATTGTCCCTTTTCTTTCATTTCTTCTAATTTTATTTTTTGTTTTCTTCTTTTGTACAGTTCTTTTTATGTTGATATCAATGACATGACATGCATGAGGAATCTTCGGCCCAGTTTTAAAAGCCAATCTAACTCTGAAATAATAATACAAGAAATTGAGTGTGATGACGAGTTGAAATTTGAGGATGATGATGCCTATGAAGAAATTAGTAAGGAACTAAGTCATTTTGAGGAAAATCCCAAAACTAATTTGAACGATACAGAAGCAGTTAATCTAGGGGACCAAGAAAATGTCCGTGAAACTAAAATAAGTATCCATCTGGAACTTCAACTCAGGGAGGAGATAATTAAAGCATTGTTCGAATACAAAGATATTTTTGCATGGTCCTATGACGACATGCCAGGTCTGAACACTAATTTAGTGGTTCATAAGCTTCCCATTGATCTGGCATTCCCTCATGTCAAACATAAGCTGAGAAAGTTTAAAACGGATATGAGTGTAAAGATCAAAGAAGAGGTCACCAAGCATGTCGATGCCAAAGTCATTCGGGTTACCCGGTATCCCACCTAGTTAGCCAATGTTGTGCCTGTGCCAAAGAAGGATGGCAAGACCAGGGTGTGTGTCGATTATCTGGATCTCAACAAGGCGAGTCCAAAAGACAATTTCCCATTGCCGAACATCCATAACTTTATTAATAATTGCGCCAAACATGAGATTGGTTCTTTTGTGGATTGTTACGCGGGTTATCATTAGATCTTAATGGACGAGGAAGATGTATGAAAGACAACATTCATCATTCCGTGGGGAACGTACTGCTATCGGGTCATGCCATTTGGCTTGAAGAATGCTGGGGCAACCTACATGAGGGCAATGACAACAATATTCCATGATATGATACACCAGGAAATCGAGGTGTACGTGGATGATGTGACCGGGAAATCTAGAAAGCAGTCTGACCATGTCACAGATTTGAAGAAGTTCTTCCGAAGGCTTCGCAGGTACAATATCAAGCTTAATCCTACTAAGTGTGCTTTTGGGGTGCCGTCTGGAAAGTTGTTGGGGTACGTAGTTAGCCGCCGGGGCATTGAACTGGATCCATCGAAAGTCAAGGCCATCCAGGAATTGCCACCTCCGAGGAACAAGACCGAGGTGATGAGTTTGTTGGGGAGATTGAATTATATCAGCAGGTTCATCGCGCAGCTCACGACAACCTGTGAGCCAATCTTCGAACTGTTAAAGAAAGACGCTGCAGTCAAGTGGACAGATGAATGTCAGGAGGCGTTTGATAAGATAAAAGGGTATTTGTCAAATCCACCAGTGTTGGTTCCGCTAGAACTAGGGCGACCGTTGATTCTATATTGGACGGTTTTGGAGAATTCATTCGGCTGCGTATTGGGTCAACATGACATTACTGGCAGGAAGGAGCAGGCCATATATTATCTCAGCAAGAAATTCACATCACACGAGGTCAAGTACACTCAGCTTGAGAGGACATGTTGTGTCTTAACCTAGGTGGCGCAGAAGCTGAAACATTATTTGTCATCTTACACTACCTATCTCATATCTCGCTTGGATCCATTGAACTATATCTTTCAGAAGCCTATGCCCACAGGGAGGCTTGCAAAGTGGTAGATCCTGCTCACAGAGTTTGACATTGTCTACGTGACTCGAACTGCAATGAAAGCACAGGCCTTGGCGGACCATTTGGCCGAGAACCCGGTTAATGAAGATTATGAACCTTTGAAAACTTATTTCCCTGATGAAGAGGTGATGCACATTGATGAGTTGGAACAAGTCGAGAAGCCTGGATGGAAACGTTTCTTTGATGGAGCCGCAAACATGAAGGGCGTGGGGATAGGAGCAATACTTATTTCTGAAACAGGGTAGCACTACCCTGTTATGGCTCAGCTTCGTTTTTACTGTATCAACAACATGGCTGAGTACGAGGCATGTATTCTGGGTTTGAGGTTAGCTGTGGATATGGGTGTCCAGGAAGTCTTGGTCTTGGGTGACTCGGACCTCCTGGTGCACCATATTCAGGTAGAATGGGAAACACGGGATTTGAAACTCATACCGTACAGACAATATTTGCATGATCTTTGTCAACGGTTTCAGTCGATAGAATTCAGGCATAACCCAAGGATCCATAATGAAGTTGCCGATGCTTTGGCTACTCTGGCATCAATGTTACATCATCCAGATAAGGCTTATGTGGACCCTCTGCAGATTCAGGTCCGCGATCAACATGCTTATTGTAATATGGTGGAAGAAGAACATGATGGGGAGCCATGGTTCCATGATATCAAAGAATACATCCGGATGGGGGTGTATCCGGTACAGGCCACAAGTGATCAGAAAAGAACAATTCGGCGATTGGCAAGGGGATTTTTCTTCAGTGGAGGGGTATTGTACAAAAGAACTCCAGATCTGGGATTGCTAAGATGCATAGATGCTAGACAGGCCACAACTATCATGACTGAGGTACACTCCGGAGTTTGTGGACCGTATATGAGTGGGTACATTCTGGCAAAGAAGATTCTCCGAGCAGGTTATTACTAGCTCACTATGGAGCGAGATTACATTAGTTTTGTGCGCAAGTGTCATCAATGCTAGGTGCACAAATATTTGATTTATTCCCTACCATCTGAATTACATACAATGTCGGCACCATGTCCCTTTGTTGCTTGGGGCATGGATGTCATTGGGCCAATCGAGCCAGCAGCATCAAACAGATACAGGTTTATTTTGGTAGCCATTGATTATTTTACCAAGCGGGTTGAAGCGAAAAATTTCAAATCTGTGACAAAGAAAGCAGTGGTCGATTTTGTGCATTCAAAATTCATTTGTCGGTTTGCGATTCCGAAGGTAATCATCACGGACAATGGCACTAATCTCAATAGTCATCTGATAATAGAGACATGTCAGCAGTTTAAGATTATACATCGAAATTCCACCCCATACCGCCCTAAGGCGAATGGAGAAGTTGAGGAAGCCAACAAGAATATGAAGAAGATACTTTGAAAAATGGTGGAAGGTTGTAGACAATGGCATGAGAAGTTACCTTTCGCATTATTGGGTTATCGCACTACTGTTCGCACTTCAGTAAGGGCCATTCCTTACTTGTTGGTGTATGGCATAGAGGCAGTAATACCCACAGAAATTGAAATCCCATCCCTTCGGATTGTCGCTGAGGCAGAAATTGATGATGTTGAATGGGTCAAAACCCGCTTGGAGCAATTAAGTTTGATTGATAAAAAGGGATTGGCAGCAGTATGTCACGGCCAATTGTACCAAAAGAGAATGGAGAGAGCATATAACAAGAAGGTACGTCCACAGAAGTTCGAAGTGGGTCAGTTAGTGTTGAGACGTATCTTGCCTCATCAGGCTGAAGCAAAAAGGGAAGTTCACCCCAAACTGGCAGGGGCCATTTGTTGTAACTAGAGTGTTGTCCAATGGCGTGTTATATTTGACAGATGTAGAAGGGAACTGTGTAGAAATGGCTATCAATTTCGATGCAGTCAAAAGATACTATGTATGATTTCTTCCTTTGATTGTACTTGTTTGTATTTGGCATATTTTGAAGATTGAAATGACGAAGGCATTTTGTTCTGCTATCTAAACACTTTATCCTTTGTTACCCCCTTTTGAGACTTATTTATTTTCTTTCATACCCCTCTTTCGGGATCAACGACACAATTCAGAAACGCAAGTACGGAGGATAAGTAAGTGAAAAGAAAAAGAAAGAATGAACAGGAAAGGAAAAGGGAAAAGAAAAATGAAAAGAGAGAAGAAAGAGAAAGAAAATAAAAGAAAAGAGAAAAGCAAAAAGAAAGAAAAAAAGGAGAAAAAGAAGAAAAAAAGAGAAGAACAACAGAAGAAAAAGAGAGAAAGAAAAGAAAGAGAGAAAATAAAATCACAACAACAAAGTCGTTTCTACGATATGAACTACGTTCGACCTGATTCCTTTTAAGGATACGTAGGCAGCCTCACGGTTCGGTCTCATCAAAACAAAAATCCAAAAATCCCCATGCAAGAAACTGGGGCAGAAGTTGTGGTTGTTGTGAGAAACTTGATTCTGAAAGTTGTAATTTTAACCCATTTATATTGTTTAGAGCCTTTTATACCCTTTCTTTCTAATCATGTCCAGAAGCCTACATTACGGTCCAAAAAAAGACCTTCTGATCAGTCTTTGAGAAATTCCAAGTCGAGCAGATAAATGTAATTCATGTCAGGGGCAAAACTCTGGTTCAAGCAGGAAAAATAAAAATGAGAGAGTCTTATTGGTGAAAACCTTCATAGGCACCGTAAGGCGACGAGAGTTGAGAGAAATAAGAATGAGAGAGTCTAATTGGTGAACACCTTCACAGGCACCGTAAGGCGATGGGAGTTGAGAGAGAAAAATGAGAGAGTCTTATTAGTGAAAACCCTCACGGGCACCGTAAGGTAAAAGTGAGTTGAGAGATGAACGAATGAAAGAGGTCTGTTGGTGAAAACCTTTCAAGGCACCGCAGGATGAACAAGGTCAAGGTTTGGGTAAAGTAATCAGGTCATGGAAATTCTGGGGCAACGAAGTACGACAACTGAAAGTTGATTGGTTGGACAGATTGGGTCAATTAATCCGAAATGCATGTCATGATTATTGGTACTAGCTGTTCCACTCAGATAAGTTTTCTTTTCTTTTTCCTTTTGTAGCAGTCATCTGGTTTTGGATTCTTCTTATCCTTAACCCGCAAAGTCATTGCATTTCATTTTCTTTTGGGTATTTATCTAAAGATATTTCAATGTCAGTCTTGTTCAAAGCAAGTCGGAGCATACTAAGGATAACATGATGTAAGAGGGGGATACAAGGAATCACCGGAAGTTTCATCGGTGGAATGGTTTGGTAGTATCATGGGAGATGCAAAAGTTTAGATAAAGGGTTCAGAGGTAAAACAACAGCGGGACTCGGCTCATCAAAGGTCATGGGGTTTGGAAGTTAGCCAGAAAGTCAAAGCGGTTCAGGGCCAGTTCGGAGAAGCCAGTCAGAACAAAATGTTGCAGCAGAAAGATCTTCTGCAAGAATGCAATCAACTAACCACCACTTTAAACTGACAAAATTTTCTTTGATTGAAACAGGGGCAGAAAATTCGTTTGATTCAGAGAAACTTTCCGTAGGGGAAAAAAGCAAGCACCAAAACAGGTTTGACCGTAAACTTTCAGGACCCTCCTGGAAAATGGGACCTAATTTAAAGTTCAGAAATAGCATAATCTAGCATAAATGCATCCCAAAAGAATATAAGTTAGCTTAGAAGTTTGCATGTTCGAGATAGGATTCAATTAGGAGTTTCAGGACCCTCCTGAATAATGGGACTTAGCTTTAAGATTTCGATTAGATAACAACATTTAGTGTAAACTCTGTTGTAGGGTAGTATAATTCAGACATGAAAGTTGTCACCCTTAAGATAAAATTTGACCTTTGATTTTCAGGACCCTCCTGGATAATGGGGAGTAGTTTAAAGATTCTCTTAGATAGCAAGATTTAGCAGAAGTCACACCTGTAGAAGATATAACTTAGATTTAAAATTGTCGTTTAGTTAAGAGTTGTCAGGACCCCCCCTGCATAATGGGACCTAGCTTTTAAATTCTTAGTAATATTTGGTAATATGATTCAGTTTAACACTCACATATGTGCCCAGCTACCAAACTGGGGCAGAAAAATTTTCTTTATTTTTGTCTATTTTGTTTAAATCAGGTACCCGCTTGGAGAACAGGGAGAAGACATTCAAGTTCAGCAGTCAGGAGCCCGCCTGGAGAGCAGGGAATGCATTTCAAGTCAACAGTCAGGAGCCCGCCTGGAGAGCAGGGAATACATTTCAAGTTGAAGTTAGGAGCCTGCCTGTAGAGCAGAGAATACTTTCAAGCGCAACAGTCAGGAACCCGCCTGGAGAACAAGGGAGTACAATTTAAGTTTTAGTTTTTAAATTTTTTGCTTTGTTTATATTGAAGTCAGGAGCCCGCCTGGAGAACAAGGGAATAAATTTCAAGTTGAAGTCAGGAGTCCGCTTGGAGAGCAGGGAATACATTTCAAGTTGAAGTCAGGAGCCTGCCTGGAGAACAAGGGAGTACAATTTAAATTTAGCTTTCAAATTCTTTGTTTTGTCTATTTTGAAGTTAGGAGCCCACCTGGAGAGCAAGGAATACATTTCAACTCAGCAGTCAGGAGCTCGCCTGGAGAGCATGGAATACATTCAAGTTCAGCAGTCAGGAGCCCGCCTGGAGAGAAGGGAGCACATTTCCAGTCAGCAATCAGGAGCCCACCTGGAGAACAAGGGAGTAAAATTCAAGTTCTTGTTGATATTCGGTAACGTGATTCGTTTTACACTTACACATGGTCCCACATACCCAAACTGGGGCAGAAACTTTTCTTTGTTTTTGTCTATTTTTTTTGAAGTCAGGAGCCCGCCTGGATAGCATGGGAATACATTCACATTTTTGAAGTCAGGAGCCCGCCTAGATAACATGGGAATACGTATCAAGTTCAGTGGCCAGGCACCCACCTGAAGAAGGGGAAGACATCTCAGCTTACAATTCAAGGGGACAACAAATGGATATCACCGAAAGAATAGAGGACAACAAGGCAACAAGAAACACAAGAGCAAGTTGGAAGATCTAGATAGGATTTTGTAAAACATAGATCATAGTCTAGTCTAGCTTCTTTTATTTTTGACATAGTGTAATAAGGGGTTCAGTAAGCAGCAGTTGCTGCGGCAACCTCGGAAGCAGGGTGCGGTCAAATATTTCAAAAATGCTTCCCACGGAGTATTCAAACGGGCAAAAATCGCTCGTATCCGCTCACTTGTCTTTGCACGAAAACTCTTCGTCTTTCCGGGCAAAGAGGGGCAGCTGTGAGCACGTGATTTTTTCCCTATATGAATTACTCCAACAAATTCAAAACAAAATAATTTCTTTCAGTGTTTGCAATTTTGTTGGATTTCGTGGCATTTTCTGTTAATTATTTGCATTTGTCTGTGCACGTTTATTTTATTTTATTCATGAAAAATACAAAAAATATGTTGCATCTACATTTAGGATTTAATTTTATATTTTTAGATTAATTAGCAAATTAGTTTGTTTTATAAAAATGAAAATCACAAAAATAATTCATTTTGCATTTTTACTTTTAATTTTGAATTGTGTAATTTTTCTTTAAATTTAGGATTTAATTAATTATTGTAAATGCCATGATGAGTGATTAATCTAATTGGGTAGGTTAATTTAGTTAAAAATTATTATTAATTAAGTTAGGATTTATTTTAATTTTGGAAAAAAGAAAAAAGAATTGTGAAATTGAAAAAGAAAAAGAAAGAAATAAGAAGATCTAAATTTGGGCCGAAATCAACCCAAATTTCCCCAGACCAAACGAAACTACCCAATACCCGGCCCAACCACCCTAACCCGGTCGGTTTCACCCCCAGTACCATACGACGTCGTTTCATTAAGCTTGATTTGGGCCGTCGATATTGCCTAATCCAACAGATCAGAACTGGAGGGGGGTTAATATATATATGTCCAAATGCTACCCTACCCCCCCTCATTTCATCGTTCCAACACCCCGTCCTCAGAAACCTGCCCTCAAACCCTAGTAGCCGCCCCAAAATCCCACCACCGTCCGGTGGCGGCGCCACCTCCAAACGCCACCAAAATCACACCACCGAACCACCCTGATCCCCTCGTTCCGAATCCCCACTCCGTTTCCCTCGAATGTTGCCCCAGCTCCTCGAATCTTAGATCAGAAACGAACCCCAAAAACCCCAAGTCAAGTTTTGGCAAAATTTCATGCCGAATCTGAGTTTATTCGTGTGTTCTTCGTAAGAGCACACGATTAACCTCAGATTTGGCCAGAAAATCCGAGGATCTGAAACCCAAGCTTTTAAATCCAAACCCAAACCCGTACATGCAGAGTTGTTCCTTGATAAAAAATAAGTATTTGACGTCATTTAGGAGTCCCAAAGCCCCAGGTTCAAGTTTCAGTTGGAGAGTCCGTCCTTCATTTATTGGTCCACCTCTCCTCCTTTTTCTGGTCGATTCAATTAAAACTTTGTTAATAGTGCTGTTTGAGAGTTGGTTGTGTTCTTGTGCTCCCCGTTAAGTTTTGTTTTCCCAAATTGATTTCTTTAACAGCTTTTGATCCATTAAGCACGACTTTGTTAGTATCTTTGTTTAATTATTCCAAACCCGCTTAGGGTTGATTTTGCTGTGTCAACCTTGTTATTAATGATCTTGTTACTTTTAATTCATAATTGTCAAGGTAATAGTCAGCGCATAGTCAAATTGTTTACTCGTGTTGTTGGGGCTTTTTGGGTCAGAATTTGAGTTTCTGAATGTTCATTTGGACTGATTTGGAACCAGCCTTGGGCTTTTGAGTCATTTCCGACCCAATTCAAGATGTCCGGTTGTTTTGAGCCTAGGTTTGTTTGGTTGGGAAGGTAATTAACAGGGTTTAAAAGGGTAAATTGGGGAATATAGGTAGGGGAATCTTATATAACTGAACTAGGAAGCTTCCTAGAAGCTGGGGTGGGTGCTATTTTGAAATTCTGAGGTTTACACTAGGGATTTCTAAGCTAAAATGAAAATTTTAGAAGGTTTTAAGTGCAAATTTTGAACTCTTTGAGGCTGCCCTAGTAGCTTTCCTATAAAGGCATTGTTACTTAGAGCTCAAGTCAGATTTTAAGTGATAAAAATACAGAAAATACAAACGGCTGAGCTCTTTTACTGCTTCATTGAATTTCTTCAGAAATCTTTGATTTGTTCAATTTTGGAAATAATTTGGGACTTATCTGAGTGTGGAATGGGTGGAATTTGGTCTTCGGAAGTTGGTTTTTGAAATTAGCCTTGGTACTGTTCGATTGGGAGCTGTTTTGGACTGGTTCATATTATTTTTGGTTGAACTGGGTTATTGGTATTGAATCCTGCCGTATTGCTGCTGTTGTTTATTGCTTCTCACCTTTTTTTATTTTTTTGCAAATTCCAGGTACATGCTCTAAAACCTATATAATGTGAATTGCTTGACTTGAAAGGTGAAAGGGAAATGGAGTTGTTGAGCTTGGTCTTAGTTTGTTATTCGTTATTTAGTTCATCTCTTTCTGTTTTCTTCCTCTGAATCTCTAGTCTCTGAATCTGAAGAAAATGTTCTTGTATTTAATAGGGGTTTAGTATCTTACTTGCTTTGACAACCATGCAATGTAAAGATTGAAGTTGGATTTTTAACATTATGCTAGATTTGGGTATTGTAGGGGTCATGTAATACATTATGTCCACTTTCAGCTTTTCCTTCTTGTCTTTTACTCATTAAAGGAATGAGTCCATATGCTTGTAAGTTCGAGTGTGGTGCTGAGTTTCTAATCGTGTATGCTGGTTTCTATTAGAATTCTAGTAATGGCTGAAGAAAAACTGTTTGAGTTTAACTTGCTAGGTAATGGATAGTATGAGGGTCATGTGAGAAAAATGAAAATTGTCAAGTTTGCTGTAGGAATGAAGGCTTTGTATCAACTCAATGGTGGTTATGCATGAACATAATGTTTAGCTATTAGAGTGTTTAACTATGTTCATTTGCACTGATTAAATTGAGATTCGAAAGTAAAGTTGTTAGTTCAGTGATATATTTCGATTGGATTTTGCATTTGGTATCTATGCTAATGAATGAGTGTATAAATTTGAGCTTGTGTTAGCTCAGCAGAAAGAAGCCTTTCTTCAGGCTCATTTTGTGCATCTGGAATCCTTGATGCCGTTTTGGGCTCACCCCGGGCCCAAGTTTGGAAGGAGTTGTAAGAACATAGATCACATATATGGTGTATGGTGAGAGATCTGTTTTGTCTCGTGGGCCCAGGCTCCTTTGTTTGAAGTTTAAACTTTAGCAAAAAGGGCCTTTGAATTCCTTGAAGCTCTTTCTTTAATTAACTTTGATTATTTTAAGAGTAGATTGGGGGGTGTGCCATATTAGACAATATGAATAGTTTATGGCCCTCCAAAATTTAGTTTGAATTCCTTTTATTTTCTTTTAAAAAAAAATTAGAATTAAGGTGCGCTGCACCAAATCAAAACCTAAATGCGCGGCCCCCATTTTTTTTAAATCCTTAGAATTCGAGGCGTGTCATTTAACAAATTTTCCATGGCCCTCGCAAAGTTAAAACGCGTAGTTGCTTTAGGAGAGTTATTTTAATAATATTACCTTCCTAAATTCTGGTGTGCATTTCATGTGACCCAAATCCAAATCTTAATAACATTGAATAAAATGTGTTTCGGATTGCAGGTGCATTTAATGTGGCGCGATCCAAAGACATGCTTTAGACGACGTTAAATCTTCTTTCAATAAAAGCGGTTTAAAGCTAAAATGCACATAGGTCTAAAAGTGTTTTTAAAATCAGATAATTAAGCCGAATATAACAGTTGAGCGACCGTGCTAGCACCACGGAACTCGGTAATGCCTAACACCTTCTCCCGGGTTAACAAAATTCCTTACTCGGATTTCTGGTTCGTGGACTGTTAAACATAGTCAAGCTTTTCCTCGATTCGGGATTCAACCGGTGACTTGGGACACTATAAAATTATCCCAAGTGGCGACTCTGAATCTTTTAATAAATAAATCCCTTTTCGATTGTCCTTTAATTGGAAAAACTCCCTTGTATTTATACCCTTTACGGGGTGTAGTAAAAAGGAGGTGTGACAATTCTCTTTAGCAAAAACGGCGTTCCCTGATCATAGACCATCCTTTATCCTTTCTTATCTTGAATTTCTAAGTGAAGTCCTTTCATGCGTGAGGATTTTTCTGAAAGTGAAAGGCATCATTGCTAGGCGTAGTGAATCGGCAATCGGGCAATTCGTTAAACGATATCCGTATAATGAATACCTTTTCTGAAGCCATGTTGAGAATCTCTTATCTTCTGATAAAGGGTCGGAATCAGTCCACAAATGAATAATTGGATTTTTGTCCGAATCTCGAGTTTTGACCAAGCGAGCCCAGGGTTGACTTTTGTTGACTTTTTCCAAAACCATTAAAGATTGAATCTTTTTCACTCATGGGTAGTTTCTAAAGATTATTTTGAATTATTTGAACTAGATTTGGCAATATTAATTGGTTTGGAGGCTAATTCTAAAGGAAAAGCTGCGGTTGTACCTTGATTTGGTTGCAGAGCAAGGTAAGTGTCGTGGTTAACCTTGACTTAAGGGATTAGAACTTGTTGTTCTATTTGCTACATGTATTATATGTGGGACGACGTATATGTAGGGTGATGAGTATATATAAATTGTTACTAGGTTATAGTATGCAGGTGTATATTATTTTATTGTGCTATGTTATTTCTTTGCCTATGTTTTCCAAGGTTAAGTTAGATTATTACCTCTTTAATTATCCGCCTCATATTTATTATTTACCTTAAAGATGTTGGGAATTTTGGAAGTTGAGTTGTTATCATGGCAATATAGTTGAAGTAAAATTGTGTCTCGCCTCGCATTGTTAACTCGGATTTGTACTGTTGCGAGGTGACGAAGATCGAAAAGCACGAAGGGTGTTGTTGTGCCTTATTTGCGTTCATTATCATCTATTGATAGGTTGTGCAGATTAAAGCACGAAGGGTGATGTGGTGCATATGATTGCTTATCCTCATTTATCATATTATGGAAGGTTGGGAGTAAAAGCACGAAGGGTGATGCCGTGCCATTTTATTTATGATATTACATGGTGAGGATGAGAGTAAAAGCACAAAGGGTGATGCCGTGCCATTTTTATTTCATTGCCTTATTTGATTTTCGTATTGATGATTACTTGGTTACATTGTTGCTTATTTCAGAAGATGTTATTTGATGATTTCGTATTTGTCGTTCTTACGATATTCCCCTTTATGCATGTCCCCTCCAGTTAATTTTTTTAATTGCCCTACATGTTATTTTGTTGCTACATATATATCGGCACAGGTTTCAGGTAGGTGTCTTGTCATAGCCTTGTCGCTACTTCATCGAGGTTATGCTCGACACTTACGGAGTGCATTGGGTCGGTTGTACTTATGCTATACTTTTGCACATTTTGTGCAGATACTGGTGTTGATCCCAATGGCATCTAGAGGTGTCACTACAAAAAAATGGGTTAATAGTGGCGTCTTTGTTTTGCATATAGCCGCAGTTTAGAACCGCCAGAAAATGCAATAACGGCAGCTTAGAAAAATGCGATAATCCCATCCGCCAGAAGTATTTTATGGTGGTTACGTTAAACCTCCGTAATGACTGACAAAAACCACCACAATATTCATTGTCATTTGTGGCCCTTTGTGTATTGCTGCTGCACTTTTGTGTGTGTAAGAATCGAATCTTTATTTGAGTTTTGTATATTTTGGTCTCTGATCTCTCACATTGTGCTTCTTATTGCAATTAGTTGCGATTCAAAAAATAGTAGATGCTTCTTTCTGGAACTTAAGTTGTGATGACGTCTATCGTGGAACTAGGCAAGCCATTACTTAACCATCTCAACACAGTAAAAGCTTTAAAAATATACACGGAAGCAGTTAATATTTAAGAAAACCCTTTTTGAAACAGAAATAAATCTGCAACACAATACAATCTGTTCCAAAATCGGGGTGTCACCGAGTACATGAGCATATATACCGGAATATAGTCTACTACAACGTCTAAGGAATAAGAAATGAAATAAAGATAAAGATAATGAAGGAGAGTCAAGGCCTGCGAACACCCTACAGTTGCCTCGATAGGCTCCAAGATCCTGACTCCTCAATCAGCAGTCGCGGTGACCGGAAGCACCTGGATCTGCAGACGAGGTGCAGAGTGTAGCATAAGTACAACTAACTCAATAAGTAACAAATCCAACCTTTGGACTGAAAGGTAGTGACAAACTCAACCAGCACAATTAAATATAGAAATAACAATGCAAAAACAAAGGCATGCTTTCAAGTTCAACAGATAACTCAAAATAGTGAAATAGATCAAATCTGAATGATATGAAGAATATAACTCCTCTACTTCTACATGCCAATGCACATGTTGTATGTGATGCACCATGATGACAGCCTCATGTGCTCACACTCTCAAATTCTCAATCACTTGGTACTGTATATGGACCATACGGCCAGGGAAGATCCATCCCAGAATATATACATCACTAACCATCAGTCACCTAGTACCGAGGAATGCCAATCAGCCCTATGGAGAAGATCCATCTCCAGGTATTAAGTGCTTCGGACAAGATCCATGTACTAGGAAGATCCATCCCTAAATAATATCAACCGCGCTCACTAGGGATGTGTACAAACTCTCCGGAGGGGCTTCTTCAGCCCAAGCACTATCATAAATCAGCATAACCGTTGCGACGTGCAGCCCGATCCAATAATTGTCACTCAAATTCAGGCTCTCGACCTCATTCAGTCATTAATATCTCCAGTCTCACTCAGGGCTCACAAATGTCATGAAACTATCCCGAACATGATGATATGATGTATTAATAATAATAATAGAGACTGAGATATGATGTGAAATGAATGAATATGACTGAGTATGAAATATTAATGAGATCAATAAGTCAACAGCAAGAAACGACCACAAGGGTCTCAACAGTACCAGCATATAGCCTAAACAAGATCTCTAGCGTGAGTGACAGCTCCGTTATTTTATCATATAGTGAAAATACGGATATCAACAAGATAGGACCACTTTATTGTGCCATGGAATCGACCAGGTCCCAATTCTCACGATGTACGCCCGCATGCCCATCACTTGGCATGTGCGTCACCTCAATACCAATCATATAACACATAATTTGGGGTTTCAAACTCTTAGAACCAAGTTTGAAAGTGTTACTTACCTCAATCCGAGCAAAACTCTACTCCAACATGCCTTTTCCTCTCAAATCAGTCTCCAAACGTCCTGAATCTAGCCACAAGTAGTACAATACAATCAATATGGCTAAAGGAATCAATTCTAGAAGAAAAGTACGAATTTATAAGCCAACCGAAATTGGCCAAAAGCTGGCACCTGGGCCCACGTCTCGAAATTCAACAAAAGTCACAAAACCCGAAAGCCCGTTCACTCACGAGTCTAACCATAAAAAATTTATCAAATTCCAACATCAAATGGCCATTCAAATTCCCAAAATTAACTCTCCAAATTCCTAGTCTCAAACCCCCAAATTTCACCTAAAAACACACCAATTAGGCAGAAATATTAGTGGGGAAACATATTCATTGAAGAAAAACGAACATAAGGAATATACCTAAAGAATTCCCTTAAAAATACTCTCAAAAACCTCCAAAATCCGAGCTCAAAATGTTAGAAATGGTAGAAATCTCGGAACCCTCGCTTATAGAGTTTCTGCCCAGGATTTCCGCACCTGCGGCAACTTAGCCGCTTCTGCGGCCTTGCAGGTGCACCTTAGAGCCCGCTTCTGCGGCAAACTCCGCACCTACAGCCAAATTTTTACTCCTACGGACTCGCTTTTGCGAGACAAATCTCCGCTTCTGCGGAGCCAAGCTACACACCCAAATCCGCCTATGCGGTCCTTCTGCTGCATTTGCGGTCACGCAGGTGCGAGAAAACCATGACACCTGCGACCTTCTACTGCTTCACTTCCTTGGCCGCTTTTGCGGCTTACTACCCACTTCTGCGGACTCGCACCTGCGGTTCTCATTCCGCAAGTGGGATTATACCAGTAGTGGAAAATCTTCAACAATCCTACAACTTCAAAACTTGATCCGATAGCCACACGAAATCAACCCGAGACCCCCAACACCTCAACCAAACATACTAACAAGTCCTAAAACACGATACAAACTTAGTCGAACCCTCAAATCATCTCAAACAATATCTAAAATACGAGTTGCACACGGATTCAAGCCCAATGGACTTTGAAATTACCAAATTCTACAAACGACGTTAAAACCTATCAAATCACGTTCGATTGACCTCAAAAATATGCTACAAGTCACAAATGACCCCATGAACCTACTCCAACTTCAATCTAATCCGACCCCAATATCAAAAAGTCCGCTCCCGGTAAATTTTTTTAAAATTCCAACTTTCGTCGTTTCAAGCCTAATTCTACTATGGACCTCCAAATCATAATCCGGATATTCTCCTAAGTGTAGAATCACCCAACGGAGCTAACAGAACCATTAAAATTCAAATCTGAGGTCATTTATACATAAGTCAATATCCGGTCAATTTTTCAACTTAAGCTTTCAATTAGGCTTTCTGTTAATTTCGTACTTTGTATTCACTCTGAAATCTCTCCGGACCCGAACCAACTAACCCGGTAAGTCATATAATAGTTGTGGAGCATAAAAGAGCGGTAAATGGGGGAACGAGGCTAGAACTCTCAAAACGACCGGTCGGATCATTACAAATATACAAGTTTTATCATAAGGATAATTTCTTAATTTATGCTTATTCCAAATCTTGTAGGAAAGAATTGAAGAAATTCGAAAGTAAAGATCTGAAAGTGTTAAAGAAGCTTTACCTAGTGATGCACTAACGTTTGCCTTTAGACTTCAAGGTTGTGAAGAGTCGCTAGCTTCACTAATATGAAGGATCATGTCTTTTCAAATAAATTTGGTGTCTTATTTAAAATTTGATATTTTATTCAAATTCTTGGTATAAGTTGCGTATTTAGGTTATTTAAAAGGGTATTTAAGTAATTCAACTTTTAGTTAAGAGTTTCCCATTTTTATAATAATATAGATTAATGTTAGCAAGAGAAGTGAGAAAAACCAAGAAATAGAAACCCTGCTATGTTAGCTGATAAGATCTATTCATGAAATTACCTTTTCATTTCGCTTCCTTTTTAGTTTTCAGATAGAAACCTACATCTCTTTTTTCTTTTAGTTGACAAGACCAGTTTCTGAAAGGAAATAACTAACTTGTGCTGCTTCTATCAAATTAGAAGTCTAGTTATTCAGGACAAGGTTCTCTTCCATATAACTGTTTATATGGAGTTATACTAACTGAAGTAACTAGGAACTCTAATCTTCAGGAGCCATTGCTCCCTAAAGAAGAATCTGCATGTATACTCTTGTTGATGCTATTCAGCAATTTCTTGAATCTGTTTCTTTTGTGCTTCGATGTGAAACTTTAATTGCATTATTGTTCCCTTAGTTTGACCGTCTTTCGAACATTAATTTATTTTGAGATTTTCCAGTCTGGTTTGTCAGTTTATCGAGTTAATGTTTTGATGCTATTTTTTGGAATACAAGGTTTTAACTGAATTAGCCCTCTCAATTTACTTATTGACTATATTTTTTTCAGGCACCAGTTTAGGAAGTGATGCATCGTCACCAGTTGATCCAAGAAAATCTTAAGATGAAAGTAATAATGATGATCATCCAAGTGCCAATTAGTAATTATTATTAGGATCAACTATGACATTTTTGGGTATTATTGTTGAAGAATGTAATATTGATGATGTAATGTTGGAATACTTAAAACATTAACATTTTGATGATGTAATGTTGGAATACTTGTGTTTTATATGATAAAAATATTGTGTATTCAATCTTCTACATTGCCTTAAAATTATTATGTAGTGTTATACAAGTTTTAATGCATAGCATGCAATAAATAAGATTATAAACTTTATATATCATAAGTGTGAAAATTATGATTTGAAAAGCTACAATTTTATTATATTGGGCTTAAAACAGTCATTCGACTAGGACAATAACGGCGGTTATAACCGCAATAATAAAAAAATTAATGTGTAATTTTATACGTAAGGCGGGTTTTATACCGCCGCATTAAGAAAAATTAAAGGCCGCAAATAACAATAATATTGTGGCAGTTTTTGTAAGTCATTACGGCGATTTACCGAAAACCGCCGTAAAATACTTCTGGCGGATGGGATTATGGCGTTTTCTCAAACCGTCGTTATTGCTTTTTTTGACGGTTCTAAACCGCCACTATTAACCAGTTTTTTTGTAGTGAACTGTCATACGACTAGTGGTAGCTCAACTCAACTACGCTAATTACAAAGTTGGAATTACTACTCCGCATCTAGATTGCCCTTTACTAGGCCTGCGCAATTGTGAGTCTAAAAGACCTAGTAATGTCATCGACTCACTCTCCAAGCTTACTGTCACGATCCAAAACCCAAATAGTGGTGATGACACCTAACCCAACCTGCTAGGTAAGTTAATTAATAACTATTCATTCTAAAGAAATTTATAAAGAAAAGAATGGATAATACAACTGCGTTTATACAAAGAATTTCTCAAGGACTGGTAGTGTTGATACCCAATTTTCCCTCATATATATATATATATATATATATATATATATATACTTTCAAAATAGTGCACATGCACCATCACTTGGTTTATAAACATATACAAGTATTTTTCATAATTTTTCATAATTTTTAAGGGCTTTTAATCAATTTATTCCTGCATTTTTATCATATAAATAATTATTAATTGCATCCAAATAATTTTTATGATGATTTTTCATTTAATTTTCCTCATTTATATCCATATTGAGCTTTAAATTCTTTTGATTCATTTAGTATAATCATATTTGTATACGTAGGCTAAATTGCATAATTTGCAATAATAGCCCATATATGTGCATAATTGCATTATTTATACAAAAAATAACTTTTTATATTTTTATAATATTAAGTAATTATTTTAAATTATTTTTCATGTACAAATGATATTATTGTTATTTATTAATTATTTTTTATAAATTATTTATTGGTTAAAATGAGTATTAAAAATCTAGCCCTTTTCTTAATTATTTACGGACCACCCAAGCCCAGCTACTTAAACCCCTAAGCCCAACACCCCTATACACCAGCCCAAATAAATTAACCCAACTCGCTAAACCCGTTTGGTACCCGTCTATTATAACCCGCCCCGGTCACCTTTATATCCCAGCCGTTGATCTTGAAAGATCAACGACCCACATCCATTCTCCCTATTTTAATTAACCAAAACCCTAACCCTAACTCTCATTCACCCAAACCCACGACCTCTGTATTCTCTCATCTCTTGTTCTTCTCCTCTCAAAACATTGATTCACCATCTAAACTCGTCAGTTTATTGCTAAGTCTGTTGTCATGTACTTACTTGATCCTGTGCCCACCATGCTGCATCTTCTTTGCTATTGTTTTATAGATAACCAATATGCCTATTGATTCATGATTGATTTCATATGACTTATCCCTATATGAACTCTTTCTTGCCTTTGTGAATCATGTTAAAAAAATATTCTTTGTCAGCCTGTTTTAAACCTGTTAAGTTTCAGGTCTGCTTAGTTTCGATGTGTTTGCCTCTGTTCTATGTGTGATTCTATCCTTAAACCTGTTTCCCAATCTTGTTTACACTATCCTGAGTTCTAATCCCTGATGGCTGAAAGCCAAAGTAATCTTGGCCTTGTCCCTTGGTTTTCCCGATGTGAGCACTGCTTAGGGTTCCTATGAGACCATTGTGAATTCTGACGCACCAGGGTTCTTGAAGCCCTTGGGAACTCTGACACACTAGAGATTTGGGCTATGTATGCTTATCTTTGAGATATGGGTGAATCACTCACCATTGGTCATGTTGTACCTATGAACATGGGCTTTGGAGATGCTGCAAGTTGAAGACCTGGGTTGGCCCGGTGTATTTGGGCATGTTGTAGGCTCTCTATATCTTATTCCATTATTATGTAATTCCTTCGTTAATCTGGTTTGTAATAATTATGTAACAAACAATTCTGGGGTATTTAGTAAATTGGGAAGGATTTCTTATTTTCATTTGAAAGGTTGGGTAGAAATCCTGCCTATAGGATCTCTATTTGTGATGTTAATTCTGCTTATAAGTTCTATGTTATGTTGTTGTGTGTTAGAAATCCCACCTAAAGGTTCTATGTTGTGTTCACATGTTAGAAATCCTTCATATAAGACCAACGTTATGATTTATTAGAAAACTTGCCTTTAGGTGTATCAATTTATCCAGTAATTGTGTGTTAGTAACCATGCCCACAGGATCAACATTTAGCTTAATTGTTTTCTGGCTCAATGTGTATAAATTCCTGCTTATGTACTGATCAATTCTAGAAAGCATGCCTATAGGATTAAAGTCGGTTCAATAACAGAAACCATGACTATAGGAACTAAAATTAGTTTAATTATAGAAATCATGCTTATTGGATCTGAACCAGTTAATTAATTGCTTTACTCATTTCTTTAACAGTCATCCACACTAGGTTAACCATTGTCGCTAAAAATCATACCTATAGGACCCAGTTAACCAATTTTGAATATAATCCTGCAATCACCACTGTTAGTTATTGCATAAAAAGCTTAGATAACTCGCCTATAGGTTCAAACTGCTCTAATTGAAATTAGTAGTCAATTACAGGATTGCTCAGAAATTACTGTCAGCATGTTTAATAATCCAGAATCACGTAGAAATCATGTCTATAAGATCCAATATCCTTAACTGATTAAACTGTCAATACGCTAATATGTTTTGCGTGCATTTGCTGCCTTATGTGCGGAGGCTAAATTGAGCCTTTATCTACTCTTGCATGAAAAGTCTAATGTGTTTTGTATATCGCTTAGTTTAATAATTTTGAGCAACCTAAGCTGAGTTTATAACCATCTCAAAATAGAGGTCCCAGTGCCTCCGGGTTCATATGTACGGGACAGGTAGTGCACGCATATGGTACGAGTTAGAATTGATTAGAGAGCTTTAAGTAAAAACTCAAAGATAGTAATCGGGTAGCAGGAGATGATAGTCTGTGCCCGCTGAATAATATGAGTAACACCCGGACTCGAGGGAGTTACGAAGTATTATTTATGTTGTACGGGGTGATCCTTTAGGCTGAAATTTTTAGGACCCCCATCCCTATTTAATCATTCTCCCGCTTATTTATTAGACTAATTCATAATTATGTTTGGCCAGGACCTAAAGTTGTGGATCTCAAATAGTGCCTAACACCTTCTCTTCAACGTAATTTCGAGCCCTTACTCGATCTCTAGTGCTGCAAACGTGTATAATCTGAGTTATTTGCTATAGGTGCCCTAACGCACCTTAATCCGTTAGGTAGCGACTCTAACAACCAATTCCTTTTCCCTACCCTCTCAAAATGAGTTGTCAAAATGTCAAAACCCGATTTTGCGAGAAAAAAAGGCGCGACAGCATGGCGACTTTGCTGGGGATATCTTTAGGCTCTTACCATTACGAACTTGATCTACATGAATTAGTCTCTCTCGATAAGCATTTTTTTGTTATTTTGCTATTATTTGAATATCCCGCTCTTGTTTTCCTTTTTTATTGCTACATGCACATCCTTTTCTCTATTTCCCCTTTATATGAACTCATATGTAACTCTTTATTTAATTCGATTACAACATGTGTTTCCCCTTGTTTCCTAATCATGTTCACTTGCTCCAAACTTTTAATTTTGCTATATCATGTCTCTCCCCAATCCTTACCCCCTTTATTTGCTTTATTACAATTCCTTCATTTCATGAACTAACTTCTTCCCTGTTTTTCTATCCTTTATGTCTTTACGTTCATTCAATACTGAATTTATTTTCAAACATGTGAAAATACTTGACAATATGTTAGTTTTTGCACGAAGTGTGCTCAACATCATATTCCACTCGTGCGTACTAATACGATAGCGACACTTGATGAGTGTCCGCGCACTTTCTAAAATCACCCTTTAAATTTTAAAAGGCTTATTTGCGGTAAAACTAGTCGATCAACGGTGGAATCGACGGTTCCGTGCCTTTCCCTCACAAGCCGTCCGCTTGAGGGTACCAGTCTAGACTTCTATAGAAACCTTACTTTGATAATAACTGTACATGCATCATGATCAAACCTAGCCTGGGTTAATATGTTGTCCACATAATAACCCTCTAAGAAAAACCTTGTCCAAAGACCACCGGGATTTTCATAATCCCAACGAGCGCAACCACAATATTTGCATTATTTGGGGAGATACAATGGCGACATGCTAATCGTTAATGTGTTAGTAGTCGAATCTAGAGGGGGCTAGGGTCTAACTCTATTATTTTTGTAAAAAATGAGGCACGAAGTCCCTAGGTTCGGCATGGTCCGAAATATACCACTGTTATTGTTGGATTGGTGGGAAAACCTTTCGCCAAACGACAAAAATCACATGAAAAGGGTTCTTGGAAACTTACCCTCCTTATTGGACATCCAGCCAAACAACATGCTAATCGAGACTGCTACTATATTCTGTGACGGAGAGAGGGCTGTATTCTATTTTTGGCAATATAGAAATGACTCCTTTTTTGGAGGAAATAGGAGGATTCGCTAGATTACCATGGGATAGTCCCAGTTTACTATTATTAGAAAATCGCACTACTAGGGGGTTTCTGAAGATGATGGGTCTGAGAAAGAATGACGACTTGGCATGCCTGAAGAAGTCCTACATACCCTTCGACTTCCTCTATGAACGATACGGAAACAACAAATCTTACCGTATCTTTCATGACGAATTCTCCATCACCTCCCTAGGCTGGACTCATCGTAAGGTTTTGTATTCATCCTCTGCTTTCTGGGTATTATAGTGTTTCCAAGCTAAGGGGACAGAATTCACACTAGGTTGGCCATAATAGCCAAAGCTTTAATAGAGGGAACCGAGGGACAAACATATACTATTGTTCCGATGTTTGTAACAGAAATATACCGGGCTCTGGATCGTTGCAAGAAAGGGTTCAAACATTTTGAAGGTTGTAACTTGCATCTATAGATTTGGTTGTTAGAACATCTTCAGAGAGGCCAATACCGCCAAGAGTTTCCATGGAGACCATGGAATGTTCACATAGCTTTTCACCATCCAAAAAAAATGACCTTTATCCCAGACATGTTTGCACAGCCAAAGAATGCTACATAATGGGTATAAGTTTTTAGCAATTTGACAGAGGACAAGGTTTATTGGATGTTCGAGTGGTTCCTTACTAGCGAATTCATCATCAGATCCAGGGATGTTCCGCATCTAGTGTTGATTGGGTTCAGGGGCATACATCCCTATGTTCCTATCAGGTCATAAGACAAGCTTGTAGAAAACAAGTCATACTGCGAGTCTCTAAAATAAGTGATTACAAAGCAGATTTTCAGGATGACACCGTTCCATACAAATGTGAGGCCCATCACATGTGCCATATGAAAATTATCATAGAATGGGATACCATCGAGCCAGATTGATATCACGTAGGTCATGTGTACTTCTGCCCATCATGGTTAGAAGATAACATAGCAGGAATAGTCGATCCAGGGGTTGGTCAAGGAAACAGGGTCATAGATGAGGCTACTAAAGCACAAGTGAAGTATGAAAAGCTACGCAAAAGAGTCCTTGAGTCTGAAGCCAGGCATTTGGAACAACACAAGTTAGACATGGAGTCAATTAACGAGTGGAGGGAAATGGCTACAAGGTCGACAAAAAGATTGGAATATTTGGATCAGGGTCTAATGGAACTAGAAGGGAAGATGAGGAAAAGGGTCGTAGACTGTCAGAATGCAGAGGGAAACGAAAGAGGACACCTATCAAGGGAATACTTGGTGCTGGACATGCACGACCTGGGGAATCTGATCGACGGAGCCAAGAGGGTCAAGTATGGAGAAGGCCCCTCTAGGATCAAGTAGATTAGGTTTATCTGTTTTTGAATCATTTTGGAATTCGAATGTAATAAGGCAGATGACATTAGTAACTCATTTATTTATTGTCATTTTTAGGTTCACCTTATTTATTACATTAATGAAATGAGGCATTTATCGGCATTAAATTTCTCCAAATCTATTTGTCTCTAGTCTTACCTCGGGCACAACGAGGTTACCCAAATTAAGACGCAAATTTACATTCCTCCAATACGTGTTTAAATACTGCAAATACTTTTCATAATCATCACTGACTTGTTTACCTTTTTGTTTATCTTCTTTTTTTTATTTGTTTATTCCCATCCCCTAATGTTGGTTTATGCATACTGGCATAATCAACATATTATACCAGATCAAGAGGTCCTCCACCTCCTCCTACTCCAAGTAATTCGAAAAGCAAGGGAACAACTAAGATGGATAGTATGAGTGGTATCCGGAAAGAAAATGCTGCGCATGTAGAGAATGTTGAAACTTCAGACGGTCGGAGTACTCCAGTGCAGAATGATTTGGTCCTACGGTTGGAACAGAAGATACTAGAATTGCAAGGGGAGCTTGAGCAGGTCTGTAACCGGCAAACCTTTCCCTCACACTAAATGTCCCAGACATTAACCAACAAAATGCTCAAACCCAGTACTTCCTCAAAACACACCAAACCAACGTTCGCAAAATTCTCTTGTACTCCATCAATACGCAACACCTCCCAAAAATCCTAATCCACCACCAGTACCAACACCCCCTCAACACCATTATCTCCTGACTCAATGCCCACAAACCACTTACCATACTCCTTAGAATACCCCACAACCTAACCCTGATCTACAAAATTCAACTAATGATCACCACTATACTCAAACCCCCGGCACCCACCAAAACAATCCCATATATGTGGAAACCTTACTCTACTCCACTCAACCAATCTCATACACACCAGAATCTACCGAGAAGGACCTACTCATTAAGAATATGGCGGAAGAGCTCAAGAAGCTCACAAGCCGAATCTACGGTGTCGAAGGATGCAAAGGTATTGAACGTTTGAATTATGAAAATCTGTGTATTGAGCCAGACGTAGAATTACCAGAGGGTTACAAACCTCCTAAGTTCGAGATTTTTGACGGAACAGGGGACCCGAAGGTACATTTGAGGACGTACTATGACAAGCTCATGGGAGTTGGGAAAGATGAAAGAATTTGCATGAAGCTGTTCATGAGGAGTCTCACTGGAGACTCCCTATCTTGGTACATCAGTCAAACTCCCAAGAAATGGGTTAATTGGGTAAGCGTGGCATCAGACTTCATGGACCTGTTCAGGTTTAATACCGAGAATGCACCGGACGCCTTCTATATACAGAACCTCAAGAATAAATCAACGAAAACTTTCCGTGAATATGCTACTCGATGGAGGTCAGAAGCTACAAAGGTCAGACCGGCACTAGAAGAAGAGCAGATGAACAAATTCTTTGTTAGGTACCAGGATCCACAACACTATTCAAGGTTAATCATCATCGAAAATCACAAATTCTACGAAATCATCAAACTTGGGGAAATGATTAAATAAGGGATCAAGAGTGGGACAGTAACCAATTTTGAGGCATTGTAGGCTATGAACAAAGCAATACAGTCAGGGGGTATATCAAAGAAGAAAGAAATAGGGGCAGTGATGGTAGACTAATGCCCAAAATCTCTATTCACGTACCAAACACCTCCACCTACATACCAACCTTCACCTCCCAGATATCCTCAATCCACTACCACCTACCACACTTATAACACCCAGCCAGCCTATTATAATTCACCTCCAACCCACCAAAACTATCAAAAACCCAGATCTAATTTCGATTACAGACCACCCAGACAATACACCCCTATTGCTGAGCCCATCGACCAACTATATGAAAGACTGAAGGCTGTCGGATATGTTACCCCTATTCCCCCTCTTGCCATGGGAAACTCCTCCTAATGGGTCAAACTAAATAAAACATATGTATACCATTCTAGCATGAAGGGGCATACTATTGATGAATGTCGCACTCTAAAAGACAAGATTCAGACACTGATTGATACAAAGTCATACAAGCAAAGAAAGCCGCACCCAACATCCGCAACAATCCCCTCCCATACCATAGTGGTGAAAGAGTAAATGTGATAGAAACTGATGAAGAATGGGATCTTGAAGGGTCAATTGGGCTTACTTGGGAAGATGATAACCCTAAGAAACCTGCAGTCACACTCACTCCTATTGTGGTACAGATACACCCACCGTCAAAGTTGAGGTAGCCGCATCATCTCCATTGGAAATCGAAGTGACCAGACCTGCAACTGCGCCTACTCCATTTGAAGTAAAAGTAGCCACACCCTTCACTATGATGGTGGCATCCATACCACCCTTCAATTCCAATGTCGTACCTTAGGATTATGTTTCCGAAGTTAGGAGAAAAGGGAAAGTAAAAATAGAAGAGTCTGGTGCTGCGCAAGGGATAACCAGAACAGGAAGAATCTATACACCCGAAAATTTGGGAGGAACAAGAAAGGAAGCTGCTGCCAAACAACCCATCATTGAAACTGGTCCAGATGATCTCTGGAGGAAAGTATAGGCAAAAGAATACTCTGTTATTGATCATCTAAACAAAACTCCCGCCCAAATATCTATCCTGTCGCTGCTACAAAATTCTGAGACACATAGGAATACTTTAATGAAAGTGTTGAATGAAGCGTACGTGCCTAACAATATCACCAGTGGAGAAATGACCAACATGGTGGGGCAAGTGCTGGAAAGCCACATGATTACTTTTCACGAAAACAAGTTGCCACCTGAGGGATTGAGCCATAATAGGGCACTGCACATCACGGTGCAATGCGAAGATAAGCTCATTGCCATGGTTTTGATAGATGGAGGGTCCAGCCTCTGCATCTGTCTGCTGACAACTCTAAAAAGGTTGGGTAAGGGTTTGCATGAAATATGAGCAAGAACTATGAATATGAAGGCTTTCGATGGATCGCAAAGAGCCATGATTGGGGAAACTAATTTATGTTTGCAGATGGGTCCTACTTGGTTCGATGTCGAATTTCAGGTGCTAGACATATACGCCTCCTATAATCTGTTACTGGGACGACCTTGGATACATGCCACTGGGGCCGTCGCATTCACTTTGCACCAAGCTATGACATTTGAATGGAATCATCAAAAGGTAATCATTCATGGAGATGGGAGCAATCCCATCTACACCAATCAAATCATTCCGGTCGTAGAGAACAGAAGGAAATTGGGTAGAGAAACTTATCACCGCATCGAGCGCCTCAACGCAAATGAGAAAGATAAATGGTGGAGCAACAAAATAGAAAGCATACTGGCATGGTCAGGGTATGAACTCTGTAAAGGTATTGGGAAGAAATTGCAGAGCATTACCAAACCAATACAACTGAAACATCATGGTACAACTTTTGGGCTTGGATATCCGTATTTGGGTAGGAATATGATGATTGGTCACCACCATGGTGTTACAACCCATATCCACACACGTTAGTTCATGCCATATATTAGTTAACATAAATCCAAGAAGGAATTACCTTTGAGATGATAAGAAGTTAATCCTATTGGTCTTAAGTGATACAAGAGTGTATAAGGGTGATTAACAAGTATTAGAAGTTAAACGAATCAAGGATGTTGTAACTCGTATTTTCAGGTAAACCTAGATGTTCTTAATACACTCAAGAGTTCATGTATTAAGGTATCTTAATCATATAATATTCGTATCATAAGTCTTGAAGTCAATTGAGTTGTGAAACAAAAGTCGACAAACGTTGTCGCAACTTAGGTTCATACTTTTACTTAAACATTAGGTCAAATGTTTCTAAGCTTTTTTCCCAATTTACAAGGAATTACGGGGTTATCTACCCACCAAATTAAAGATCTATGAGTCTAGTTTATAACGCATTAAACCGTTTGTCAATATGATCTCAGAGTATAGAGATATTCATAATTTTGCAAGCCTGCACAGATTGGTAGATGACAAGTAGGTGCATCACCTACTTGCCAAAATGATAGGACAAAATTAAAAGACCTAAGTCGGCCAAGAGAGGACTTTTATGGGGTTATGAACTCAGTTATTTCATCCATATTTCAGACCCTCAAAACCAAAGTTAACCCATGCAACTCCTCCCCAAAAATCCCACACAAACCCTAATCGATATTCCCTCTCTTTCAAGTTCTATTTGAATGTAAAACTTAGAGTTTGAAGAACCAAGGGAAGGGCTGAGTTATCCAACAAGTAAGTAAGTTATTGCCATCTTTCATACATTTTTTTCTGCTGTGATATCATGGTAATTCATTCTATACATGTAAGAACTCACAGGACGGTGATCGGAAGCCGTGAGTTCGAGTTATTCACTTGTAGCGGATTGTTTTGAGGACTGTTTTGTGTTGCTATTGGGATGCGTGTTTTACTACTATTTTGTGGATTTTGGAGGTGGACGGGTGTGGATAAAAACCATATATATGTAGGGTTGTGGTCTGATAGTTATTCGTAACATTTCCGGGTTGTTTGACACGACTACGGCAGCCGTCGTATGTATGATGTAATTAGGTTGTGCGTGGACTATTTTGGGAGGCTCAATATGTTTATTATTGATGTTGTTTAGGATGTTTGGTGATTGTTTTGAATGGTGTGAATTCATATATATAGGGGAGGTGCTATCCGTTTCAACGTAAAATAGGTTGTGATCGATACGTAATAGTTATGACGCTTAAATGATAACGATAGTATCGTTTCTCTTATTGCAGACTAAGGAGTTGTGACAATTGCATAGCTTGCGATTGGTGCAGTATATACAAGGTATGTGAGGCTATCCCTTTTCTTCTTTTGCACGACTCCGATTGTACATAATGTAATGAACGAGCTTCCAAAGATACTCTACACTTAGAAGCTAGCAGTACTTACATTGCTTTCCCTCTTATGGAACGATTGATGTTAATATTGCTTCTCTTATTCTTATGTTATCAATGTTGTTGGTACTTCCTGATTCTGATAAGGTTCATAATGAAGAGTTGGTCCTAATAACGTGTATAGAGGATACCGACCTTACGTCACTCCGAAAGGTTTAGAATGTGATTCCATGAGTCGAGCATGCATTATGTATATGTATCTATTTTACTCTACCGAGACGTGCTATAGTCGGCCGGGTACGACACATATTGTGCAACCACTGATCAGTTGGGTTTTACCGAGCTCCATGTGGCCGGGTACGATTCTACTGAGCCTTATGATGGCCGTGTACGTTTTTACCGAGCCTATTATGGCCGGGTACGATATGATGATGATGATGCCCACAGAGGTGTATGTTTTAAAAGTTTATGTATACATACATATGTATCATGCATTGCATGTCAGTAGCCCTCAGAGGTACTCAGATGTTCTAGGTTGTATATTCTCTATCTCTACTTACATTACTGTTCGTATTTATGGTTCCCTGCCTTACATACTCAGTACTTTATTTATACTGATGTCCTTTTGTTTGTGGACGCTGCATGTCGTGCTGTAGGTCCTAATAGACAGGCAGGTGCAGCTCCCCCACCACAGTAGGCTGTCCATTTCAGCGGTGATTGGCGAGATCCCTTCTTCGGACTTGCCGCGGTCTTGGTATGCATTTTTTGTTATAGACATTATGGGTATGTTGGGGCCCTATTCCGGCTATGTTGCAGCACTTATATTCCTTTAGAGGCTCATAGACAGGTGTCGACTCATGTATAGTTTGGTATGCCTTGTCGGCTGGTTTTTGTTGTATAGTCTTTCATGGTAGCGTGGTAGCTCGTACCATATATATATAGTTTCTTGATTGTCTGGTCATCCCATTTTATGTATGTTCATGCCATCATATTTTATGGTTGGTTGTACATGATCCATGTCTACCATTTATATTGATCTCGTCAGCCCTAAAAGATAATAAAGAAGGTTAGATGAAATGTACATTGGTGCTCGACAAGTATGGTCGGGTGCTAGTCATGGCCCTACAATTTGTTCGTGACAAATTTGGTATCAGAGCAAGTCTGTCCTAGGGATTGTCTATGAGCTATGTTTAGTAGAGTCTTGATCACATTTATAATCAGGAGGCTACATGACATCTAGGGTTGTTACCTTCTTATTGAATCTAGATCGTGCGTAGAGTTGAGTCGTAAGTGTTCGTCTCTAATATTCACCTTGTTTTCTTTCAGCGATGCCTTCAACAAAGAAGCAAAAAATTAGTAGACGGCTTAATACAACTGCGGGAGAGGGTACCAGTCAGGTGACCCAAGCCAGAGCAGGCCAAAGTGAGGCTTAGAGTGAGATGTCGTCTCATACCTCATCTACTCCATCTCCTCCAGAGGATATTAGGAGAGACGCAGCACCTCCAGTTCCTCCGTCTGGCACTTCAGACCAGGATATGCGGAGTGCTTTGTAGTTATTGACTAGCTTGGTAGCTGCTCAGGCTCAGAAGCAGAATACAGGTGCTGCTGATAAACCAGTTAGTACGAGAGTTCATGATTTTATTAATTTAGACCCTCCAGTGTTTACCGGATCAGACCCCAAAGAGGACCCGTAGAGTTTTATTGACCAGGTTCATCGTACACTACGGGTTATGCATGTTAGTGCTACAGAGATAGTAGAGTTGGCTTCTTATCGACTACGGAATTTAGTGATTCTCTGGTATGATAGTTGGCCAGGGGTCCGAACGCTCCTCCAGCTGTGTGGAAGGAATTTTCTGAGGCCTTTCTTCGTCACTACTTGCCAGTTGAGATACGACGAGCTAGAGCTGATAAGTTCTTGAACCTTAGACAAGGTAATATGAGTGTGCGAGAGTACAGTATGCAGTTTGATTCTTTGGCAAGGTATGCTCCCCATATGGTGGCCGAGATGAGTGATAGGGTGCATATGTTCGTGAATGGGTTGGGACCACATCTGATAAATGAGTGTACGACAGCCTCCTTGGTGGAGGGCATGGATATTTCCCGTATTCAAGCTTATGCCCAGACCCTAGAGGATCGTAAGCGCCAGCAGAGGGCAGTTAGGGAGCAGGATAGGGGCCAGCATAAGAGGGCGAGATTTGCAGGGTATTCTGATGACTTCAGAGGCCGCATCAGGCCACAGTTTTCGAGGAGTTCGGCGCCACCTGTAGCTAGTGCTCCTCCACAGTTTCAGAGGCCTCGATATGATCGATCCTATTCTGGTCCAGGTCAGAGTTCGCGGGCATCTGGCTCGCAACATCACAGGGATACTAGTCAGATGAGACCCCCAACACCACATTGTGATCAGTGCGGCAAGGCCCACTTTGGACTGTGTCGTCGAGGTTCTGATGCATGCTATTCGTGCGGGCAGCCTGGCCATATGATGCGGGATTGTCCTAATAGAGGAGGTGATGGTATGGCTCAGCCGACTGGATCTGTGTCTGGTTCTTCCTCATCAGTTCGACCTCCAGCACGGGGTTTTCAGCAGTCGACAGGTCGTGGTAGGGGTAGAGGTGCAGTGCCGAGTTCGAGTGGTGCTCAAAATCGAACCTATGCTCTAGTAGGTCGACAGGATCTCGAGTCGTCTCCAGATGTTGTTACAGGTATTATATCTGTGTTTTCTTATGATGTATATGCGCTGATTGATCCGGGATCTACATTATCATATGTTACACCCTTTGTGGCTAATAAGTTTGGCATTGAACCTGAATTGATAAGTAAACCCCTTGCGGTATCTACTCCGATAGGAGATTCTGTGATTGCTAGAAGGGTATATAGAGGTTGCACTGTGATGATTTGTAGTCGTCAAACCTCGGCAAATTTATTTGAGTTAGAAATGGTTGATTTTGATGTGATAATGGGAATGGACTGGTTGGCCTCATGCTATGCAAATGTTGACTGTCGTACGAAGATGGTTAGGTTTCAATTTCCTGGTGAACCCATCATTGAATGGAAAGGGAATATTGCTACACCAAAAGGTAGGTTTATTTCCTATCTTAAGGCAAGGAAAATGATCTCAAAAGGTTACATTTATCATTTCGTTCGCGTTAGGGATGCGGAGGCGAAACCGCCTACTTTACAATCAATCCCCGTGGTCAACGAATTCCCAGATATTTTCCCAGATGAACTCCCAGGCCTTCCTCCTGAAAGGGAGATTGAGTTTAGCATTGATGTGTTGCCTGACACTCAACCGATCTCTATACCTCCATACAGAATGGCCCCGGCAGAGTTGCGAGAGTTGAAGGTGCAGTTGAAGGACTTGCTGGATAAGGGCTTCATTAGACCTAGCACTTCACCTTGGGGTGCACCAGTCCTATTCGTGCAGAATAAAGATGGGTCGTTACGGATGTATATCGACTATCGACAATTGAATAAGTTTACTATAAGTAACAAGTATCCACTTCCAAGAATTGATGACCTGTGTGACCAACTCCAGGGTGACAAGTATTTCTCCAAGATTGATTTACGTTCAGGGTATCATCAGGTGAGGGTTAAGGAGAAGGATATTCCAAAGACGGCCTTCCGGACAAGATACAGGCACTTTGAGTTCTTGGTAATGTCGTTCGGGCTAACAAATGACCCAACAACTTTTATGGATCTCCTGAATACTGTATTTAGGCCCTATCTTGATGTGTTCATGATTGTATTCATTGATGACATTCTAGTATATTCTCATTCGGAGGCGGAACATGCGGGCCACTTGCGGATAGTATTACAGACGTTTCAGGATCGTAAGTTATATGCTAAGCTCTCCAAATGTGAATTTTGGCTGAACTTAGTAGCGTTCCTTGGCCATGTGATATTTGACGAGGGTATTAGTGTCAACACTCAGAAGATCTTTGCAGTAAAGAATTGGCCGAAACCTACAACACCATCAGAAGTCCGCATCTTCCTAGGGCTAGCAAGATATTATAGGCGGTTTGTAGAAGGGTTTTCCTCTATATCATCACCATTGACTAAGTTAACATAGAAAGCTACCAAGTTCCAGTGGTCTGACACTTATGAACGTAGTTTTCAGGAGCTGAAGAAACGATTGACATCTGCACCAGTGCTCACTCTCCCTGAAGGAACCGAAGGTTATGTGGTATATTGTGATGCCTCAGGTATAGGTTTGGGGTGCATATTGTTGCAGCGTGGGAAGGTGATTGCTTATGCATCAAGATAATTGAAGAAGCATGAAAAGAATTATCCAACCCATGATTTGGAATTGGATGCAGTAATATATGCTTTGAAGATGTGGCGGCACTACTTATACGGCGTCCATGTTGACATCTACACAGATCATAGGAGTTACAATACATCTTCAAGCAGAAAGAGTTGAATTTGAGGCATCGTAGGTGGATTGAATTACTGAAAGACTACGACGTCGAGATATTGTATCATCCCGGTAAAGCCAATATTGTGGCAGATGCTCTCAGCCGTAAATCAATGGGAAGCTTAGTACATATTGAGGCAGGTAGATGGGGGTTGACTAAAGAGCTTCACCAGCTAGCCAATATGAGAATCAGATTGTTAGACTCTGATGACGGAGGTGTTACTGTACAGAATACATCAGAATCATCTTTGGTAGCCGAAGTAAAAGCACGGCAATATGAAGATCCTATCTTTGTATGATTAAGAGAGAGCATTCAGCAGTGTAAAAGTATGGCTTTTGAGATCGGAAGAGATGGGGCACTGAGATACCAGGGCCGATTATGTGTGCCTAATGTGGCAGGGTTGCGAGAGAAGATTATGAATGAGATTCATCAATCCCGATATTCCATCCATCCCGGCTCGACAAAGATGTATCATGATGTCAAGGAGCAGTATTGGTGGGATAACATGAAGAAGTCTATTGCAGAATTTGTAGCCCAGTGTCCCAATTGTCAACAAGTAAAGATTGAACATCAGAAACCCGGTGGATTGCTTCAGAATATAGAGATTCCGACTTGGAAATGGGAGGTGATTAATATGGACTTCATTATTAGATTACCTCATTCTTATCATAAGTTTGACTCCATCTGGGTGATAATTGATTGACTTACAAAATGTGCCCATTTTCTACCAGTTAAGACAACTTACACGGTTGAAGATTATGCGAAGTTATATATCAAGGAGATTGTTAGGCTTCATGGTGTGCCGGTATCTATTATATTAGACCGAGGAGGTCAATTTACAGCTAACTTTTGGAGGTCTTTTCAGAAGGGTTTAGGCACACAAGTGAATCTCAGCACTGCATTTCATGTGCAGACTGATGGACAGGCTGAACGTACCATTCAGACACTAGAAGATATGTTACGAGCATGTTTTCTAGATTTTAAGGGAAATTGGTATGACCATCTTCCACTCATAGAATTCGCCTACAATAATAGCTACCATTCCAGTATTAAAATGGCCCCATACGAGGCACTATACGGGAGAAGATGTAGATCACCAGTTGGATGGTTCGAAGTCGGTGAAACAGAATTATATGGGCCAGATTTGATTCACCAAGCTATTGAGAAGGTGAAAGTGATACAAGAGCGATTGAGGATGGCACAAAGCAGGCAAAAATCTTATTCCAATGTCCGACGTCGTGATTTGGAGTTTGAGGTTGGTGATTGGGTTTTCCTGAGGATCTCACCAATGAAGGGTATTATGCATTTTAGGAAGAAAGGTAAGCTGAGTCCAAGGTATATCGGGCCGTATAAAATTCTTCGACGGATTGGACATGTTGCTTATGAGTTAGAATTGCCATCCAAATTTGAATCTGTCCACCCGGTATTCCATGTATCTATGTTGAGGAAATGTATTGGAGACCCTTCTTGAGTCATCCCTATCAAAGATCTACAGGTTATAGAGGACCTATCATATGAAGAAGTGCCAGTGGCTATATTAGATCGACAAGTCCGCAAGTTGAGAACAAAAAATGTAGCTTCCATCAAAGTATTATGGAGGAACAAGAATATAGAAGAAATAACATGGAAAGCAGAAGAGGATATGAAGTCTAAATACCCGTACCTTTTCCAGAATAAAGATAACAAGGATGCTGGTGGAGCACATGTTACATTGGAAGGTGAAATGGCTCTATGCGGTAAGCAATAACTTGAGAATACTCTTCCTTAATACAAACTGGCGATATGCAGATAATGTACATGTCCATAATGCTTTGCATATTCTTGTAAGGCCATACGTTGAGTTAACTGCTTGCAAGTTTGTCCTCTATTTATGGAGAAACTTGGCCGGAATCCACGACGATTTAAACTCCCCATGATCCCTTGCATTCGAGGACGAATGTTCCTAAGGGGGGAAGGGTGTTATAACCTATATCCACACGCGTTAGTTCATGCCATATATTAGTTAACATAAATCCAAGAAGGAATTACCTTTGAGATGATAAGAAGTTAATCCTATTGTTCTTAAGTGATATAAGGGTGATTAACAAGTATTAGAAATTAAACGAATCAAGGATGTTGTAACTCGTATTTTCAAGTAAACCTAGAGGTTCTTAATACACTCAAGAGGTCATGTATTAAGGTATTTGAATCATATAATATCCGTATCATAAGTCTTGAAGTCAACTGAGTTGTGAAACAAAAGTCGACAAACGTTGTCGCAACTTAGGTTCATACTTTTACTTAAACATTAGGTCAAATGTTTCTAAGCTTTTCTCCCAATTTATAAGGAATTACGGGGTTATCTACCCACCAAATTAAATATCTATGAGTCTAGCTTCCAACTCATTACACCGTTTGTCAATACGATCTCGGAGTATAGAGATATTCATATTTTTGCAAGCCTGCGCAGATTGGTAGATGACAAGTAGGTGCATTACCTACTTGCCAAAATGATAGGACAAAATTAAAAGACCTAAGTCGGCCAAGAGAGGACTTTTAAGGGGTTATGAACTCAGTTATTTCATCCATATTTCATACCCCCAAAACCAAAGTTAACCCCTGCAACGCCTCCCCAAAAATTCCACACAAACCCTAATCGATTTTCCCTCTCTTTCAAGTTCTATTTGAAGGTAAAATCTAGAGTTTGAAGAACCAAGGGAAGTGCTGAGTTATCTAAAAAGTAAGGTAAGTTACTGCCATCTTTCATACATTTTTCTCTGCTGTGAATTCATGGTAATTCTTTCTATACATGTAAGAACTCACGGGACGGTGATCGGAAGCCGTGAGTTCGAGTTATTCACTTGTAGCGTACTGTTTTGTGGACTGTTTTGTGTTGTTTTTGGGCTGCATGTTTTACTAATATTTTGTGGAATTTTGGAGGTGGAAGGGTGTGTATAAACACCATATATATGTAGGGTTGTGGGCTTATAGTTATTCGTAACATTTCCGGGTCGTTTGACACGACTACGGTGGCCGTCGTATGTATGATGTAATTAGGTTGTGCGTGGACTGTTTTGGGAGGCTCAATATGTTTATTATTGATGTTGTTTGGGCTGTTTGGTGATTCTTTTGAATGGTGTGAAGTCATATATATAGGGGAGGTGCTATCCGTTTCAACGTAAAATAGGTTGTGATCGATACGTAATAGTTATGACGCTTAAATGATAACGATAGTATCGTTTCTCTTATTGTAGACTAAGGAGTTGTGACAATTGCATAGCTTGCAATTGGGGCAGTATATACAAGGTATGTGAGGCTATCCCTTTTCTTCTTTTGCATGACTCCGATTGTACATAATGTAATGAACGAGCTTCCAAAGATACTCTACTCTTAGAAGCTAGCAGTACTTACATTGCTTTCCCTCTTATGGAACGATTGATGTTAATGTTGCTTCTCTTATTCTTATGTTATCAATGTTGTTGGTACTTCCTGATTCTTATAAGGTTCATAGTGAAGAGTTAGTCCTAATAACGTGTACAGAGGATACCGACCTTACGTCACTCCGAAAGGTTTAGAATGTGATTCCATGAGTCGAGCATGCATTATATATATGTATCTATTTTACTCTACCGAGCCACGCTATAGTTGGCCGGGTACGGCACCTATTGTGCAACCACTGATCAGTTGGGTTTTACCGAGCTCCACGTGGCCGGGTACGATTCTACCGAGCCTATTATGGCCGGGTACGATATGATGATGATGATGCCCATAGAGGCGAATGCTTTAAAGGTTTATGTATTTATACATATGTATCATGCATTTCATGTAAGTAGCCCTCAGAGGTACTAAGATGTTACAGGTTGTATATTCTCTATCCTTGCTTACATTACTGATCGTATTTATGGTTCCTTGCCTTACATACTCAGTACTTTATTCGTACTGACGTCCTTTTGTTTGTGGACGCTGCATGTCGTGCTACAGGTCCTGATAGACAGGCATGTGCAGCTCCCCCACCACAGTAGGCTGTCCAGTTCAGCGGTGATTGGCGAGATCCCTTCTCCGGACTTGCCGCGGTCTTGGTATGCATTTTTTGTTATAGACATTATGGGTATGTTGGGGCCCTATTCCGGCTATGTTGCAGCACTTATGTTCCTTTAGAGGCTCATAGACAGGTGTCGACTCATGTATAGTTTGGTATGCCTTGTCGGCTGGTTTTTGTTGTATAGTCTTTCATGGTAGCGTGGTAGCTCGTACCATATATATATATATATAGTTTCTTGATTGTCTGGTCATCCCATGTTATGTATGTTCATGCTATCATATTTTATGGTTGGTTGTCCATGATCCATGTCTATTATTTATATTGATCTCGTCAGCCCTAAAAGATAATAAAGAAGGTTAGATGAAATGTACGTTGGTGCTCGGCAAGTATGGTCGGGTGCTAGTCATGGCCCTCTAGTTTGGGTCGTGACACATGGCGTAATCTCTATTACCCTCTTAAGAATCAAATGCCGCATCTGAGTCAGACCTTCCATCAGGCCGATACAATATGGGGATCCGAAGAAGAAGAAGCTTTGGCTGGGCTAAGGAATCTATTCTTAGAAGATGAAGATATGGATTTCAATGTGATAGTTGAGAAGGAGGAGGAAGAAGGCCTTATCATTCAGATGGTGGAGAGGGGAGCATTTCTCAAGAACTGGTCCGCCACACCATCCAGGCCCAGATGAGTCCCGGGGTAGCATGGCTACTAATGTCATTTGAAAAATAAGTCTTTTGAGCATTTTGTTTTAAAACATCTTTTTTCAGTATTTATTTTTGGAAAACATTATTTTGAAGTTATCTTGACGATATTTTGTTTAACATTTCAGCATTTATCAAATAATTTGATGTTTTATTATCGTTATCTTTCATATGTTTCTTCAACAACATTACTATTTCTTACCTTGATGAACCAACGATGGTGACATGCAATAAGACAACGCAACATAAGGATAGTGACTCGGAAGAAGAAGATGAGATACTCGAGGAAGTTATCAGAGAAGTTGAGAATTTTTAGAATAAACCTAAGTCCAACCTAGACAAAATCGAAATAGTCAATTTGGGAGATTTTGAAACCATCAAAGAAACTCGCATAAGTATTCACCTGCTGCCGTCATAGAAGAAAAAATACACTCGTTTCCTGAAAGTTGTTCATATGATGACATGATCGGTGTGAGCACATCCATTGTGGCTTATAAGTTGCCTACCAATGCAATGTGTCCACCGGTAAAGTAGAAACTCAGAAAGTTCAAACCAGACATGAGCTTAAAAGTCAAGGAGGAAGTCATTAAGCAGATCAAAGCCAAAGTCCTCAGTGTTGTTGACTACCCAACCTGTTTAGCCAACATTGTACCGGTTCCGGAGAAATATGGGAAAGTCAAGGTGTGTGTTGACTATCGGGATTTAAACAGATCAAGTCCCAATGACGATTTCCCACTACCAAACATACATATTCTAATTGATAATTGTGTCAAGCATGAGCTCCAATCCTTTGTAGATTGCTTCGCGGGTTATTATCAGATTTGGATGGACGAAGAAGACATAGAGAAAATAGCTTTGATTACACCATGGGGGGTGTATTACTACAAAATGATGCCATTCGGTCTGAAGAATGCTGGGGCCACCTATGAGGGCCATGACGAACATCATCCATGGTATTATACACAAGAAATAGAGGTATATGTTGACAACATCATCATCAAATCCAAGAAAGTCACAGATCACATAACAGACTTGAGGAAGTTCTTTGACCGGCTATAGAAATACAATTTAAAACCGAACCAGCAAATTGTGCATTCGGGGTTCCTATCGAACAATTGCTGGGATTCATCGTCAGCCGTCGAGGAATCGAGTTGGACCCGTCAATGGTTAAAGCTATCCAAGAATTACCACCACCAAAGAACAAGCATGACGTGATGAGTTTTCTGGGATGCGTCAATTACATCAGCCGCTTCATAGCACAGTCCACGGTAATATATGAACCAATCTTCAAAATGTTGAAGTAGGATGCTGCAACCAGTTGGACGGAGGATTGTCAGAAGGCTTTTGACAAAATCAAGGAATACCTATCCACACCACTAGTCCGAGTCCCACCATAGCCTGGTAGGCCACTGCTACTCTACCTCTCTATATTAGATGGGGCTTTCAGTTGTGTTTTGGGACAACATGATGAGACTGAAGAAAGGAGCAAGCCATATATTACTTGAGTAATAATTTCACACCTTATGAAGCACATTACTCTCTACTGGAATGTTCCTATTGTGTTCTAATATGGACAACTCAGAAATTGAGGCACTACTTCTGTGCCTATACCACATACCTTATATCAAGGATGGATCCTCTAAAGTACATCTTTCAGGAGCGTATGCCTATCTTGAAGCTAGCCAAGTGGCAAATATTGCTGAGTGAGTTTGATATCATCTATATAACTCAGAAGGCAGTCAAAGGACAAGTGTTGGTAGATCATCTTACCAAAAATTCTATAAGAGGAGAATACAAACCACTGAAAATGTATTTTCCTGATGAAGAAGTGTCGTTCATAGGAGAAGACATTGCTGAAGCCTACGATGGTTGGAGAATATTTTTCGACGGAGCTGTAAATTTCAAGGAAGTCAGTATCAGAGCCGTCTTGGTATCAGAAACTGGTCAGCACTACCCGGTGTCTACAAAACATAGGTTTCCATGCACCAATAATATTGGTGAGTATGAAGCCTGCATATTAGGGCTCAACTTGGCTGTCGACATGAATGTTCAGGAACTACTGGTAATCGGTGACTTAGACCTACTGGTGCATCGGGTACAAGGAGAATGGGCTATGAAAAATACCAAGATACTGGCATATCTATATCACGTACAAGAGTTGAGGAAGAGGTTCACAAAGATAGACTTCCGTCCTGTCCCCAGAATCTAGAATGAATTTGCAAATACATTGGCCACCTTGTCCTCAATGATACAACATCCTGATAAGAATTTCATCGATCCCATTCCTGTGAGGATCCACAATCAGCCGACATATTGTGCTCATGTCGAAGAAGAAACAGATGGAAATCCATGGTTCCGTGACATCAAGGAATATTTAGCAAAAGGAATGTACATAGAGCAGGCGAACCGTACATAGAAATGCACACTACAGAGGCTGTCCAATCACTTGTTCCAAAGCAGAGGAATTTTGTATAGAAGAACACCTGATCTAGGACTATTAAGGTGTGTTGACACCAAAGAAGCTTCCAAATAGCTCGAGGAAATACATGTCGGAACCTGCGGTCCACATATGAACGATTTTGTTCTAGCCAAGAAGATACTCAGAGCCCGATACTTTTGGATGACTATGGAAACAGACTGCATCCGGTATGTCTAGAAATGCCACAAACGCTAGGTATATGCAGATATGATACGAATGACGCCAAACAAATTCAATGCGACAAGTGCACCTTGGCCTTTTGACGCTTGGGGATGGATGTCATTGGTCCAATCTAACCCACTGCTTTGAACGGGCAGAAGTTTATTTTAGTGGCCATCCATTACTTCACTAAGTGGGTTGAAGCTGCATCTTACAAAGCTGTTACCAAGAAAATCATCAAAGATTTTGTTAGGGATCGTATTGTTTGTCGATTCGAGGTTCCCGAGTCCATCATCACTGATAATGTCGCCAATCTCAATAGTGATCTGATGAAAGCCATGTGTGAAACTTTCAAAATGAAACATAAAAACTCCACAACATACATGCCTAAAATGAACTGAGCTGTGGAAGCTGCCAACAAAAATATCAAGAAGATACTAAGTAAAATGGTGGAGAATCACAAGAAATGGCATGAGAAGTTACCATTTGCCTTATTGGGATACCGTACCATAGTCCGCACATCAATCGGAGCAACTCCCTATTTGCTGGTTTATGGTACCGAAGCTGTCATTCCTGCCAAGGTAGAAATTCCTTCTTTAAGGATCATACAAGAAGCAGAACTCAATGATGCAGAATGGATAAGGAGTCGCTATGATCAATTAGCCCTCATAGATGGAAAAAGAATGAATGCAGTGCGTCATGGTCAACTTTATCAGAATAGAATGTCCAGAGCTTTCAACAAAAGGGTCAAACCAAGACAGTTCACACCGGGGTAACTGGTGTTGAAGTAGATCTTTCCACATCAAGATGAAGCCAAAGGAAAATTTTCACCCAATTGGCAAGGTCCTTACATGGTTTACAGGGTACTAATAGGAGGAGCACTCATACTTGCAGAAAAGGACTGGGAAAATTGGCCAAAGCCTATCAATACGATCACAGTCAAGAGATACTATATTTAAATTGTTTACATTTCTTCATTTGATGTAACTGAACTACGCTTGACCTGATTCCCGTTTAAGAGGGGATACGTAGGCAGCCCTATGGGTTCGGTCACATCTCAATAAATTTATCATTTTCCCATAACAGAAATTGGGACAGAAGTTTAAGGAGGACCCTCAAAGCAAAGAAAAACAAGCAGACAAAAGTACAAACCAACCTCCCCCGCAAAACTCACATTTTTCTTTGGATGCAGGAACAAGGAATAATCACAAGTATGTGCGCCTTAAAATCATTACCTTCATAACAACCGGACCGCCAAGCACAAATATATCTCTAGCTAAGAAATATTATTCTCCTATTTGCTCTTTGTTCATTGCATGAGACTAAGCATTGTCTCAAATCTTGCATGAGGCTAAGCCATGTCTCCTCACTTGCACAAGATTAAGCATTGCCTTCTCTGTGCATGAGACTAAGCTCTGTCTCAATTCTTGCATGAGGCTAAGCCCTACCTCCCTATTTGCATAAGGCTAAGCATTGCCTTCTCTTTGCATGAGACTAAGCTCTGTCACAAATCCCGTATGAGACTAAGCCATGTCTCCATTTTCTTGAATGAGGTTAAGCCTTGCCTCCTCACTTACATAAGGCTAAGCATTGCCTTCTCTTTGCATGAAACTAAGCTCTGTCTCAATTCTTGCATGGGACTAAGCCTGCGTCCCTATTTTCATAAGTCTAAGCATTGCCTTCACTTTGCATGAGACTAAGCTCTGTCTCAAATACTGCATGAGACTAAGCCCTGTCTCCCTTTTCTTGCATGAGGCTAAGACTTGCCTCCTCACTTGCATGAAGCTAAGCATTGCCTTCTCTTCGCATTAGACTAAGCTCTGTCTTAATTCTTACATGAGGATAAGCCCTGCCTCACTTTTCTTACATAAGGCTAAGCACTGCCTTCCATCATATGAGACTAAGCACTGTATCGAATCTTGCATGAGGCTAAGCCTTGCCTCCTTAATTGCATAAGGCTAGGCACTGCCTTTCCTTTCATGAGACTAATCACTTTCTCCCCTTTATCCCATGAGGGTAAGCATTGCCTCCCCATCTGTATAAGGCTAAGCTCTGCCTTTCCATGTCTAATGATTAAACGTTACCCTATCAGAAACTTAGCATTATTTCACCTTTTCCGGGGCTAAGTTCTGTCCCGATCATATACAAGACTAAGCTTTGTCTTGTTTTTCACATATGATGCATCACCATATCTCTGTCTGAAGGCATCAAAGTCCGAAGGCATCATCCTTATAGCCTGAAGACACCATGTCATGGCCTGAGGATCTCTCAATATTGCACATCATTATTAAAAGGCGTCATAGTTCAGAGGCACCATTCTCATGGCCCGAGAACATCATTTCATGTCCTGTGAATCCCTTATCTCATGATTCATGGCCCGAAAGGTCATGGTCTAAAGACATCATCCTCATCGTCCAAGGACAACCTTCATGATCCAAAGGGAATTTGCATCATGTTTAAATTCTCGCAATAATCCATATATATTTGCAGGCATTGTCTTTTTAAGTTTTGCAGGTAATTCAGGAGTTAACCGTTCTTCAAAGAGGAGCAACCTTTGCTCCGCTTTCCGCATATACCATTCACACCCGACCATTATTACGGACATAACCGACACCCATCAATTACTCGCCTTTACTCCATGACCGTTTAGATAAATGCCACGTGATACATCCGTTATATTTTAGGTTCACATTCATAACTCCGCATAAATCCATCCGATACTATCCTTCCCAAAAGAACCCTTTCTGAAACACACGATCATTCCTATAACAATTCTATCGGTTTCATTCACCGTTGGGTCCAGAACTACACCCGGCCTGATTCTTGTAAAACCAGGGATATATAGGAAGCTCAGAGACCTAGGTGCGGCCTATATTTTTCAAAACACCCCATTCGGTCAAAATCCGTCATTATTTGTTTACCCCACAACTCTTTCATCCTTCCCGAGTAAAGAGGGGCAGCTGTTGCAGCTGTTGATACCCAATTTTTCCCTCATATTTTCCAAATATATATATATTATATATATATATATACTTTCAAAATAGTGCACATGCACCATCACTTGGTTTATAAATGTATACAAGCATTTTTCATAATTTTCTATAATTTTTAAAGACTTTTAATCAATTTATTCCTGCATATTTCCTTCATATTTTCCAAATATATATATATATATACTTTCAAAATATTGCACATGCACCATCAATTGGTTTATAAATGTATACAAGCATTTTTTATAATTTTCTATAATTTTTAAAGACTTTTAATCAATTTATTCCGGCATTTTTATCATATAAATAATTATTAAATGCATCTCAAATAATTTTTATGATGATTTTTCATTTAATTTTCCTCATTTATATCCATATTATGCTTTAAATATTTTTAATGCATTTAGTATAATCATATTTGTATCCTTAGACTAAATTACGTATTTTACAATAATAGCCCATATATGTGCATAATTGCATTATTTATGCAGAAAATAACTTTTTATATTTTTATTATGTTAATTAATTATTTTAAATTATTTTTTCATGCGTAAGTGATATTTTTGTTATTTATTTATTATTTTTTATAAATTATTTATTGGTTAAAATAGGTATTTATAATCTAGCCCTTTTCTTAATTATTTTCGGACTACCCCAGTCCAACTACTTAAACTCCTAAGTCCAACACCCCTATACACCAGCCCAAAATACCCAACCCAAATCAATTAACCCAACCCGCTAAACCTGGTTGATACCCGTCTATTATAACCCTGCCCCGATCACCTTTAAATCCTAGTCGTTGATATTTCAAGATCAATGGCCAACATCCCTTTTTCCTATTTTAATTAACCAAACCCCTAACCCTAACTTTCATTCACCCAAACCCGCTGCCTCTGTATTCTCTCATCTCTTCTTCTTCTCCTGTCAAAACCCTAGCGTCGTCATCTCACAAATCTCTCCGATTCCAACCCAAAATGGAATTAATCGATAACCCCTTTACCTTATTGACCTATCCTCTTTACTGGCTACCCATTTATGATGTTACATAATTGCTTTCCTAACATGGCAAGAAGATCTCTCCTATTTTGAACCAAATCTAGTTCAGATCTTTGCATCTATGTTCATTTTTCATTTCTTTATGGTATGAATCTCTGAGATTTTCTCGATTCTTCATTTATCTTAAAGCTAGGGTTTAGATCTTTCAAGATCTGTTATAATTTTTCTATTTTTAGTTAAATGTTTTTCTGTAATGTTTTTGTATATCTATCTATGTGCATCTCTATTATGATTTTTCTTAGATATTTCTAACTTATCTTTACTTACCCTTAAAATAGGGTTTTGATTCTTTGAAATCGGGCCAAACCTGGTTCAATCTTTAGTCATTCCCGTCTATATGTGTCTATGCATATTTATTATAACTCTCGGCATTAATTTTTGACAAATTTTTACTTACCCTAACAGTTAGGGTTTTCGATTCTTTCTTTCATTGTTTCCTTTGGTGATGCTATCTATATGTTTTGTGATTCTTGCCGTTAAATGTTGACCAATTCCACTTAACCTACACTTAGGAGTCTTTGATTGCTTGAACTTATTCAAGTCCTTAATTACTGTGTTAAAATCTCTGATTCTATGTTTTACTCGTCTATGCACTTGTTACTTCTGGCTTACCTTAAATAAGGTTCTGAGTTTTCTTCCCTTAGTTGACTATTAGATGTTTCCTTGATTGATTATTGCCATATTTATGTGCCTAGTACATTGCTATTTAAACCTCTCATCACGTTCCCCTAAAGAAGAGTATCTCTCACTACTGAAGCAATATATACTATATTCAACTCTACTTTAATTCTTGGCCGACTGGAAGCCAAGGCCAGAAACCTTCTTGTTGTTTACTGCTGTTGATAATCATTGCTGCATTACCTAGCTTCTTTCTGTTTCATCTAAACAGGTAAGTTATTGAAACCTCCCTACTGTGTCACTCGTCCAATATGCTAAGATTATTAGATTCATTGCTCTATGTGCTTTAGACATGTTTAAACTCCAAGAATTAATTGATGAACTTGTGTGAATGTGTGTAACTTAAGACTGACATTTGGTATGAAATTGTGTTTGTGACACTGATTCATCATGTAAACTCGTTAGTTTATTGCTAAGTTTGTTGTCATATATTCACTTGATCTTGTGCCCACCATGCTGCATCCGCTTTGTTAATACTTTATTGATAACCAATATGCCTATTGATTCATGATGGATTTCATATGACTTATCCAAATCTGAACTCTTTATTGCCTTTGTAAAGCATGTTTAAAAAATGTTCTTTATCAGCCTGTTTCAAACTTGTTAATTTAAGGTCTGCTTAATTTCGATGTGTTTGCCTCTGTTATATGTGTGATTCTGTCCTTAAACATGTTTCCCAATCTTGTTTTACACTATCCTGAGTTCTAATCCCTGTTGGCTAAAAGCCAAAGTAATCTTGGCCTTGTCCCTTGGTTTTCCTGGTGTGAGCACTGCTCAGGGTTCCTATGAGACCCTCGTGAACTTTGACACACCAGGATTTGGTCCATAGTGTTCCTTGAACTGTTCTCATCATTCTTCTCTAGTGTGAGCACTGCCATAGGTTCTTGATGCCCTTGGCAACTCTGGCACACTAGAGATTTGGGCTCTGTATGCTTATCTTTGAAATATGGGTGAATCACTCAGCATTGGTCATGTTGTACTAATGAACATGGGCTTTGGAGATGCTGTGAGTTGAAGACTTCGGTTGCCCCGGTGTATTTGGTCCTGTTGTAGGCTCTTTATAGGTTATTCCATTATTATGTAATTCATTCGTTAATCTGGTTTGTAATAATTTTGTAACAAACAATTCTAGGGTATTTAGTAAATTGGGAAGGGTTTCTTATTTTCATTTGAAAGGTTGGCTAGAAATCCTGCCTATATGATCTCTATTTGTGTTGTTAATTCTGCTTATAAGTTCCATGTTATGTTTTTGTGTGTTAGAAATACTGCCTATAGGTTCTATGTTGTGTTCACATGTTAGAAATCCTTCCTATAAAACAAACGTTATGATTTATTAAAAACCTGCCTTTAGGTGTATCAATTTATCCAGTAATTGTATGTTAGCAACCATGCCCATAGGATCAACATTTTGCTTAATTGTTTTCTGGCTCAATGTGTATAAATTCCTGCTTATGTACTGATCAATTCTAGAAAGTATGCCTATCGGATTAAAGTCGGTTCAATGATACAAACCATGCCTATATGAACTAATATCAGTTTAATTTTAGAGATCATGCCTATAGGATCTAAAATCAGTTTAATTATTGAAATCATGCTTATTGGATGTGAACCAGTTAATTAATTGCTTTACTTATTTCTTTAACAGTCATCCACGCTGGGTTAACCGTTATTGCTAGAAATCATGCCTATAGAACTCAGTTAACCAATTCTGAATATAATCCAGTAATCACCACTGTTAGTTACTGCATAAAACGCTTAGATAACTTGCCTATAGATTCAAACTGCTCTAATTGAAATCAGTAGTCAATTATAGGATCGCTCAGAAATTACTGTTAGCATGTTTAAAAATCCAGAATCATGTAGAAATCATGTCTATAGGATCCAATGTCCTTAAATGATTAAACTGTCAATACATAATATGTTTTGCATGCATTTGCTGCCTTATAGAGGCTAAATTGAGCCTTTATCTACTCTTGCACGAAAAGTCCAATGTATTTTGTATGTCGCTTAATTTTACAATTTTGAGAAACATAAGTTAAGTCTAGAACCATACCAATATAGAGGTCCCAATGCCTCCAAGACCATAGGTAAGGGAAGGGTAGTGCACACATATGGTACGAGTTAGAATTTATTGTAGCGCTTTAAGTAAAAACTCAAAGATAGTAATCGGGTAGCAGGAGATGATAGTCTGTGCCCGCTGAATAATATGAGTAACACCCTGACTCGAGGGAATTACGAAGTATTATTTATGTTACACAGGGTAATCCTTTAGGATAAAAATTTAGGACCCCCAATCCCTATTAAATATTTCTCTCGCTTCTTTATTAGACTACTTCATAATTGAGATCGGCCTTGTAACGACCCGGCCGGTCATTTCATGAGTTATCACTCTGTTTTCCCATTTCTGCTTCTTATTGCTTTGTTTATCAGTTATATGTGTGATCCGGTTGGTTGGCTCGGGTTCGGATAGGTTTTGGTAAGGTTTGAGACACTTAATCTCTTTTGAGTAAGCTTAAGTTGGAAAAGTCAACTGAATGTTGACTTATGTGTTAAAGGGCTCGGATATGAGTTCTGATGATTCGAATAGCTTTGGGAGGTGATTTGAGACTTAGGAGCGTGATCAGAATGTGTTTTGGAGGTACGGAGTAGATTTAGGCTTGAATTGGCGAAATTGGAATTTTGATGTTTTTCGGTTGATAGGTGAGATTTTGATATAGGGGTTGGAATGGAATTCTAGAAGTTGCAGTAGGTCCGTGGTGTCATTTGGGATGTGTGTGCAAAATTTTAGTTCATTCGGACGTGGTTTGTAGACTTTTTGATCAAAAGCGTAATTCAGAAGATTTTGAGAATCTTAGGCTTGAATCAGATGTGTTTTGGTTGATTCGATGTTGTTTGAGGTATTTTGAAGATTGTTATAAGTTTGGATGGTGGTATGTGACTTGGTTATGCTTTTGGTCGAGGTCCCGGGGGCTTCGGGGTGATTTCGGATGGTTGGCGGAAGGTTTGGAAGATGGAGGTAGCAACTAAAGCTAAGTCTGTTGTCATAACCGCAACTGCGGTTGGGGGGCCGCAGGTGCGACTTCCGCAGATGCGAAAGACCAGTCGCAGAAGGGAAAGGGGGCCAAGGAAGGCAGAAACCACAGAAGCGGTTGAGATTTGCACCTGCGATGGCGCAGGTGCGAGTTGTGCATCGCGGATGCGAAAGTTGAAGGTTTAAGTGATGACCGCAGAAGCGGCGCTTGGGACCGCAAAAGCAGTATCACAGGAGCGAGTGCTGGACCAGAGGTGCGAAAAGCCTAGGCTAGAAGGTATAAAAGAATTCCTTTGCGATTTTTGAGTTGTTCTTGACCATTTCAAGTCGGTTTTGGAGCATTTTGGGAGATTTTGAAGAGGGATTCAAGGGATAACATCTGGAGGCAAGATTGTTGAACCTAAAACTCGTTTCTATGGTATTATTTCACGGATTAGAGCTGTAATTATGGAAATTAAGAGTTAAAAATTGGGAAACTAGGACTTGGTATTGGAGACCTTGACTTGAGGATTTGAGGGGCCATTTGTGGTCGGATTTTGGGACTTTTGATATGTATGCACTCGTGGGGAGATAAGGAATCTATAGATGTAAATTTTATCTAATTCCGAGACGGAGGCCCGGGGGTCGGGTTTTGGTTAATATCGGGATTTATGTTGTAAATTGATTATTTTCGCATGGGCTTCGTTCCCTTAGCCTATTTTGACGTTGTGATTCTAATTTTGGATAGATTCGACACGAGTTGAGGCCGATTCGAGGGGCAAAGGCATCATGGGCTAGAGTTTGGACCAGATTGAGGTGAGTAATGATTTTAAATGTTGTCCTGAGTGTATGAAACCCCGGATTTCACATAGTTGTGCTATATCAAGGTGACGCACACACTAGATGACAAGCGTGGGTCGTGCACCATTGGGGATTGTGACTTAGTCCATCCCGAATGACTATTTTACCGTGTATTTGATTGAAAACTGTTTGCTATCATCATGTTTTGGGCTGAATGCCATATTTGGGCATCGTGCCAACTATTTGGACCCTTAAGGGATTTTACTGCTATTTCCTCACTGTTTTGATTTTATATCTATGCTCAGTCATGCCATATTATATTGTTTTCATAACTCAGCCATGTTTACTCTGTTTTAATACTGTAAATGATATTTTAGGCTGAGTATCATATTTTTACTGTGCCCGAGTGGCTTTTAGAGAGATTCTGACTGAGTAAGGTCGAAGGCCTGTGTTGTGAGGATACTTTTGGATCGGGCTGCACGCCACAGTAGTGATACACTAATTTATGATTATGAGGCCGAGGGCCTGAGATTGTACGCCAAGAGATGGCTTGTTGATATGAAGTCGAGAGCCTATTGATTATGCCACGAGATGGCTTGATATTGTGCTTGGGCCGTAAAGGGCCCCTCCCAGAGTCTGTACACCCCCAGTGAGCGCGAGTACCCATTGTAATATAAGATATAGACCGATGGGCTGGTGTTGTTCCATGTTATTGCCTGAGGGGCTAATTCTGTTGGTATTGTGCCCGAGGGGCAGATTTTATGTGTTTATCTCATCTAGCTTCCTTCCATTTACTTGGTTAACTGTTAAAAATGTGTTATATGAGATTTCGCTGTTTTATTGTACTTAACTGGTTTTACTCTGCCTCTCTATAGCATGCTGTTGTGTTTTTATGTGATTTCTTATCGCTCAGTCTTCATTTATTATTATTACTCACTGAGTTGGAGTACTCACTTTACTCCTTGCACCTTGTGTGCAGATTCAGGTGCTGCTAGCGAGGGTTGATAGCTTCCAGTAGATTTCGGAGTCCACTAGGTAGCTGCTCGGCGTTTGTAGCCCAGTGTTTCTTCCTCTTATCAGTATTTATTTCCCTTGTACTAGATTTTGTAATATATTGTGTAGTCCCTTTTCATATTTCTAGACTTGTGTTAGAGGCTCATGACTGGTGACACCCCGATGTCGGGTTATATTGGTTTTTCAGCAAATCGTACTATTTCATTGTTTACTTGAGATTTAATCATGTTAAAGACTTACTTATGTTATTTCAATTGTTTAAAATGAATTGGGTGTTGTGCCGTCCGACCTTGTCTTCACGAGAGGTGCCATCATGATCGGGTCAGGATTTAGGCTCGTGACATGTTGGTATCAGAGCCTAGGTTACATAGTTCTCACGAATCATGAGCAGGTTTAGTAGAGTCTCGCGGATCGGTAGGGAGACATCTCTATTTATCCTCGAGAGGCTGCAGAACCTGTAGGAAAAACATCATATTCTTGAAATTCTTGTAGTGCGAATCTGTTGATCCGAGTACTAAACTTGTCTTATTTTATTCTCTCATAGATGGTGAGGACACACGCTACCGGTCAGGATGGACGACCACCAGTACCACCAGCTGTGGCCACTAGAGGCCGAGGACACGGTCATGGTCACAGTAGGGGTAGGGGTGTAGCCTGTACAATAGCTAGGGCAGCACTTGCAGATCCACCAACCGCCCCAATTCAGGATTATGTCCCAGTTGTGGCGCTCCAGCAGCACCAGCTCAGGCACCAATTGTGCCCATTATGATTCCGGGTCTTCATGAGGCCTTGGCTCAGATTCTATCAGTATGCACTAGCCTAGCTTAGGTGGTTTCAGTTACTACAGCCACAACTACTTCTCAGGTCGGGAGAGGCACTTAGACTCCCACTACTCGCACACCTGAGCAAGTCGTGCAGGGACTTCAGACGCCGGGGGCACATCCTGCTCAGCCGATTGTAGCTGCTCAGGACTATGTAGCTCCTGCCATGCCAGATGATGCAGCGCAGGTTGGAGATGTTTGGTAGACTTCAGCCTCCAACCTTTAGTGGTGCAGAGGGAGAAGATGCCCAGGGTTTCTTGGATAAGTGTTAGAGGATGCTTCGCACATGGGTATTCTGGAGACTAGCGGTGTCACTTTCACTACTTTTTAGTTTTCTAGAGCTGACTTCACTTGGTGGGAGGCTTTTGAGAGGCGTAGGCCTGTTGGTGCAGCACCCCTTACCTGGAGGCAGTTCTCCATTTTCATTTTGGAGAAATATGTGACACATACTCGCAGAGAGGACATGTGCAGGCAGTTCGAGTGGTTACGTCAGGGGGAGATGAGTGTGACGCAGTATGAGATGAGGTTCTCAGAGTTAGCTTGTCATGCTATTTGGTTGGTTCCGACAGATAGAGATAGGATTAGGAGGTTTATTGATGGCCTCACTTATCAGCTTCGTATTCTCATGACTAGGGAGAGGGTGTGTGGTGCTACTTTTGAGGAGGTTGTAGACATTGCTTGTGAGATTGAGTCAGTTTGTTGCCAGGAGCGAGATGAGAGGGAGGCCAAGAGGCCTCAAGGATCTGGTATTTATCGTGGTGCTCTTTCGAGAGGTCAGTTTCAGTACGGCAGAGGCTATCCATTCAGGCATGCTCAGCCAGCTCGCCCAGGTTATTGTGGGGCATCATCGGGTCATGGTTTTGACAGTTCTCATCAGTGCCAGTCATCACTTAGTCCCTTCCAGCTTAGAGTTCGTCTCGCACTCCGTCAGTTCAGGGCTTTTCTATGCCAGGTGCATCTGCTAGTCATTCCGGTGCTAGGGGTTCCCTTAAGTCCCCATTTACAGCATCCGGGAGTTACTACGAGTGTGGAGAGATGGGTCATATATGGCGGAAGTGTCCTCATCGTCTTGCGGGTTCATCATAGTAGAGGAGCCAGCCATCGGCTTCAGCGCCGGTTAATTCATCAACACCCACCCAGTCAACTAAGGTGGGGGATAGTCAGCTAGAGGCCTTCCCAGAGGGGGAGGTCGATCAGGTGGTGATCCGGCCCATTTCTATGCACTTCCAGCTAGGTCTGATGCTATTTCGTCTGATGTTGTTATTACAGGTATTTTCTCAGTCTGCCACAGAGATGCTTCTATATTATTTGATCCTGGTTCCACTTATTCTTATGTGTCATCATACTTTTGCTCGATATTTGGATACGCCCCGTGAGTCTCTTATTTTACCTGTTTATGTATCTACTCTGGTAGGCGATACTATTATTGTAGACTGTGTGTATCGGTCGTGTGTGGTGACTATTGGGGGTTTGGAGACCCGAGTGGATCTTTTGTTGTTATGTATGGTGGATTTCGATGTTATATTGGGCATGGATTGGCTATCTCCGTATCGTGCTATCTTGAACTATCATGCTAAGACAGTGACATTGGCTATACCGGGTGTGCCACGGATTGAGTGGCGAGATTTGACTAATTATGTTCCCAGTAGGGTGATCTCATTCTTGAAGGCCCAGCATATGGTAGGGAAGGGTTGTCTTTCGTACTTAGCCTTTGTGAGGGATGTCACTGGTGAGACTCCTAGTATTGATTTTGTTCCAGTTGTGAGAGAGTTTCCCGATGTGTTTCCTGCAAACATGTATGGCATGCCACCGAACATGGATATGATTTTGGTATTGATCTGGTGCTGGGCACTCAGCCCATTCCTATTCCACCATATTGTATGGCACCAGCAGAGTTGAATGAGTTAAAGGAGCAGCTTCAGGAACTCTTTGATAAGGGGTTCATTTGGCTTAGTGTGTCACTTTGGGGTGCGCTGGTTCTATTTGTGAAGAAGAAGGATAGCACTTTGAGGATGTGCATTGATTATAAGCAGTTGAACAAAGTAACAATTAAGAACAAGTATCCTCTACCCTGCATTGATGATTTGTTTGACCAGCTTTAGGGAGCGAGAGTGTTCTCCAAGATTATCACCAGTTGAAGATCAGGGACCCAAATTTTCTTAAGACGACTTTCAGGATGCGATATGGTCATTATGAGTTCTTGGTGATGTCTTTTGGGCTGACCAATGCCCCAGCAACATTCATGCATTTTATGAACATCGTGTTTCAGCCGTACCTCGACTCATTTGTCATAGTTTTCATTGATGATATTCTGGTATACTCACGTAGTCAGGAGGAGCACGCGCAGCAATTGAGAGTTGTGTTGCATAGATTAACGGAGGAGAAGCTTTATGCAAAGTTCTCCAAGTGTGAGTTTTGGCTCAGTTCAGTGGCTTTCTTGGGGCACGTGGTGTCCAGTGAGGGTATTCAAGTTGATCCGCATAACATAGAGGCGGTTCAGAGTTGGCCTAGACCGTCCTCAGCCACAGAGATTCGCAGCTTTCTTGGTTTGGCGGGTTATTACCGCCGGTTTGTTCAGGGATTCTCATCAATCTCATCTCCCTGACCAAGTTGACTCAAAAGTGTGCTCTATTCTGGTGGTCAGATGAGTGTGACGAGAGCTTTCAGAAGCTCAAGACAGTCTTGACCACAACTCAAGTGTTAGTTTACCATCAACTTTAGGTTCATATACCCTGTATTATGATGCTTCGAGAGTTGGTATTGGGTGTGTGTTGATGCAGGATGGTAGAGTTATTGCTTATGCTTCTCGCCAGTTGAAGCCCCATGAGAAGAACTACCCTGTTCATTATTTGGAGTTGGCTGCCATTGTTCACGCGTTGAAGATTTGGAGGCATTATTTGTATGATGTGTCTTGTGAGGTGTTTACTAATCATCATATCCTCCGACACTTGTTCAAGCAGAAAGATCTCAATTTGAGGCAGCGGAGATGGTTGGAGTTGCTAAAGTATTTTGATATTACTATATTGTACCATCCGGGGAAGGCCAATTTAGTGGCCAATGCCTTGAGCCGGAAGGCGGTGAGTATAGGGAGTTTAGCATATATTCCAGTTGGGGAGAGACCTCTTGCAGTTGATATTCAGGCCTTGGCCAATCGGTTCGTAAGTTTAGATATTTCGGAGCCCAGTCGGGTATTGGCTTGTGTGATTTCTCGGTCTTCCTTATATGATCGCATCAGAGAGTGCCATTATGATTATCCTCATTTGCTTGTTCTTAAGGACAGGAGTTCAGCACGATGATGCCAGAAATGTGACCATTGTGAGCACGTAATTTTTGCTCTATGTGAAATATTCCTACAAATTAAAGAAATATATTTTTCCCAATTGTTTGCAATTTTATAGGATTTTTGTAGGATTTTTTTGGTTAATTGTTTGCATTTCTGTGCATGTTTACTTTTATTAAAATCATGAAAAAATACCATGCATTGCATTGAGATTTTGTTTTTATATTTTTAGGATTAATTAGTTAATTAATTATTTTATTAAGATAAAAATTACAAAATTGGTTCACTTTTACATTTTTAGCTTTTTAATTTTAGATTAGTAATTTTTCCCTTCTGATCTAGGAGAAACTAATTTTTATAAATATTATAGTTGGATAATTAGACTAATTTTACAACGCAGATTAATTTAGGATTTTTATTAATTAAAAAAAAGAAAAAGAAAAAAAGGAATTGTGAAAAAGGTTTGATTTAGCTTTGAATTTGGGCCAAATCTCTGTACCAAACCCGTTCAAACCAGGCCCAAAACCAAGCCACCCAGTCTAGCCCCCCTACATAGCCAAACGACCCCATTTCTGTTCCCTCTATCACAACCGTTGGATCATTATGATCCAATGGCTCAGAACAGGCCGTTCAATTGATCTAAAGCTGTCAGAAAATGGTCCCCCCCATTTTGAAACCCTCTTCACTCATCTCTATCCCTAACCCTAAAGACCAGCCGCCCTAAATTCCCCGCTGCCTTTGCGATCAACCACCCACCAGAAATCGCCTCACGGCGGTTCCGGTGCTCCAAACTTTCCCAAATTTTTACCAATCAACCTCGTCCCCTCCTCTTTCTAAATCCATCATCAACTTCCCCAAAAACCCCACCCAAATTCACCAAATTCAAATATGAGTTCAAGACCTAAAAAAACCTAAGTCTTCAAAACCACCCAAAATACACACCCCATGACCTCCACACCCCCTTTAACCCAAATCCTTTGCTGGGTTTCCTCAAAATCCCAGCCAAACCCTTTCAATCTCAGAATTTGAAGTCCAAAGAGAACCTAGTTGTGTAATTGTGCAATCTAATTGTTTGATTGGTTTGAAGCTCATCCAAATAGATTGTTCTTGACAAGAGCAATCAGTTTGGATCAGTTTTAAGCCAATTCGAAACGCAACAGAGCCTTGGCTTCAGCCCGTCTTCCTTGTTGGGTAATTCCTGGTCCCTCTTATTTTATTTATGATGTTTTGTTTGTTATAAAGTTAAAAAAAGAAAAAAAGAAAAGAAAAGAAGCAGTGTTTATTCCTGGTTTAATTCTGTTCAGTCATCTATTCTCTCCTTTTTCTTTTTCACATATGTTGGTCCTGCTTAGTTTCCATGTTTTAGGTTAATTATAGTATATTTTGGTTATGCATAGTTGAATCTGTTAGGTCATCATCTGAATTGTTTGTTTAATAAGGGTCAGCAATGTTCTTATATGAAATTCGTTTTGCTAAATAGTTTCTTAATGATTTTGTTTCTACCTCATGCTAGTCTAATTCGTGTTGAGTTAAGTTGTGTTTAGGATTAGTCAAGATTTTTAGATATTCAATACCCTAGGTTCAACATTTGGCAATAAAAATAGGATTTCAGATAAGGTTAAGGTTAGAGGCTTCTAGAATTTGGGGCAGCTGGCCCTATTTGGCCAGCACAAAAATACTGAAACCAATTAGAGGTTGGCAGCTATCCCAATTATGTTAGGAAGATGCCTTTAGGGGCTGTGTGAGGGAATAATTACGTATCATTCTATTTTTCAGCACATGGCATTGGGTTTCCTATAAGTAGAACCCCTCCCTCACTCTTAAAAACAGAGATTAAGACCCTAAAAATACCCAAAAAAACATTTTCTGCATTCCATTCAGTAAGAAGTTTGGCTCGAATTACTTTCTGATTTTTCTCTTAGAGCTTAAAAGGTTTTTCATGAGGATTTCTAGTTTTCCAAGCTGAAAATAGCTAGTTATTGAAGTTGTTTTGTTCTGAGTATCACTAATGTTCCTACTGCTGATCTCCTGTTATTGTTCACTTTGGTTGACTTCAAAATTTTTTTTTCTTCTATTGATGTATCTAGGTACCTTTATAGAACTTGAAAATGCAAAAATGAAGTTCTAATGTGCTGGATTGAAGTAAAACTCTAGATCTTCTTTCTTGTTTAATTTTTCCCTTTGCTTTTGCCTTTTGTTGTTTATAGTTTATTTGTCTAAGTTCTGTATTTTTTTGTAAATCTGATGATTCATTCTGGCAACCTAGTCACAATATTTGAGTGTTGAAAGTTAGAGTTAGATTTAGTCATTTTAATTTTGGCTGGACAGCTCCGCTATTCTATGTTTGTAGTATGTGGGACTGTGTTAAACTGCTGGTTGTGAGCTGCCATATGAACTTAAATGATTGAACACCCTTAGCATGTTTGCCATTACTGTTACTAATAGGAATACATGTTTATAGTTGGGAGGATATATGAACAAGTCCATATTAATAGGCCATACATGCTGAATTATTTTGTGTTTGGTTAGAGTTATGAATTTTATTATGCTTTTGATTTCAAATTGTAATAGTAGTAAAATGAATTCATGTGTAGGATATTGTGATGTCTGAATAAGGAAAATTCTAGGTTTGGGTATTGTTAACATAGTAGCATGATGAGGATTGGTCTTAGGATATACCTGTTTAATTTGTTAAAATCGCAAGTGATTTGGGCTGCAATTGGTTAAGAAGAATGTCAAGTTTCAAACGAGGCCTGATATAGGGCCCAAATCGAGACAACCTAGTCACGTTTCAAGTTGCGGCGCTTTAGCCTTAATTCAATTGTTTCATTTCTTTTTTGTTCTAGTTTGGTGCATCTTTTAATTTCAGGAGTTCATTTCATGAAGTTTGCCTCAAGCATAAATGAAACAGGTCTTTTAAAAAATCGAATTTGTCTTTAAGAGCCGGGCCCTATGTTTGGCCCAATTAAACCAATGATACCTTCGACTGATGCACCTCCACTGCTGGGCCTAGTCTCGATCCCAGTTTCTCTTTTAGGATCTAGACGTTTTCTTGGGCTACTGCAAGTCCAGAATATGTCCCAAACGATTAAATGTTTAAGTATACTACCACATGCATTCTTGTATTGAGCAGGTTTAGATTGAACTTTAATTTAAATTAAAATCCAAACATCTTTAGATTGCTCTAGTTAAGTATAATTTCCTTTAGGAAAAAAAAAATGAGGTGTGCCATCCTAGTTAAATCGCTTATGGCCCTCTTATTAAGTGTTATAACTTAGATACTAAAAATGATACTCGTAGTTTGCTTTAGGCAAATTTAATATATCATCGTGATTGTGGACATGTTCGCGTGACATGATTACTATTCTAAAAATGAAATCGGAGTATGCGTTCGCGCAACTTCAACTAAACATTCTTAATAATAATAAAGTGTTATTAATTGTAGACAGGTTCGCATGTCATGATTTTTGACATGCCAAACAATTGGGTACACGTACGCGTGATCTGTTTTAAGATAATTTCTTAATTAAAAGAGGCAAATGCACATAGGTTCTAAAATAAGTAATTAGACAATTTGATTAAACCAAGTATGATCAAAGAGACCGTGCTAAAACCACAGAACCTGGGAATGCCTAATACATTCTCCCAGGTTAACAGAATTCCTTACCCAAATATCTGTATTTTGCGGACCATAAATAGATTCAAACTTCCTCGATTCGGGATTTAACCGGGGACTTGGGACACCATAAATTATCCCAAGTGGCGACTCTATTTTTAATATAAATAATCCTGTTACGATTGTCACTTAAATTGGAAAGACTCCCTTTATATCCCTTCTGGGGGTAGAAAAAGGAGGTGTGACAGCTCTAGCGACTCTACTGGAAATAAGAAACCAGAATCACTGGTTCAGGGTTCAAGAATTCGAGCTTGTTAATATGATTTTATTTGGATTTATTTATTGTTGATATTACTGTATTTTGTGGACCTAATGTGCTAATTGCTGTTTATTTACCGCTTTGATATTGTTTGAATTGTATTAAAATGCCTTCTTATGCCACCCCTGTGAGTCTTCTAAAATGGTACACATGTTCGCGTGCCCCAATTTTTCTGTAGAAGTTATACAAAATAGAACGAGGTTGGGCCAGCAACAAGACCGAGTAGACTTTAGTGCTCCTGGTACGTTACCCCCTCTTCGGCTCGAGTTGTCTGCTCGGGTAAGCCAGGTCAAGAACACAACCCTAGGCTTAAACTTAGAATAACATAGCCTCATGCCGGATCCCTAGTAGGAACGTTTATTTGCATCATGTGCATTTCACTTTGGGGACTCAACACAGGGGTTGGGTCCATCTAGGACAGGTGTACCAAAAATAACAGACCATCCTGATGCATCCTACGTGCAATGTGAACATTTATTTGTTTCGTCTTGCATGTTGACCTGCTAGGAAAAGTAAATCAAGAGAAACCAAGACTGATGTAGGAAAGAAATAAAGCCCGGTTCTAAAAACCTCTGGTATTTGAAAATGTCCTGAAACTCTGCCGAAATTTTTCAAAAAAAAAGAGAAGAAAAAAGGAGTCAAGGAAAAAAAGTCATTCCAAAATAAGTCAATAACATGTTTTTTCAAATTATGTCAAAACTGACTGAACTACGCAGGTCTGATTCTCACCAGATGTGGGATACGTAGGCAACCTACATAAGATTCGGCCTTATTTTTTTTCAAAAAAGAAAGAAAGGAGTAATTGGTCAAATAAATGTAGTTTAGGGTTTTGGTCAAAAGAATAAGCCGATCTAGCTTCGGTTATGTCTTAAATCGTTCTTGCCGAGCTTGCCTTAGAGTATCTTCAATTATCGAAGGGCTATTTTCGTAAAGAACGGATAAGTCTGTCGGTAAAATGTTTTTAAGTACCTTTCCCTGGCCTCAAAATCTATCTGGAATTATGAAGGGGTCGCGTTTGCAAAATGACCAATTTTACTAAGGTAGCATGCGGGGGGGGGGGGTTAACAACTGGTCATAGAACATGCTCAGTTGCAGCTACTCATGTGGTGGAATGATCTAGATGAAGATGGTCAGGATTGGGTAAAAGAGCAGTTGGGTGCCCTTATAGATGTTATGGAAATCGAACCACAAGAGGATCTAATCAAGGCTTTGGTAACTTTTTGGGACCCCGTTCATAACATTTTCCGTTTCTTGGATTTTGAGCTCACCCCTACTCTAGAGGAAATGGCTAGGTATATTGAGTTTGGTCGGGAATTGAGGAAACAACAACTTATATTCCCAAGGGCTCCCTCTGTGCACAAGTTCTTTGACCTCCTAGATATCAGTAAGAAAATGAAGAAGGCCCATGTAAACAAAGGATGTTGTCCTTTCTACTTCTTGTACTTCAGGTTCGGGCACTCAGCTGGGTTCAAAACGCATGAAAAGGGTTTGAACAACAAACAAGATAAGGGCATCTGGCAAATTCATCGTCAGTTCGCTTTCATTGTGGCATTTTTGGTGATTATGGTCTTTCCAAATGAAGAAGGCACAGTGGATATCCGTATTGCTAGAATTGCACAAATCCTCACTACTAAGAAAGATCATACACTTGCTCTATTAGTGCTGGCAGACATTTATCGAGCATTGACATTATGCAAGGCCGGGGCTCAATTTTTTGAAGGTTGCAATATTCTTCTACAAATATCGTTGATCGAGCATATCCGATATCACTCCAAATTCATGATCTATGGTTCGAGCACGGATAACTTCATCAAGAACTACGAGGAAAGGGTGAAAGACTACAATGCTCCAGAAGGGTTTGAAGCCTGGGTCTCCCACTTGAAAGCTCTAAAAGCAAGTCAGGTCGAGTGGAATACTGGATGGCTCCTGATGATAGAAGGCATACACATCAAGGCTACCAAGGGTTACCTAATGTTGATGGGTTTGAGGAGTGTCCAGCTATATTCACCGTAGAGGGTCTTAAGGCAGTTAGGAGATATCATGTGGTGCTCGAAGATGAAGATCTAACCACCCAGGTCATTGAGCTACATCCAGAAGCTACATTGCCCAAGACTTTAGTTCAGCAGGATTGGAATGGTTGCCAGTATTTGAGAAATGGTACCCATGCACCACATGTTGCAAAGGGGAAAGTGGATCCAGATTACGATGCATAGTTTGAGAAAAGGTTTTGTGCAAACAACGAGCCAGAGTCCGAGCCCGAGCCCGAGCTTGAGAGGCCTGCCAAAAGACCTTATGTTAAAGTTTGTGATGATAAAGTCCAAGAAAGGTTGGCCTGGGGAGAGAAAGAGAAAAAATATCAAGCTGCCATTCACAACTTGGAAGAGAAATTGAGAAACATCGAATTCAACAATGATCTCCAGGAATAAGAAGCAGAAGGTGAAAAGAGGAGGTTGGCCCAAGAAAATGAGACCCTTCGAGCCCAAATCCGAAAGATGAAAATAGCAGCTAAAAACCCTATCAGAAGTGAAAGAGATGAGAAACTTATAAACAAACTCAAGCTGAAAGTATGTGATTATGGGTTCGACATGGAAAAGACTGAAGCTGAACTAGCAAAAGTCCAAGCCAAGTTAGATAAGAATGCGGATGGACGGGAAAGTTTCGTTCGACAGCTGAAGGAGAAGTAGGAAAAAGGAATGGTGGGTCTAAAGAAAAAGGTCAATGCCATTGAGAACGAAATGACCAAGCAGGTAACAGAGTTCAAAGTAGAAAGGGAGCATTGCTACGCCCTGATGTCGTAGATAGAAAAAGACATGCAGCAGCTTCAAGAGCAAAATCATACAGCCGAACAAGTTTTGGAGGCCAGATCTCAGCAGATTGGACGGTTGCTACAAGAGAATGGTATCACCAGGGAGAGTTTTAGGAGGATTGAGGACTACATTGTGATGAAATTCAATGAATTCGAGGACATGACCAGGTCCATGTTCTTTGCTTCAGTTATGATTTTCGTCCGGTAGAATATGGATGACCTGTTTCGCCTCCAAGAAGATATGGCGCATATGCCCGCATCGAGACCAACTGAAGCAGTAGTGGAAGCACTTATGTATTCTTGATTTTATATTTTTTTTTTGAGTCTGCATTGTAGTTTCTTTTAAAGTCTATTAGGATTCGATCATAACCATAAAACAAAAAAGGAAAAGAGGAGAGAAAATAAAAGAAAAATTGAGTGGAAAGAAATAACGGCAAAACAAGAGAGAAAAATGAGTGCAAAATAAAAGGGAAGCAACAAAAACAAGTGGGAAAAGCCAATAGTGATCAAAGAGGAGTTGGAGTGAAAAGAAAAAGAGAGAGAAGAGAAATGGCAAAAATGAGAATAGTTAGTTAAAAGCCGGGATGAAACATGCAGCCGTTCAAATGCACGATAGCAGCTTTAACTGTTTAGGTGCATTGCATCCCAAATGTACGGTTGCCTATCTGTTAAATCTTAAACACTAACAAGTTGCTGTTGTTATTGAGAATAGGAAGGTGGTTAGTTTGTTTGGCGTTCTGGCAACCCACACGTATAACACTGAGTCTAAAAACAAGTTGATCATGGCTGGCCAAGAACTGGACGCAAGTGTTATTGATCCACCGAGGGAGGTGGAGGAGTCTGAGGTTGGTCTGAAGGAGGAGTTACATAAGTTGAAGCACTAAATGGCTGAAATGTACCAGGGCATCCCCCACCATCATACATCGCCAACTCTGCTTTTGTCCACCACTAGCTCAATCCCAAGAACCTCCCACTATTGATTCATCCCCATAATATGCACTAAGCTTCACCCCTTACCACCACTATTATGGCACCATTTCCCAAACCATACAAGCTCCACCAACCAAAACAACCCCATACCCCCTCCACCAACTATCCCTATTTTCGTAGCACCTCCACCAGCTACGCTCCATCGATCTTCCAAACCCAAGATAATCAGTACTATCCCCAGAGCCTACCTTCAAGGTCCTAGATCATTACTCCTACGCTCCTCATTTTGACCTTCCTGTTGAGCTTGAGAAAACACCTAAAAATGCGGAACAAGAGAAGATGTTTAGGAAGGTGTGAAGCCTAGAACAGTCGCTTAGAAATATGCAAGGACTGGGAGGCCAAGTGAGTGTAGCCTACAAAGATCTGTGTTTGTTCCCTGACGTATAGCTACCTGTCAAGTTCAAAATGCCCAAATTCGACTTGTATAACGGGCACGAAGATCCCATGGCCCACTTAAGGGGATTCTGCAGTAAAATAAGAGGAACCAATGGGAAAGACGAGTTGTTAATTGCATACTTTAGCCAGAGTCTGAGTGGGGCGACATTGGAGTGGTACACTCGTCAGGATCATAACAGATGGTATACCTAGGATGATTTAGCCCAAGCATTCGCTCGATATTTCCAATACAACATAGAAATTGTTCCAGATCGTTTGTCTTTAACTAAGATAGAGAAGAAGCCTAGTGAAAGTTGCAGGAAATACGGTTTCCGCTGGAGAGAACAGGAAGCACGGGTTAACCCTCCAATGGAGGAGGATGAAATGGTGGAATGCTTTCTTCAGGCTTTGGAGCCTACTTACTTTGGCCATCTGATCTCGGCCATAGGTAAGTCTTTCAATGAAGTAGTAAAAAAGGGAGGAATGATAGAGGAAGGGCTCAAATCAAGCAAGATCATGAGCTACTCTGCCATCAAAGCAACTACGTAGGCAATCTAGAATAGCACCGGAGGCGTGCTAGGGAAAAGAAAGAAAGAAAACATCGCTATGGTCGTCTCAGGATCATGACACGACCCAAGGGATTCTCCTACCCACTACACCCAACCTAGACCCCAGTTTCAAACCTATACCCTAACTCCATATAGACCATCCCAACACTACTTTCCACCAGAGCCTCAGTACTCAGTCAGGCCACCCCAATATCATGTCCACCATGCACATTCATATGCTTAACCCCTCCTCACCCGCAATGGCGTGCCCCAGCTCCACAAAACCCTTACCCGCCTCCACAAACATACCAAAACCCTACTGGTCCAAATTTTTGGGCCAAGCCAAAATTCAGGAATGAAAGGTTGCAGCGGAAGAAAACTTTCACCCCACTTGGGGAATCTTTTACCAGCCTATTTCAAAGGTTGAGGTAATTGGATGTTTTGAGGTCGATTGAGTCAAAACTACCAAACCCCCCTCCAAAGAACCTGGATTATTCTCTCAGATGTGCATACTATTCTGATACTCTGGGGCACGACATAGAAAAGTGTTGGCATTTGAAGAACGCCATCCAAGAGCTTATTGATACGAACCAAATTGTTGTCCAGAGCCCAGAAGCACCCAACATCAATCAGAACTCATTACCAGCCCATGCTGAAACGCACATGATTGAGATAGTGCACAAAGATGGGAAGCCCAAGAACCTTCACAATCTATCAGAATGATCTGGTCTAGTGAAAGTAAGTCGGTCAATGACCCGGTTGTCACAAAAGCAACCTCTTCAATAGCTGAAGGATCGACAGACAAGTTGAGCATGCCAAATGATAAACCAGTTGTGGTAGTTGAAAAGAGGTCCCCAAGTGATGTTATAGCAAAACAAGAAAAGCCAAAGGTGATCGTGTCGGGGGTAGCAAGTAAGCCGATCATAATTGTGGAGGTGCTCGCACGGACCCTATCATTATCAAACCTATGACCCAACTACCGATAGCTAACACCAAGACTGTCCCACGAAACTATGAGCGAGTGATAGTGACCTATAAGGGGAAGGAAGTGAAAGAGGAAGTTAACGAGGCCCAGGGATTAACTCATTCGGGGAGATGCTTTGCCCTGGAAGAGTTAAGGAAAGCTAAAACACCCAGAGACAATCCAGTTCTAGTGAAGAAATCGGTCACTGAAGAAGAGGCGGAGGAGTTTCTAAGAAAAATCAAGGTACAAGATTACTCCATCGTGGAACAGTTGAAAAAGACCCCTGCTCAGATTTCCCTGCTATCATTGTTGATCCATTTAGATGAGCACCGCCGGGCCCTGATGAATATTTTGAACAAAGTTCATATCCCCGACAAAATCACAGTGAACCATTTGGAGAAGATTGCCAATAAAATATTTGAGTCTAACAGGATCACATTCTCGGATGATGATTTGCCTTTGGAGGGCAAGGAACACAATCGAGCCCTTTATCTCACAGTGAAATACGAAGTTTCTGTGGTCACAAGAGTGTTAGTTGACAATGGTTCCAGTGCAAACATCTGCCCTCTCTCTACTTTGAACAAGTTAAAAGTCGATGATGAGTGAATTTATAAGAACAATATATGTAATGTGTCCGAGGTTTTGACGGAGGGGGAAAAGACTCTGTTGGTGACATCATGCTCGAGTTGACAATATGACCAATTGAATTTACCATGGAGTTCCAAGTACTGGATGTGGCCGTTTCTTACAATTTGCTGTTGGGAAGGCCTTGATACATGTTGCCAAGGCAGTTCCGTCTTCTCTACACCAGATAGTGAAGTTCGAGTGGTATAGACAAGAAATCGTCATGCATGGCGATGAGAACTTATGTGCTTTCAATGATACCTCCATCCCATTTATTGAAGCTAAAGAAAATAAGGGGTCGTGGGTCTATCAAGTTTCCGAAACGGTGTCAGTTGAAAAGGTCTTTGAAGGGGAATACATCCCAAGTCCAAAGTTATCTTCTGCAACCGTCATGGTAGCAACCGAGATGTTGAAAAATAGTTTTGTACCGGGCAAGGGTCTGGGTGCATCTTTGCAAGATATCGTGCAGCCAGTGTCTTTGCGTGAAAATCTGGGTACATTTGGTTTGGGGTTCAAGCCTATAGGGGATGATGTGAAGAAGGCTAGAAAGCTGAAAAAGAAGGCATGGTCGCTCCCTAAGCCCGTCCCACTTCTCTCTAGGTCTTTCAACAAGGCGGGGGTCGTGAAACGTCCAACGCCAATAGTTCCAAAGCCTGTGGTTGATTTTGATGAGGAATTGGTTAAAAGGTTTCAGAGTCTGTTTGATGAGGTGAACATGATAGAAACTGGGGAAGGTTCCAGCAAAGCGGATATGCAGTTTATTGGTCCAAAAGTGAAGCTTAACAATTGGGATGCAACTCATCTCCCTACCCGGAAGGAGTTTTGGTAGTTTGCTTTGTTTTCCTTTCAGTTTATCTGGATTATTCCAAGGTTATAATTCAGATTTTATTTTCCATTTGTTTTGATGTACAAACCCTTTTATCCTTTAATTTCAATGAAATGCAATTTCCCTTTTGCCATTACTCCTGATAGTGTCATTTTCTTTTCATTCTTTGTACAATTCTTTTTATGCTGGTTTCAATGACATGACATCCATGAGGAATCTTCAGCCATGTCTTAAAAGCCAATCTAACTCTGAAATAATAATCTAAGAAATAGTGTGTGATGATGAAATAGAATATGATGAAGAGAAAGCATTTGAGGAAACTAGTAAAGAGCTAAGTCACTTTGAAGAGAAACCCAAGCCTAATTTGAATGAAACTGAAGCAATCTATTTAGGAGATCCAGATAACATCAGGGAAACCAAGATAAGCGTGCACATGGAACCACAAATCAGGGAGGAAAAACTCAAAGCACTGTTTGAATATAAAGACATTTTTGCATGGTCATATGATGACATGCCGGGTCTAAGTACTGACTTGGTGGTTCACAAATTGCCCACTGACCCGACATTCCCCCCCATCAAGCAGAAGTTAAGAAAATTCAAAACTGACATGAGTGTGAAGATTAAGGAAGAAATCACAAAGCAGTTGTATGCAATGGTCATTTGAGTCACGCGATACCCCACTTGGTTAGCTAATGATGTGGTAGTTCCAAAGAATCACGACAACACCAGGGTGTGCGTTGATTACCGTGATCTCAATAAAGCAATTCCAATTGATAATTTTCCATTGCCAAATATCCACATTTTGATTGACAACTGTGTTAAGCATGAGATCGGTTCTTTTGGGGATTGCTATGCGGGGTACCACCAGATCTTGATGGATGAGGAGGATGCAGAAAAGACAGCATTCATCACACCATGGGGAACTTATTGCTACCGGGTAATGCCATATGGTTTGAAAAATGCTGGGACAACTTACATGAGGGCAATGACTACTTGTATTACATGACATGATACACAAGAAGATTGGGGTTTATGTGGATCATGTGATCATAAAGTCAAAGCAATAGGCCGACCATGTCGGAGATTTGAGGATGTTTTTCCAAAGGCTCCGCAGGTACAATCTTAAGCTTAACCCTGCCAAGTGTGCATTTGGTGTTCCATCCGGAAAACTGTTTGGATTCATAGTTAGTCGTCGAGGTATTGAGTTGGACCCGTCAAATATTAAAGCTATCCAAGAATTGCCACCTCCAAGGAACAAGACTGAGGTGATAAGTCTGCTCGGGCGTTTAAACTACATCAACATGTTTATTGCTCAACTCACAACAACTTGTGAGCCCATCTTTAAGTTGCTGAAGAAGGATGCTGCGATCAAATGGACTGATGAGTGCCAGGAGGCATTTGATAAGATCAAGGGGTACTTGCAAACCCACCCATGTTGGTCCCACCGGAACCCAAGAGACCTTTGATTCTCTATTTGACGGTCCTGGACAATTCATTCAGTTGTGTGTTGGGTCAACATGACATCACTGGCAGGAATGAGTAAGCCATCTATAATCTCAGCAAGAAGTTCACATCCTATGAGTTTAAGTATACTCCCATTGAAAGGACATGTTGCGCCCTGACTTGGGTGGCACAAAAGTTGAAGCATTACCTGTCATCCTATACTACTTACCTCATTTCTCGTCTGGATCCTCTAAAGTATATCTTTTACAAGCCTATGCCCACGGGAAGACTTGCCAAGTGGCAGATTTTGCTTGCAGAGTTTAACATCATCTATGTCACCCAGACCGCGATAAAAGCCCAAGCATTGGTGTCACAACCCCAATTCGCCCTCCGTGAACTATTGTGACGGCACCTAGTCTCTACGACTAGGTAAGCCTAACAAATGCGGAAAATAATAAAACTTACGGAAGAAATAATTAAAAGCCAAAACAACTGAATGAAACAATATTTAAAGTATCGCTCGACCTATACAATACAACTTCTCAAAAACTAATACACTTTCCCAAAACCCTGAATCTCATGAAACTACAAGCCTTGGAATATCTAACAGTGTCTAAATCCAGAATATCTACCAAGGAAAAGAAATACAAAAGGGCTAATACTTACAAGCGAGAATAGAAAGGGACTCCTCGGTATGCGGACGCGAAAGATATACCTCGAAGTCTCTAGGGTAGTTGCCTCGCCTTAAGGGTGATAGGACTGCGTCGAAGTACCTGGATCTGCACATGAAAAACATGCGCAGAAAGGGCATGAGTACACCACAATGGTACTCAGTAAGTGCCAAGCCTAACCTCGGTCGGGTAGTGACGAGGAAGGTCTGAGGTTAAATAAAATATAAAGTTTGATAGTGTAGAACAGAACAGTATAAATAAGTACAGCACTAAAAGTAACACAGGATATAAAGGACAACAACAACAATTACAAAGTCAAAGTACACGGAAAGAAATATGGCTCAGTACGAAAAATAACAATCGGGGACTTCCCAGAATACTGTCATGTAGTCCCAAATATACATATCCAATAGGTCTCCTGGGATACCGTCCCGTAGTCCAAATCATAGTGCGGTGATCTATCGTAATCCCATTCCATAATCCCAAATGTAAATACCTAGTACTGGGAGAATCTACGGGGTGCATTCCCATAGTTCCATATAACTGTGAAGGGGGATCTACCGGAATCCCATATCTGTAGTCCCAAATGTAAACAGACAAGGGGGGAGCTACCGGAATCCCACATCCGTAGTCCTAGTGTAAATACACAGCAGCAATAGGAAAATATTCAGAAATGTCAAATTTCATATTAAGGTAAACTAGTAATTCTAGCCTAGCATGCTGCATAGAATTCAAGTAAGGCAGTTTGAGCAAATACAACAATTAAATCACTTAGACATGCTTTTCGAAGCTAACAACAGGCTTAATAGTGCAAGTAATAAAAAAACAGGAAAGCAAACATACTAGTAATTACTTTATGAACAACCATATTTCCAACAATTAGCACAAGTATGCACTCGTCACCTTACGTACAAGGCTTCTCAATTACCAAATATACCAAATCCCAAGGGGAAGGTCCCCCACACAAGGTTAGCAAGTCACTTACCTCAAACAGGCTCAAAATCAATCCGAAACCATGCTCTTGCCATGAGCACTCGACTCTAAATGACCCAAATCTATTCAATTCAATTTCATAATGTAAATAACACTTTAAGTAATTGATTCTACAATTAAATTCTAAGCTAATACGCAAAATTAAGTAAAATGACCAAAACACCCCTTGGGCCCACATCTCGGAATCGGGTAAAATTTACATTTCAAGAATCCTCAAACTCTCACGAGTTCAGTCATACCAAAAGTACAAAAATCAGATCTCTAATGGTCCCTCAAATCATCACTCAAATGTCTCCAATTAGTCAAGCCCTAACCCCCAATTTACCTCTGATTTTCCTTAATTTTTCATGCTTAAATTGATAAAAAGCATTCCAATAACGAGTTTAGGGACCAAAAACCTTACCCCAATGAACTCCTCTGAAAATCCCTCTTGAAGAGTGCTCCCCAAGCTTCTTCCCATTTGAAAAGAGGTTAAAATGGCCAAATTTCGCAAAGGCAAGAATTTATACGTTTCTGCCCAGTTATTCCTCTTCTGTGGCCCTGGGACCGCATCTGCGAGGACATGGTTGCACCTGTGACTTTTCACTTAAAGCCTAGCTTCCGCATCTGCGACTCCTCGCCCGCAGATGCGGTACCGCTCCTACGGACATTCTACCGCTTCTGCTGCTCCTACTAAACCTCTCCATTTCCACTTCTACAATGCCAAATGCCGATTCTGCGGCTTCGCACCTGCAGTCCCACACTCACATGTGCGGTTATGATAGAAAACCAGCTGAAGTTGCAACTCCAAACTCCAAAATCCTTCCGTCAACTATCCGAAATCATCTTGAAGCCCTCGGGACCTCAATCAAAGGCACCAACAAGTCTAATACCATTGTCCAAACTTATACCAATCCTGAAAACACCTAAAACACCATCAAAACGATGAATAAACCACAAATGCAAGCCTAAGAACTCCAAAACACAATCTAATCACGCCCCTGAGCCCGAAATCACTCTACTGAGCTAATGGAACCGACGAAATTCCATACCAAGGCCGTCTTCACACTGCTCCAAATACGGTCCAATTTCTAGAACTTAAACTCTCATTTAGGGACTAAGTGTCCCAAAACTCTCCAAACATCAAAACCGAACATCCCGGCAAATCAAAATAGTAGAAATAAACACAGGGAAAGCAGTTAATAGGGGATCACGGTATTAATTCTTAAGACGACCGGCCAAGTCGTCACATCCTCCTACACTTAAACATTCGTTCGTCCTCGAACGAGCATAGAGACATACCTGAAGTAGTGAAAAGATGAGGGTAATGGCTGCACATATCATGCTCGGTCTCCCAGGTCGCCTCCTCGATCGGCTGACCCTGCCACTGAACCTTCACTGATACAATGTTCTTTGACCTTAGCTTTCTAACCTGCCTGTCCAATATTGCTATTGGCTCCTCTACATAGGATAGATCCTTGTCCAACTCGAATGAAATCCAACACATGCGATGGATCACCGTGATACCTCCGGAGTATCGAAATATGAAATACCGGATGAACTCCTGCCAAGCTGGGAGTTAAGGAAGGCTCATAAGCAACCTCCCCAACATGCCTCAGTATCTCAAAAGGGCCAATAAATCTCAGACTTAACTTTACTTTCTTCCCGAATCTCATAACGCCCTTCATAGGTGAAACCTGAAGCAGAACCCGCTCTCCAACCATATAGGAAACATCACGAACCTTCCGGTCTGCCTAACTCTTCTGTCTGGACAGGGCTGTACGGAGTCTATCCTTAATCATCTTGACCTTCTTCAAAGCATCTTGAACCAACTCTGTGCCCAATAATCTAGCCTCACCCGGCTCAAACTAACCCACCGGGGATCTACACCGCCTCCCATATAAAGCCTCATACGGTGCCATCTGAATGTTGTACTGATAGCTATTGTTGTAAGCAAACTTCGTCAATGGCAAGAACTGATCCCAATACCCTCCAAACTCAATCACACACGCACGGAGCATATCCTCAAGAATCTGAATAGTGCGCTCGGACTGTATGTCTGTTTGAGGGTGAAATGATGTATTCAACTCCACCCAAGTACCCAACTCATGTTGAACGACTCTCTAGAATCGTGATGTGAACTGAGTACCTCTATCTGAAATGATGGAAATTGGAATACCATGCAGATGAACAATCTCCCGAATATAGATCTCCGCCAACCGCTCCGAAGAATAAGTAGTAAACACAGGAATGAAGTGAGCGGACTTGGTCAGCCGATCCACAATCACCAAAATAGCATCAAAATTTCTCAAAGTCGTGGGAGCCCAACTATAAAGTCTATGGTGATTCGTTCCCACTTCCACTCCAGAATCTCTATCTACTGAAGCAATCCACCCAGCCTCTGGTGCTCATACTTCACCTTCTAACAATTAAGGCACCGAGCTAAAAATCCAAGTATATCTTTCTTCATCCGCCTCCATCAGTAGTGCTGCCTCAAATCCTGATACATCTTTGCGGAACCCAAATGAATGGAATACCGCAAACTATGGGCCTCCTCCAAAATCATCTCCCGAAGCCCATTAACATTGGGTACACAAATCCGACCTTGCATCCTTAATACACCGTCATCACCAATAGTCACATCTCTATCATCAACTTGCTGAACCTTGTCCTTGAGGACAAGCAAATGAGGGTAATCGTACTAATGCTCCCTGATACGATCAAATAAGGAAGACCGAGAAACCACGCAAGTTAGAACCCGACTGGGCTCCGAAAGATCCAATGTCACAAACTGGCTAGCTAAGGCTTGAACATCCATCGCCATAGGCCTCTTCGATGCTGGTAAATAAGTTAAACTCCCCAAACTCTTTGTCGGGCGACTCAAGGAACCTGCTACCACATTGGCCTTGCCCGGGTGATATAAAATAGTGATATCATATTCCTTCAGAAACTCTAACCACCACTTCTCATGTAAGTTTAGATCCTTTTGCTTGAACAGGTGCTGCAAGCTCCGATGATAAGTATAAATATGACAAGGCATAGCGTTTAAATGATGGAGCCAGATCCTCAAGGCGTGGACAATGGCAGCTAACTCAAGGTTGTGCACAAGGTAATTCTTCTCAAGTACCTTCAATTGTCTGGACACGTAGGCAATCACCCTACCATCATGCATCAACACCGCTCCGAGGCCAATCCTCGAGGCATCAAAATAAACCGTATAAGACCCCGAACCTGTAAGCAGTATCAAAATTGGGACTATAGTCAAAGCTGTCTTGAGTTTCTGAAAGCTCGCCTCACACTCTTTCGTCCACTGGAACGGAGCACCCTTTTGGGTCAGTCTTATCATAGGGGCTGCAATCGATGAAAACCTCTTAACAAAACGATGGTAGCAACCCGCTAAGCCAAGGAAACTGCGACTCTCTATAGCTGAGGATGGTCTGGGACAACTCTGCACGGCCTCTATTTTCTTAGGATACACCTGAAGACCCTCACTCGATACCCGTGGCCTAGGAATGCCACGGAATCAAACCAAAACTAACATTTCAAGAACATAGCATATAACTTCTTCTCTCTCAGAGTCTGAAGCACAGTCCTCAGGTGTTGCTCATGATCTTCCCGACTACGGGAGTACACCAGAATATCATCAAGGCCAAATACATACACTGGCCCCTAAACTTGTCCCACTTTTTTATCTAGACACTTGAACTGTAGTTTATACCTACTAAACACTTTAACTCCTTCAAAAGAGTGTCAATTAGACACATTTTGCTGACATGGCAAAGTTTGTGGTTTCCAATATCTTTGAGCGAGTGGAGTACCTAAAAATGGTTAATTTTTTTTCTCTCTCTTTCTCTTTTTCCATTTTTTAAAACTTTTCCACTGTTTCTACTTGAAGCTGGATCCACTGGCTGGAAGTTTTCAAAAAATTGAATTCTTAGAGAAATCCGTTTTTTATGATGAAAATAAACCCCAGTAAAATTCTATACTCAATGTTTGAAATCAATCAATTAAAGGCTCGGTCAAACATTGAAATAGATGAATTTCTAGCCGAAAACAACACTTTTTCTCTTATCTATATCATGAGAAAGATCAGAATTTTCATTAACCAAATATTAAGAGAAATGTCAGTGAAGTTTTTAATTTCAAAAAAAAAAAGATCTCCAGATTCTCAATTCAACATAAAATCGAGACACATTACCCGAAATCTCAATAGAAAAGTCATATGCTCATAGAAAGAAGGGAAGGGTACACGTCAAGGGCAAAAGATATAAGGCAAGATATGAAGGAATATAATCATCATGGATGACTGACTTTCATTATTTGCAAGTTATAGAATTTTAAGGAAGAGTTACAGAGAAATTGAAAGCAAATATGGAGATATGGAGAGATAGAGAAGAAGTAGAGAGGGGGGAGGTTTTAGATGCCATAGCAGCCCGTTAAAGAGCTTTTAGTTCTTTCCCCTTAAAACTTTTTTCTTTTAATTTATCCTTATTATTTTGGGTCAAAATCCATGTGTTACTGCATCATTGGTTCTTTTTGCCACGTCGGTCGCGTGTGAAGCGCACACATTTATATTTTGGCAGGTCTCAGCAAAATGTGTCCAATTGACACATTCTTTGAGGAATTTAAGTGTTAAATAGGTACAAGCTCAAGTGTAAGTGTCAAAATGAAAAAGTGGGACAAGTTTAGGGGGGCTATGTATGTATTTGGACTATCATGAATAAAGACAATGACGAACGAGTCAAGATACGACTAGAACACACTGTGCATCAAAGGCATAAAGTTTGTTGGGGCATTGGTTAGCCCAAATGACATAACAAGGAACTTGTAATGACCATACCGAGTCCTGAAACCAGTCTTCGGGATATCTAGTTCCCGAATCTTCAACTTATAGTAACCTGAGCGCAAGTCAATCTTAGAAAACACTCGTGCGCCCTGAAGCTGGTCAAACATATCATCAATACGAGGCAAAGGATAACGGTTCTTCATTGTAACTTTGTTCAACTGGCGATAATCGATACACATACGCATAGAACCATCCTTTTTCTTCATAAACAAGACAAGAGCAACCCAAGGTGATACACTAGGCAAAATAAAACCCTTATCAAACAAATCCTATAACTGACCCTTCAACTCCTTCAACTTAGGAGGAACCATACGATACGGAGGAATAGGAATGGGCTAAGTGCCCGACAACAGATCAATGCCAAAATCAATATCTCTATCCAGCGCCATGCCTGGATGATCAGCTGGAAACACATCGGGAAAATCCTGTACTACTGGGACTGAATAATTTGAAGGGGTATCAATACTGACATCTCTCACATAGGCTACATACACGTCACACCCCTTCTCAACCATACACTAATCTTTAAGAAAAGACATAACTCTACTGGGAGTGTGATCTAAAGTACCCCTCCACTCAACACGCGATACACTTGGCATGGCCAGCGTAATGATTTTGGCGTGACAATGAAGAATAGCATAATGAGGAGACAACCAGTCCATGCCCAATATAATATCAAAATCTACCATGTTGAGTAACAATAAATTGGCTCTGGTCTCAAAACCACTAAGATCAACCAAACACGACCGATAAATGCGGTCCACAGCAAGAGAATCTCCTACAAAAGTAGAAACATAAATAGGGTAACTCAAAGAATCCCAAGGTAAACCTAAATGTGGAGCAAAATAAGAAGACACATAAGAGTAAGTGTAGCCTGGATCGAATAGAACTGATGCATCTTTGTGACAAACCAGTATAATACCCGTGATGACGGAATCGGAGGCAACAGCCTCGGCATGAGTGGGAACGACATAATATCTGGCCTGGCCTCCCACTCTAGGGTGACCTCTACCTTCCCGACCTCCACCTCTGGCTAGCTGAGCAGGTGGAGCATCAACTAGAGCTATAACCATAGCTTGAGAACTCTACGGGACACACGGTGTCTGAGAAGCCTGTGGAGGTGCACTCCTCCCAAGTCTGGAGCAATCCCTCACAATATGGCATGTGTCACCACACTAAAAACAAGCTTTGGGAGGATGTGGTGGTTGTGACTGGCTCGGGCCAGGTCTGCTGGACTGACCTCCAAAAGCACCCCGCACAAGAGGCACCTAGATACCAGAGGTGCATAATAAGGCTCCTGAGGTCTAGGAGGAGCTGGGATACCACTGGCTGCTGAAAGAACTGAATGAACAGGGTGACTCATATAACCCCTACTATGACTACCTGCAGCTGGGGCAGGGGCACTAGAATAATGGCCCGACTCTCGAGACCTCTTGGCCTCCCTTTCCTTTCTCTCCCTAGCATGAATACCCTCTATCCTCCTAGCAATGTTCACCACCCGCTGATAAGAAATATCCATCTCCAACTCACGATCCATGATAGACCTGATGATGGGAATAAGGCCCTCAATAACCCGGCGAACCCTCTCGGGAACAATAGAAACCAAGGCTAGTACATGCCTTTCCAAACTAGTGTAACAGACAGCATACTCTGAGATAGTCATAGCACCCTTGTGCAAATGCTTAAACTCTACGCGTCATATGTCCTTGAGGCTCTAAGGAACATACTCTCTCAGGAACATATCTGAAAACTGAGTCCAAGTCAGTGAAGCAGCCTCACCCGGACTGTCTAACTCATAGGTACGCCACCACTCATAGGCGGCTCCTCAAATCTAGAAAGTAGTACTTCTTGAACCTCTCAAGCCTCAGCTGCTCATCCTCGGAAGCCGCTGCCCTATCCTCGGGCTGATCTCGAACTGCAGGCTGTACAGGAATAATCTTAGGGACCTGATTAACAGGCACTCATTGCTCAGGAGTGCGGGCGGCGAGAGCCTGTGCTCCTCCCCTGGCCTGAGACGTGGTTGTAGCAAGGGGAAGTAACCCTACCTGAGCCAAAGTGGTATACATGCTCATGAACTGTGCCGGAGTCTCCTGACATGCTGGAGTAGTAGTAGCAGTAGGCGTATCAGGTGCATGGGCTCCAGCTGGATCTGCTGGTGGTACCTTGGCGGCAGCTCGTGTAGGTGCTCTGGCTGCACTACATGTTCTTCCCCGGCCTCTATCCTGGCCCCGTCCTCTTACGGCTATAGTAGGGGGCGTAGGTGCCTGATCATTTCGGGTAGCGCGTGCCCTAACCATCTGTGAGAGAATAGAAGATAGAAGTTTAGAATTGTGATGTCCAAAATATCGCACGATAAGGATATCAAATGAAGTGGAAATTTTCCTAACAGTTACATAGCCTCTCATAAATAAGTACAATCGTCTCCATACTAATCAGCGAGACTCTAATAAAAAGGCTTGTGATTCATGGTTCCTATGAACCTAGGGCTCTGATACCAACTTTTTACGAACCCAATTTGCCCTCCGTGAACTGTCGTGATGCCACCTAGTCTGTACGACTAGGTAAGACTAACAAATGCTGAAAATAACAAAACTTGTGGAAAAAAATAATTAAAAGCCAATATAACCGAATGATACAATATTTAAAATATCGGAATCTCATGAAACCACAAGCCTTGGAATATCTAACAGTGTCTAAATCCAGAATACCTACCAAGGAAAAGAAATACAGAAGGGCTAATACTTAAAAGCGAGAATTGAAAGGGATTCCTTGGTCTACGGACGTGGCAGATATACCTCGAAGTCTCTAGGGTAGTTGCCTCGCCTCAAGGGTGATAGGACTGGGTCGAAGTACCTAGATATGCACATGAAAAACATGCGCAGAAAGGGCATGAGTACACCACAATGGTACACAGTAAGTGTCAAGCCTAACCTCGATCGGGTAGTGATGAGGAAGGTCAAGGCCCTACTGAGGTTAAATAAAATATAAAGTTCGATAGTGTAGAACATAATAGTATAAATAAGTACAACATTAAAAGTAACATAGGATATAAAGGACAACAACAACTATTACAAAGGCAAAGTACACAGAAAGAAATGCGGCTCAGTACCAAAAATAACAATCGGGGACCTCCCAGGATACCGTCCTGTAGTCTCAAATATACATATCCAATAGGTCTCCTAGGATACCGTCCCGTAGTCCAAATCATTGTGCGTGGATCTACCGGAATCCCATTCCATAATCCCAAATTTAAATACCCAGTACTGGGGGAATCTACGGGGTGCATTCCCGTAGTTCCATATAACTGTGAAGGGGGATCTACCAGAATCCCATATTTGTAATCCCAAATGTAAACAGACAAGGGTGGGGGAGCTACCGGAATCCCACATCCGTATTCCCAATGTAAATACACAGCAACAATAGGAAAATATTCAGAAATGTCAAATTTCATATTAAGGCAAACTAGTAATTCTAGCCTAGCATGCTGCACAGAATTCAGGTAAGGCACTTTGAGCAAATACAACAATTAAATCACTTAGACATGCTTTCCTAAGCTAACATCAGGCTTAATAGTGCAAGTAATAAAAAAAAATAGGAAAGGAAACATACTAGCAATTACATAATGAAAAACCAGATTTCCAACAATTAGCACAAGTACGCACTCGTCATAATTGGCCGATCATTTGGCTGAGAACCCGGTGGATGAAGAGTATGAGCCATTGAGGACTTATTTTCCTGATGAAGAGGTGATGCATATTGACAAGGTGGAACGGTATGACAAGCCAGGTTGGAAACCTTTCTTTGATGGAGCTGCTAACATGAAATGTGTCGGAATAGAGGCTGTGCTCATTTCTGAAACAGGGCATCACTACTCTGTTACAGCCCAGCTTCATTTTTATTGTACCAATAACATGGCTGAGTATGAGGCATGCATTTTGGGATTGAGGTTAGCTGTAGATATGGGAGTCCAGGAAGTCTTGGTCTTGGGAGACTCGGATCTTTTGGTGCACCAGATTCAAGAAAAATGGGAGACTCGGGATTTAAAGCTCATATTGTATCAACAATATTTGCATGATCTTTGTCAACAGTTTCGATCAATAGAATTCATGCATATTCCAAGGATCCATAATGAGGTTGCCGATGCTTTGGTCACCTTGGCGTCAATATTGCACCATCCGGACAAAGCTTATATTGACCCTCTGCATATTCAAGTTTGTGATCAGCATGCCTACTGTAATATGGTTGAGGAAGAACTTGATAGTGAATCGTGGTTCCATGATATCAGGGAATACATCAGGATAGGGTATATTCGATACAAGCCACAAGTGATCAAAAGTGAACAATCGATGTTTGGCTAGTGGATTTTTCTTGAGCGGGGGGATCTTATACAAGAGGACTCCAGATCTTGGACTGTTGAGATGCATAGATGCTAAACAAGCCACGGTTATCATGACATAAGTGAATTTCGGGGTTTGCGGGCCACATATGAGTGTGTATGTTCTGGCAAAGAAAATTCTTCGAGCAGGCTATTACTGGCTCACCATGGAATGGGATTGCATCAGCTTTGTGTGCAAGTGTCATCAATGCCAGGTACAAGGAGACTTGATTCATTCTCCGCCATCTGAGTTGCATACAATGTCTGCACCATGGCATTTTGTTGCTTGGGGCATGGATTTCATTGGACCAATTGAGCCCGCGGCATCAAACGGGCACAGGTTCATTCTGGTGGCCATTGATTACTTCATGAAGTGGGATGAAGCTAAGACTTTCAAATCTATGACCAAAAAGCAGTGGTCGTTTTTGCTCATTCAAATATCATTTTCCGGTTCGGAATTCCAAAGGTAATCATCATGGATAATGGGGCTAATCTTAACAGTCATTTGATGAAGGAAGTAAGCCAACAATTCAAGATTACGCATCAGAATTCCACTCCGTATCGCCCCAAGGCAAATGGAGCTGTTGAGGCGACCAACAAGAACATAAAGAAGATACTTCAGAAAATGGTGCAAGGTTCCAAGCAATGGCATGAAAAGTTGCCCTTTGCTTTGCTGGGTTACCGCACTACTGTTCGCACTTTAGTAGGTGCAACTCCTTATTTGTTGGTATATGGTACTGAGGCAGCGATACCCGTAGAATTTGAAATTCCATCCCTTTGGATTGTTGTTGAAGTCGAAATTGGTGATGATGAGTGGGTCAAAATCCATTTGGAGCAATTAAGTGTGATTGACGAGAAAAGACTAGCAACAGTGTGTCATGGCCAGCTCTATCAAAAAAGAATGACAAGAGCATACAACAAGAAGGTACGTCCCAGAAAATTTGAAGTGGTTCAGCAGGTGTTGAAACACATCCTTCCACATCAGGCTGAAGCTAAAGGCAAGTTTGCCATCATTGTAACAAAAGTGTTGTCCAATAGTGTTTTATAATTAACAGATCTAGAAGGCAAATTTTTAGATATGGCTATCAATTGTTATAAGGTCAAAAGATATTATATATGATTTCTTTGGCTTGTCTAATTGTTGTTTGTACTTAGCATGTTTTGAAGATTGGAACGACGAATACATTTTATTCTTCTATCTAAACACTTTATCCTTTGTTACCTCTTTGAGCCTTATTTATTTTCTTTCATACCCCTCTTTTGGAATAGGTAACAAAGATCAGAAACACAGATAGAAAAGATAAATAAATAAGAAAAAAGGAAAAGAGAAGAAAAAAAAGAGAAAGAAAAGAATGAAAAAAAGAAGAAAAAAGAAGAAAAGAAAAGAAAAAAGAGAAAAGTAACAAAAACAAAGTAATTCCTATGATATGAACTATGTTCGACTTGATTCATTTTAAGGATACATAGGCAACCTCACGGTTCTGTCCCATCAAATAAAAATTCAAAAATCCCCAGGCAAAGAAACTAGGACAGAAGTTGCGGTTTTGCAAAAGATCTGATTCCAAAAGTTGTAATTTTGAACCCATTCAAGTTGTTTTGAGCCTTCACGATATCCTCTCTTTCTAACCCTATCCAAAGCCTACATTGCGGTCCAAAGAAAGACCTTCCGATCAGTCTTTGAGAATGCCAAGTCAAGCGAGATAGAGGTATGGTTCACATTAGGGGCAACACTCCATTCTATACGAGGAAAGCAAATAAATAAGAGAGTCCTATAGGTGAAAACCCTCACGGGCACCGTAGGGTGATGGAAAGCTGAGAGAAATTAAAATAAAAGAGTCTTATTGGTGAAAACACTCACGAGCACCGTAAGGCAATGGTGAGTTGAGATATGAACAAATGAGAGATGTTTGTTAGTGAAAACCCTTTAGGGCGCCGCAAGCCGAACAAGGTTGGTGACTTCGCAAAGAGACTGGATTATGGAAATCCCGGGATATAAAGCATGACAACTAAAAGGTGATTGGTTGAACAGGCTAGGCTGGTTAATCCAAAATGCATGTCATGATCATTGGTGCCAGCTGCCTCACTCAGATAAGTCTCTTTTCCTTTTCTTCCTCAAACAGTCTTCCTGTGTCGAATTTTCTTCTTTATTCCTAACTCGCGAAGTCATTGCATTTCATTTCTTTTGGGTTTATTTCTCTAAGGCTTTTCCAATGTCAGCTTTGTTTAAGCAAGTAAGAAAGTATTTCAAAGTTTACTACAAACTTCCAAATTGCACAAAGCAAAGTGCAGCCAAAACATCCCAGAAATAGCATGATGCAAAGTGGAAAATAAGGTGTTAGTAAAAGTTCGAATGGTTGAGTGGTTTTATGAATTTTGTGGAAGATACAGAGGTTAAAATTGGAAGGACAGAAATGTAAAACAGCGGGTTGAGTGCAGAGCACTCAGGTCATTCAGGGTCCTGCGATTGAGATTTAGTTAGAAAGTCAAGCAATTCTTTGCCAGTCCAAGGTAGCCAGTCAGAACAAAGCACGGCAGTGGAAAGGCCACCTTCAACAAGAATGCCGCAAACTAACCACCACATTTTCAAATTGATAAAATTTTCTTTGATTGAAACAGGGGTAGGAAATTTTGTTTATTCCAGAGGAACCCTCCTTGAGGAAAACATGTAAAAGGACAGGTTCAACCGTAAATCTTCAGGACCCTCCTGGATAATGGGATTTAGTTTAAAATTTTCAGGACCCTCCTAGATAATGGAATTTAATTTAAAGTTCTCAGGACCCTCCTGGATAATGGGGCCTAGTTAAATTTCAAGACCTTCATAGATAACAAGATTTGGCATAAATTCTACCTTTAGGAAATATAATTTAGCTTTAAAGTTGTCACTCATAAGGTGAGACGCAATTTGGAATTTTTGGGGCCCTCCTAGATAATGGGATTTAACTTTTGAGTTCTTATAGCTCTTTTTAACAAGATTCGATTAACACTCACAGATGTTCCTGGTACCAAACTAGGGCAGAAAAGATTCTTTTATTTTCTCTGTTTTGTTATAATTACAGGCGCTCACTTGGAGAACAAGGAAATTTTTTCAATTTTTTAAGTTGAAGCATCAGGCGCCCACCTAGAGAACACGGGAATACAATTCAAGTTTTGGAAATCATGTGTCCACCTGGAGAACAAGGGAATACAGTTCGAGTTTTGGTAATCAGGCGCTCATCTGGAGAACATGGGAATACAGTTCATGTTTTTGGCAATCAGGCACCCACCTAGAGAACAAGGGAATACAGTTCAAGTTTTGGCAATCAGGCGCCCACCTGGAGAACAAGGGAATATAGTTCAAGGGTTTGGCAATCAGTGCCTACCTAGAGAACAAGGGAATACAGTTTAGGTTTTGGCAATCAGGCGCCCATCTGGAGAATAATGGAATACAATTCAATATTTTGGCAATCAGGCACCTACATGGAGAACAAGGGAGTACAATTTAAGTTTTGGCAATTAGGCGCCCACCTGGAGAACAAGGGAATACAGCTCAAGTTTTTGCAATCAGGCGGCCACCTGGAAAACAAGGGAATACAGTTCAAGTTATTGGCAATCAGACGCCCACCTGGAGAACAAGGGAATATGGTTTAAGTTTTGGCAATCAGGCGCCCACCTGGAGAATAAGGGAATACAATTTAAGTTTTGGCAATCAAGCGCCTACTAGGAGAATAAGAGAATACAATTTAAGTTTTGGCTATCAAGTGCCCACCTGGAGAACAAGGGAATATAGTTCAAGTTCTTAATTAGTCGCCCACCTGGAGAACAAGGGAATACAATTTAAGTTTTTGCAATCAGGCCCACCTGGAGAACAGGGGAATATAGTTCAAGTTTTTGGCAATCATGCGCCCACCTGGAGAACAAGGGAATACAGTTTATGTTTTGGCAATCATGCGCTCACCTGGAGAACAAGGGAATATAGTTTATATTTTTGCAATCAGGCACCCACATAGAGAGCAAGGGAATACAGTTCAAGTTTTGGCAATTAGGTGCTCACCGAGAGAACAAGGGAATATAGTTCATGTTTTGGCAATCAGTCACCCACCTAGAGAACAAGGGAATACAGCTCAAGTTTTGGCAATCAGGCGCCCACCTAGAGAACAAGGGAATACTGTTCAACGGTCCACCCTCCCCCCACATATCCAAACGACCCCATTTATGTTCCCTCCATCACAATCATTGGATCATTGTGATCCAACGACTCAGAATTTGCCATTGAATTTATATAAAGTTGTCTGAAAACGATCCCCCCCCCATTTCGAAATCCTCTTCACTCATCTCTATCCCAAACCCGTAAGACCAGCTGCCCTAAATTCCCTGCCACCTCCACCATCAACCACCCATGGGAAATCACCTCACAGCGGTTCCGGTGCTCCAAACATCCCTAAATTTTCACCAGTCAACCCACATCCCCTCCTCATTCTAAATCCATCGTCAACTTCCCCAAAAACCCCACCCAAATTCAAATCTAAGTTCAAGACCTAAATAAACCTAAGTCTTCAAAACCACATAAACACACACCCCATGACCTCCACACCCCATTTAACCCGAATCATTTGCTGGATTTCCTCAAAATCCCAGCCAAACTCTTTCAATCTCAGAATTTGAAGTCCAAAGATAACCTAGTGGTGCATGTTGGGGATTTGTGCAATCTAATTGTTCGATTGGTTTGAAGCTCATCCAAATATATTGTTTTTGACAAGAGCAATCAGTTTGGATCAGTTTCAAGCCAATTCAAAATGCAATAGAGCCCTGGCTTCAGCCCGTCTTCCTTGTTGGGTAATTCCTGGCTCCTCTTGTTTTATTTCTGATGTTTTGTTTGTTATAAAGTAAAAAAGAAAAAGAAAAGAAGCAGTTTGTTATAGGGGTAGAAATGAGAGTGCGAAGGACGGTGTCTATTTCAGACAACCAGTTCGGGTTCATGCCAGGGCGATCTACCACAGAAGCTATCCACCTTATTAGGAGGTTGGTGGAACAGTACAAGGATAGGAAGAAGGACCTTCACATGGTGTTTATTGATCTGGAGAAAGCGTACGATAGGGTTCCTAGGGAGGTCTTATGGAGCTGCTTAGAGGATAAAGGGGTCCCGATTGACTATATTAGGGTGATTAAAGACATGTATGATGGAGCTAAGACTCGGGTTAGGACAGTAGGAGGCGACTCTGAACATTTTCCAGTTATTACGGGGTTGCACCAAGGGTCTGCGCTCAGCCCATTCCTATTTGCCCTGGTGATGGATGCACTGACTCATCATATTCAAGGGGAGGTGCCATGGTGCATGCTATTTGCTGATGACATTATTCTAATTGACGAGACACGAGGCGGCGTCAACGAGAGGCTAGAGATTTGGAGACATGCTCTTGAGTCTAAAGGTTTCAAGTTGAGCAGGACGAAGACGGAATACCTCGAGTGCAAATTTGGAGTTGAGCCGACGGAAGCGGGAGTTGAAGTGAGGCTTGACTCTCAAGTCATTCCCAAGAGGGGTAGTTTCAAGTACCTTGGATCGGTTATCCAGGGGATCGGGGAGATTGACGAGGATGTCACACATCGTATAGGGGTGGGGTGGATGAAGTGGAGGTTAGCGTCGGGAGTCTTGTGTGACAAGAAAGTGCCACTGTTACTAAAAGGTAAGTTTTATAGAGTAGTGGTTAGGCCTTCCATGTTATATGGAATTGAATGTTGGTCGGTAAAAAACTCACACATCCAGAAGATGAAAGTAGCAGAGATGAGGATGTTGAGGTGGATGTGCGGGCATACAAGAATGGATAAGATTAGGAATGAAGATATTCAAGAGAAGGTGGGCGTGGCCCACATGGAGGACAAGATGTGGGAAGCAAGACTCAGATGGTTCGGGCACATTCAGAGGAGGAGCACTGATGCACTAGTGAGGAGGTGTGAGAGACTGATTGTAGTGGGCATGCGGAGAGGTAGAGGACGACCTAAGAAATATTGGGGAGAGGTGATCAGACAGGACATGGCGCGACTTAGGATTATTGAGGACATGGCCCTTGAAAGGAAATTATGGAGGTCGAGTATTAAGGTTGTAGGTTAGGGGAGAGTTGTGAATATTTCTACAGCACAATAGAGTGAGACTAGCCATTTAGGAGTTGGACTAAGAATGTCATTGGTCGTCTATTGATGCAGGGATTTACCTGCTAGTTTTACTATACCAGCCATCTTTTTCGTATTTCGTATTCTGTATTTCATATCTATTGTATTGCTGTTATTTTATTATGCATTTTTATTATGCATTTTTATTGTACTAATATATCGACTTCTGTTGCTTTTGAGCCGAGGGTCTCCTAGAAACAGCCTCTCTACCCTTCGGGGTAGGGGTAAGGTCTGCGTACATATTACCCTCCCCAGACCCCACTTGTGGGATTATACTGGGTTGTTGTTGTTGTTGTAAAAGAAGCAGTATTTATTCTTGGTTTAATTCTGTTAAGTCATCTATTATCTTCTTTTTCTTTTTCACATATTTGTTGGTCCTACTTAGTTTGCATGTTTTAGGTTAATTATAGTATATTTTGGTTATGCATAGTTGAATCTGTTAGGTCGTCATCTGAATTGTTAGTTTAATAAGGGTCAACAATGTTCTTATATGAAATTCGTTTTACTAATTAGTTTCTTAATGATTTTGTTTCTGCCTCATGCCAGTCTAATTCATGTTGAGTTAAGTTGTGTTTAGGATTAGTCCAGATATTTAGATATTCAATACCCTAGGTTCAATTGCATTTCTGTTTGTTATTTGATTTGTTTTCCAATGTTTGCTTGCTTTGATTTTGTTTGCCATGATTTGTAAATTGTTAAAAACTCCTAGGGTCTCAATTGAACAAATAAAAAACTTTGGAATTTAATTTGGGAATAGAAATAGGATTTTCAGATAAGGTTAAGGTTAGAGGCTTCTAGAATTTGGGGCAACTGGCTTTATTTGGCCACCATAAAAATGCTGAAAATAATTAGAGGTTGACAGTTGTCCCAATTCTGTTAGAAAAATGCCTTTAGGAGCTGTGCGAGAGAGTAATTCCCTATCTTTCTATTTTTCAGCACATGGCATTGGGTTGCCTATAAGTAGAACCCCTCCCTCACTCTTAAAAACAGAGATTCTGACCTTGAAAATACCCAAAAAAAAGTTTTCTGCATTTCTTTCAGTTTGGCTCGAATTACTTTTTGATTTTTCTCTTAGAGCTTAAAAGTTTTTTCATGAGGATTTCTGGTTTTCCAAGCTTAAAATAGCTGGTTATTGAAGTTGTTTTGTTCTGAGTATTACTATTGTTCCTGCTGCTAATCTCCTGTTATTGTTCACTTTGGCTGACTTCAGAATTATCTTTTCTTCTATTGTTGTATCCAGGTACCTTTATAGACCATGAAAATGCAAAAAATGAAGTTGTAATGTGCTGGATTGAAGTGAAACTCCAGATCTTCTTTCTTGTTTAATTTTTTCCTCTGCTTTTGCCTTTTGTTGTTTATAGTTTATTTGTCTAAGTTCTATGTTTTTTTGTAAATATGATGATTCATTCTAGCAACCTAGTCATAATATTTGAGTGCTGAAAGTTAGAGTTAGTTTTAGTCATTTTAATTTTGGCTGGACAGCTTTGCTATATCTATGTTTGTAATATGTGAGACTGTGTTAAACTTCTGGTTGTGAGCTGCCATATGAGCTTAAATGATTGAACACCCTTAGCATGTTTGTCATTACTTTTACTGATAGGAATGCATGTTTATTGTTGGGAGGATATATGAACAAGTCCATATTAATAGGCCATACATGCTGAATTATTTTGTGTTTGGTTAGAGTTAGGAATTTTATTATGCTTTTGATTTTCAATTGTAAAAGTGGTAAAATGAATTCATGTGCAGGCTATTGTGTTGTCTCAATAAGGAAAATTCTAGGTTTGGGTATTGTTAACATAGTAGCATGATGAGGATTGGTCTTAGGATATACTTGTTAAATTTGTTAAAATCTGCAAGTGATTTAGGCTGCAATCGGTTAAGAAGAATGTCAAGTTTCAAACGAGGCCTGATATAGGGCCCAAATCGAGACAGCCCAGTCACGTTTCAAGTTGGGGCGCTTTATCCTAATTTAGCTGTTTTGTTTCCTTTTTGTTCTGGTTTGGTTCAGTGCATCTTTTAATTTGAGGAGTTCATTTCATGAAGTTTGCCTTAAGTATAACTAAAAAAGGTCTTTTAAAAAATTGAATTTGTCTTTAAGAGTTGGGCCCTGTGTTTGGCCCAATTAAACCAATGATACCTTCTATTGATTCACCTCCACTATTGGGCCTAGTCTCGAGCCCAGTTTCTCTTTTAGGATCTAGACGTTTTCTTGGGCTCCTGCAAGCGCGGAATCTGTCCCAAATGATTAATTGTTAAAGTATACTACCCCATGCATGCTTGTATTGAGCATGTTTAGATTGAACTTTAATTTATATTAAAATCCGAACATCTTTAGATTGCTCTAGTTAAGTATAATTTCCTTAAAGAAAAATAGAGTGAGGTGTGTCATCCTAGTTAAATCGCTCATGGCCCTCTTATTAAGTGTTATAACTTAAATACTAAAAATGATACTCGTAGTTTGCTTTAGGCACGTTTAATATATCATCGTGATTGTGGACACGTTCGCGTGACAGGATTACGATTCTAAAAACAAATTTAGAGTATGCATTCACGCAACTTCAACTAAACCATCTTAATAGTAATATAGCGTTATTAATTGTGGACACGTTCGCGTGACATGATTTTTGACGCGCCAAACAAATGGGTACACGTACGCGTGACCTGTTTTAGGATAATTTCTTAATTAAAAGAGGCAAATGCACATAGATTCTAAAATAAGTAGTTAGACAATTTGATTAAGCCAAGTATGATCAAAGCGACAGTGCTAAAACCACGGAACCCGGGAATGCCTAACACCTTCTCCCTGGTTAACAGAATTTCTTACCCGGATATCTATGTTTCGTGGACCATAAGTAGAGTCAAACTTCCTCGATTCAGAATTTTAACCGGTGACTTGATGCACTATAAATTATCCTAAGTGGCAACTCTGTTTTTAATATAAATAATCTCGTTTTGATTGTCACTTAAATTGGAAAAAACTCCCTTTATATCCCTTCGGGGTAGAAAAGGAGGTGTGACAACCATTGCTGATGATGGGATGTTGAGGATGCAAGACTGGATATGTGTGCCCAATGTGGATGGGCTTCGGGAGTTGATTCTGGAGGAGGCCCATAGCTTGTTGTATTCTATTCATCCGGGAGCCGTGAAGATGTATCAGGATCTGAGACAACATTATTGGTGGAGGAGAATGAAGAAGGACATTGTGGGATTTGTAGCTCAGTGTCTCAATTGTCAGCAGGTGAAATATGAGCATCAGAGACCGGGTGGCTTGCTTCAGCAGACGGATATTTCGTAGTGGAAGTGGGAGCGGATCACCATGGACTTTGTAGTTGGGCTCCCATGAACTTTGAAGAAGTTCGATGCTATCTGGGTGATTGTGGATCGGTTGACCAAGTCCACGCACTTCATTCCTATGTGTACTACCTATTCTTCAGAGCGGTTGGCAGAGATCTATATCCGTGAGATTGTTCGTTTGCATGGTGTCCTAGTTTCCATCATTTCAGATAGGGCCACTCAGTTTACTTCACAGTTTTGGAGGTTTGTGCAGCGAGAGTTGGGTAATCAGGTTGAGTTGAGCATAGCTTTTCACCCTCATATGGACGGGCAGTTCGAGCGCAATATTCATATATTGGAGGACATGTTGCGTGCTTGTGCCATTGATTTCAGAGGGTCATGGGATCAGTTTCTACCGCTCGCAGAGTTTGCTTATAACAACAACTACCAATCGAGTATTCAGATGGCTCCATATGAGGCTTTGTATGAGAGGCGGTGTAGATCTCCATTTGGTTGGTTTGAGCCGAGTGAGGCTAGGCTATTAGGGACAGACTTGGTGCAGGATGCTTTAGAAAAGGTGAAAGTGATTCAGGAGAGGCTTCGTACAACATAGTCGAGACAAAAGAGTTATGCAGACAGGAAGATTCGGTATGTCTCCTACATGGTTGGTGAGAAGGTTCTGTTGAAGGTTTTGCCCATGAAGGGTGTTATGAGATTTGGGAAGAAGGGTAAATTGAGTCCTCGGTTCATTGGGCCTTTTGAGGTGCTTTGGAGGATTGGGGAGGTGGCTTATAAGCTTGCTTTGCCACCCAGCTTGTTGAGTGTGCATCCGATATTTTATGTTTCTATGCTCCAGAAGTATATTGGGGACCCGTCCCATGTTCTGGATTTTAGCACGGTTCAGCTAGATGGTGATTTGACTTATGATGTAGAGCCATCAGCTATTTTGGAGCGTCGAGTTTGAAAGTTGAGGTCAAAGGATATAGCTTCAGTGAAAGTGCAGTGGAGAGGTTGGCCTGTGCAGGAGGCTACTTGGGAGACCGAGCGGGAGATGCTAAGCAGACATCCTCACATGTTTGAGGCTTCAGGTATATTTCTTGACTCGTTCGAGGATGAATGCTTGTTTAAGAGGGGGAGGATGTAACGACCCGGCCAGTCATTTCATGAGTTACCGCTTTGTTTCACCATTTCTACTTCTTATTGCCTTTTTTATTGGTTCTATGTGTGATCGGGTTGGTTGGCTCGGGTTCGGAGAGGTTTTGGTAAGGTTTGAGACACTTAGTCTCTTTTGAGTAAGCTTAATTTGGAAAAGTCAACCGGATGTTGAATTATGTGTTAAAGGGCTCGGATGTGAGTTTCGATGATTCGGATAGCTTCGGGAGGTGATTTGGGACTTAGGAGCGTGATCGGAATGTGTTTTGGAGGTATGGAGTAGGTTTAGACTTGAATTGGCAAAATTGGAACCAGTTGATAGGTGAGATTTTGATATAGGGGTCAGATTGGAATTCTGGAAGTTACAGTAGGTCCGTTGTGTCATTTGGGATGTGTGTGAAAAATTTCAGGTCATTCAGACGTGGTTTGATAGACCTTTTGATCAAAAGTGTAATTCGGAAGATTTTGAGAATCTTAGGCTTGAATCCGATGTGTTTTGGTTGATTCGATCTCGTTTGAGGTGTTTCGAAGATTCGTATAAGATTGGATAGAGGTATGTGATTTGGTTGTTCTTTTGGTCAAGGTACCGAGGGCCTCGGGGTGATTTCGGAAGGTTGGTGGAAGGTTTAGAAGTTGGAGGTAGCAACTGAAGCTAAGTCTGATGTCATAAATACATTTGCGGTTGGGGGGCCGCAAGTGTGATTCCTGCAGATGCGAAAGACCAGTCGCAGAAGCGGAAGGGGCCAAGGAAGGCAGAAACCATAGAAGCAGTTGAGAACCGCACCTACGATGGCGCAAGTGCGGGTTGTGCATCACAAATATGAAATTGAAGGTTTAAGTGATGACCGCAGAAGCGGCGCTTGGGACCGTATAAGCAGTATCGCAGGAGTGAGTGCTGGACCGCAAGTGCGAAAAGCCTGGGTCAGAAGATATAAAAGAATTCCTTCGAAATTTTTGAGTTGTTCTTCACCATTTCAAGTTGGTTTTGGAGTTTTTTTAGAGATTTTGAAGAGGGATTCAAGGGATAACGTCTGGAGGTAAGATTGTTGAACCTAAAACTCATTTCTATAGTATTATTTCATGAATTAGAGTTGCAATTATGGAAATTAAGGGTTAAAAATCGGGAAACTAGGGCTTGGTATTGGAGACCTTGACTTGAAGATTTGAGGGGGCATTTGTGGTCGGATTTTGGGACTTTTGATATGTATGAAGTCGTGGGGAGATAAGGAATCTATTGACGTAAATTTTATCGAATTCTAAGACGTAGGCACAGGGGTCGGGTTTTGGTTAATTTTGGGATTTATGTTGTAAATTGAATATTTTCACATGGGCTTCGTTCCCTTAGCATATTTTGACGTCGTGATTCTGATTTTGGATAGATTCGACGCGAGTTAAGGCCGATTCGAGGGGCAAAGGCGTTGCGGGATAGAGTTTGGACCGGATTGAGGTGAGTAATGATTTTAAATGTTGTCCTAAGGGTATGAAACCCCGGATTTCACATCGTTGTGCTATATTGAGTTGACGCACACGCTAGATGACGAGCATGGGGTCGTGCACCGTTGGCGATTGTGACTTAGTCCATCCCGAATGACTGTTTTACCGCGTATTTGATTGAAAACTATTTGCTATCATAATGTTTTGGGCTGAATGCCATATTTGGGCCTCGTGCTAACTATTTCCAGTGGCTTTTAGAGAGATTCTAACTGAGTAAGGCCGAGGGCCTGTATTGTGAGAATACTTTTGGGTCGGGCTGCACGCCGCAGCAGTGATACACTAATTTATGATTATGAGGCCGAGTGCCTGAGATTGTATTCCACGAGGTGGCTTGTTGATATGAGGCCGAGAGCCTATTTATTAAGCCACGAGATGGATTGATATTGCACTTAGGCCGTAAGGGGCCCCTCCCGGAGTCTGTACACCCCAGTGAGCACAGGTACCCATTGTGATATGAGATATAGCCCGAGGAGCTGGTGTTTTTCCATGTTATTGCCCGAGGGGCTAATTCTGTTGGTATTGTGCCCGAGGGGCGGATTTTATGTGTTTATCCCTTCTAGCTGCCTTCCATTTACTTGGTTAACTATTAAAAAGATGTTCTATGTGATTTCGCTGTTTTATTGTACTTAACTGGTTTTACTCTGCCTCTCTATAGCATGTTATTGTGTTTTTACGTGATTTCTTATCACTCAGTCTTTATTTATTGTTATTACTCACAGAGTTGGAGTACTCACTTTACTCCTTGCACCCTGTATGCAGATTCAGGCACTTCAGGTCGTGCTAGCAAGGGTTGATAGCTTCCAGCAGATTTCGGAGTCCACTAGGTAGCTGCTCGGCATCCGCAGCCCAGTGTCCCTCTTATCATTATTTCTTTCCCTTGTATTAGATTTTTTAAAAGACTGTGTAGTCCCTTTTCATATTGCTAGACTTGTGTTAGATGCTCATGACTTGTGACACCCAGATGTCAGGCTATGTTGGTTTTTCCGCAAATCGTATTATTTCATTGTTTACTTGAGATTTAATCATGTTAAAGATTTAATTATGTTATTTCAATTGTTTAAAATGAATTGGGTGTTGTGTCGGTTGACCTTATCTTTACAAGAGGCACTATCATGATCGGATCTAGATTTAGGGTCGTGACAGGCCTGGACCCACAATTGTGGACCTCGAATAGTGCCTAACACCTTCTATTCGAGGTAATGTTGAGCCCTTACCTGATCTCTGGTGATGCAAACTGGTATAATCTGAGTTATTTGCTATAGGTTCCCTAACACACCTTAATCCATTAGGTGGCGACTCTAACAACGAATTCCTTTTTCCTACTCTCTCAAAAGTAGTTGTCAAAATGTCAAAACTCGATTTCACGAGAAAAAGGGGCGCGACAGGTAGTACAAATCATGAGCTTCTAAGATTTGGATTTTTACAAAACATAATTGAAAAAAGTACAACATCTGTTTGAAATGTAAATGAACATAATTTGAAGCTAATGCTACCAAAGACAAGTGATAGCCATAACTGGAACGTAGGTACATCTTGAAATCCAACTCCCGCCATACACAGAAACATCAGCATCCAACATCTGCACGCAAGGTGAAAAAGTGTAGTAAGAGTACAACTGACCCCATGTACTCAATAAGTAAAAAACCTAACCTTAGGTTGAAAGTAGTGACGAGCTACGACAAAGGTCAGAGTCCAACTCCACTAACCAGGCACAGTTCATAATAATATAATAAGAATGGTGCAAGACAATCTCTCAAAGATAAGATTCTCAACTCGTTCACAGTTAAAGAATGTAGGAATGCTTTTCAAGTATAATAGTATATCCCAAATCTTTCACCGAAAATACCAAAAATATATGAGTAAGTTCGAAAACTGTATTTTTTCCAAAAACCTTTCAACAATAAATAAGTTGTTTCATTTTCAGATAGCATGAGGAAAGAACATCTCTATGCCTACATGTCAATATGCAGGTAAAATCATGAATGTCACCAAAATCGGGTAGCGTGAGGAAATGTACCTCTATGCATGTATCTCAAGTACGTATGTCAAATATAGTGCATCTCAGTGATGAACTCATGTACCCGAACTCTCAGAGTACTCAATCTCTGTCTCTCGTATTCTCACTCACCATGCGCGACACTCAGTCACTCAATTTTATACAAGGCAAATCTAGCCCAAACATAATACATCCATGGTAGATCCAGCCCAATACAAATGAACCAGGCAAGATCCAGCCGCAAATGCAAATAGACCAGGGCAGATCCAGCCCAAATGTATATAATTGCTAGCAACTGCGCCCACTGTGGATGTGCAGACTCTGAAGGGGCCGATACATCACAAGTGCCATAATAAGCCAAATCCTCGCATGAATCAATAAAGCCCGTTGCGGCATGCAACCCAATCCCATCAATATATCTCACAATAGGCCCTCGGCCTCACACAGTCATCAATATCTCTAGTCTCTCAGGCTCACAACACTCATGCTAAGTAGCCCTAATCAGTGATAAAAGATACGACAATATACGATAACAAAGATTGAGATGTGGTACGTAAAGATGAATATGATTAAGTACATAATTGTGCTTAAGCAAATAACTCAACAGCTAGGAACGACCACTTTGGTCCCCAATAGTACCAGCATATAGCCTAAACATGATTTCTAGCATAAATTACACTTCAAGTACTCTAGCATATAGAGTACCATAAACATATTCAGATAAAATAGCTAAATAGTTCTATGGAATCGACTAAATCACAATTACTACGGTGCACGCCCACCTGCCTGTCACCTAGCATGTGCGTGACCTCAACATCAATCACATAGCACATAATTTGGGGTTTCATACCCTCAGCACCAAGTTTAGAAGTGTTACTTACCTTGAACAAGCTAAATCCAATACCGAGCAAGCCAAAGGATGCTCTAGAAATGTCAGTCCGAGCGTACCGACCTCCGAAAGTCACGAAACTAGCCATAAGCAACTCAAATACATCAATTAATACCTTACGAAATAAAATCCAAATGATAAAGGGTGAATCATTAATCAAATCCCTAAAGTCAACCAAAAACTCAAATTAGAGCCCTCACCTCAAAACCCGATAAAACTTACAAAATCCGGCAACCCATTCAATTACGAGTCCTACCATACTAGTTTCACTCAAATCCAACTCCAAAATCGATGTTCGAAACTCAAATTTTTACTCTATGAAACTTTTGACAAAACCCCCAATTTTCTCTTTAAAATTCATAATCCAATCACCAAAAACGAAGATAGAGTCACGAAATATAGCCAAAACCGAGTATAGAATACTTACTCCAATCCATGTGATGAAATTACCTCCAAAATAGCTCAAATCCAAGCTTCCCAACTCAAAATATAACCAAATGAACAAACCCTCGATATTAAATATTTCGGCCTAGCTGCTCTGCCTCATTTCATGTGCCAAATGATCCCCAAACTCACTTTTGATGCCTTCAATGGATTTTTTGTGAAATTCCAATCAAGGTAGGCTTTGAGTGACTCAATTTGACCTTATAATGAAGTAGATATGTTGGTTTCAATATTTTGAAATAGTGCAGATTTTTATATACAAATTCAGTGGCAATATCGTAATTAATATGAAAGAATTGGCAACCTAATTCTTAGTAAAATGACTATAAATTCTTCATATGATGTCGAAACTTGATGATTCTAGTTTCTGTGGTTTCAAAATTATGATACAGATCTAATTCTTCAATCAAAACACAAATTGGAGTTCATTTGCTTAATAAAAAACGAGCGCAACACAACCCAAACCTATCCGAAACTCATCTGAGCCACATCCGAACATACCAACAAGTCCCATAACATAACACGGCTTACTTGAGGACTCAACTCACGCATAACAACATCAAAATCATGAATCGCATCTCAAATCGAACTTAATAAACTGACTCTTTCAACTTTCAAAACTCGTGCCGAACCTTATCAAATCAACTCAGAATGAACTAATATTTTGCACACAAGTCCTAAATGACATACGAAGCTATTACAATCTTTGTAACCACAATTCGAACCCAATATCATCAAAGCCGACTCCCGATCAAACATATGAACATTACAAACCTTCAAATTTTTAATTTTCGCCAAAATAGTGCTAATACCTTCTAGAAATATTGAAATGCAAATCCAGGCATACGCCCAAGTTCAAAATCACCATCCGGACCTAACGGAACCATCAAAATTCTGATCCGAGATCAAATACTAAAAAGTCAAGCTTGGTCAACTCTTCCAACTTAAAGCTTTCTAGTTAAAAATTATTCTTCCAAATCAATTCCGAATAACATGAAAACTAAAACCGAAATTCATACAAGTCATAATACATCATACGATGCTACTCAATATTTCAAATAGCTAAACAGAATGCAAATGCTCAAAACGACCAGTTGGGCCGTTACACTTGTGAATTTTTTTACATATTATTTGTAGTGCACATACACTATCAAAGCAATATAAGTAGATAAATGATATACAACTAACACAAACTAGATTTGAGATCATAAGTATAAATAATGTAAAATTTCAACACCCTTTTTTAATTATTATGTATAGTTGAATGTTTTGAGGCCTCCAACAAGGGCTAATGATATTTGGGGATTTTGGGTATGGTTGATTTGAGACTATTTGTTACGACCCAAAATCATACCATGGTCTAGATGTCACCTAACATAATCCAATAGTCATAATCAATCAAATTTAAGCATAACAAGATATAATAAGCTATCTTGATACAAATAAAGCATAATAAGTCTCACAATAACAACCCAAGCAAAAAATACTTCAAATAACTTTCAAAACCCTGTAGTACAAAGTCATGAGATTCTAAGAGAAAATACAACTGAGTATCATAAATACAATAGTACTATTCAAATAAGATAAACAATATGTAATAAGAAGAGGGTGACTTCAAGGGTCTGCGATCGATGAAGCAGTACTACCTTGAGTCTCCTAATCCCGCAAATGGGCACCCTCTTAAGATCCACTAGTGATAATACCGAAATCAATATAAAAATATGCAGAAGTGTAGTATGAGTACAAAGACAACGTGTACTTAGTAAGTAGCAAGAGTAATCTCGGTGAAGTAATGACGAAGTTCAAGTCAAATACTACTCACTATTAAATTTACATGTATAGTTCACGCATATACATAGTAAGGCAATCGAAAGAGATATACCACGAATTAGAGATTTAAATCATGAATCGTATTATCTCGCCTATAAGAATCAATGCACACAACATAAGAACCAAGTAGCATATTAGAAGACATACATAGAAAGGATATACAATGCACGATATGACATAATTGATTCACTTATGAGATCAAGCTTCTACCTTTATATTTAACTTATCAACCAATATCAGCACAAACTGACACTCATCACTATCTTACAACTCTATGTGTACACCAAGAGAGAAACATGTGAGGGCAACGCTAGGAGGGGAGGATCCATAACCACACACTGCATGATAGAAACCTCATGCAATAACAATTACCGCACGACATATAACTCACGCCATATCAAATACCAATCCATTCAAATATCCAAATATGCCATAATCATATCAAGATCATCACCTCTAAGAGAGTAAGCATATGCTCAAAATTATAACAAACCATATACACAAGGACATAATAAATAGATGTACGAATGTGTATTCAAGATGTGAAGTATGACTACCGATTAATCAAGTATATCAACATCTCAAGTATATTCCATAATGCCAAATAAAGATAGCATAAGTCTAAACATGATCTCTAACATGAATAAATAGGCTCGCATCGCCATATGATCAAATAATGCATAAGTCAAGAAAAACACTCAACCAAACAAGGCACAAAGAAGTTTAAAGTCCACCTCGAGCATGAATAAACCATGATACTGTCACGACCCCAGTTCGCCCTCCGTGAACTATTGGGATGACACCTAATCTCTACTAGTAGGTAAGCATAACAAATGCGGAAAAAAAAGAACAATTGCAGAAAAATAATAATTAAAAATCGAGATAACAAAATGAAACAATGTTTAAGATGCCGCCTGGCATATAACAATACAAAATCTCAACCTAACACTCCCAAAATCCAGAACCCCATGAATCATAAGCTAAGAGTTTACACAAAAATCTCTAACTCCAGAAATATCTATCAACAAGGAAAATACAGAAGGGCTATACTAGTACTGAGAATAGAAAGGGACTCCTCGGTCTGCAGATACTGCAAATATACCTCGAAGTCTCTACGAAAATGCCTTGCCTAAAGAGTGATAAGACTGAGTGGAAGTACCTGGATCTGCACATGAAAAAAATGCGCAGAAAGGGCATGAGTACACCACAGCGGTACTCGGTAAGTGCCAAGCCTAACCGCGATCGGGTAGTGACGAGGAAAGTCAGGGCCCTATTAAGATTAAATGAAATATAAGGTATAACAATATAGAATAAGACAGTATAATTAAGTGTAACAATAAGAAATGACATAGAATAGAAAGAACAATAGCAACTATAACAGAGGCAAAAATGATCACGGAAAGGAGTATAGCTCAAAACAGAGATAACAACTGGGGATCTCCCAGGATACCGTCCTGTAGTCCCAATATATATATCCAGTGGATCTCCTAGGATACCGTCCCATAGTCCAAATCATAGTGCGGGAGGATCTACCGAAATCCCAATCCGTAGTCCCAAATATAAATACCCAGTACTGGGGGAATCTACTTGGTGCAGTCATGTAGTTCCAATATAAAAATGTAGTGGGATCTCCCGGAATGCCGATCGGTAGTCCCAAAGTAAACATGTAGAGGGATCTCCCGGGATACCGTCCTGTAGTCCCAAAGTAAACACACATCAACAACAAAAAGAATACATAGTTCAATTTAAATTCCATACCGAGGTAAAATAGGTATTTCTAGCCTAGCATGTTGCACATAATCCAAAGAAGGAAGTTTGAGCAAGTAAATCAATTAAGTCAATTAGACATGATTCCCTAAGCTAACAATAGGCTTAAATTGCAAGTAGTATAAACATGAAATGAAACACAATTATAATTACTTAATGAAAACTGGAGTTTCAACAATTAGCACAAGTACGCACTCGTCACCTCACGTACAAGGTATTTCAAATATCAATAATACCAATTCCTAAGGGGAGTTTCCCTTACACAAGGTTAGGCAAGCCACTTACTTCGAACCGGCTCAAAATCAACCCGAAACCACGCTCTTGCCACGAGTACTTGACCCCAAATGGCCCAAATCTATTCAATTCAATTGCATAATGTAAATAACACTTCCAGTAACTGATTCTACAAATAAATTATAAGCTAATACGCGAATTTAGGTAAAATGACCTAAACGCCCCTCGAGCCCACGTCTCGGAATCAGGTAAAATTTATATTTTGAGAATCCTCATACTCTCATGAGTCTAACCATACCCAAATTATCTAGATCCAATGTCAAATTACCAATTGAAACTCGAAATTTAGGTCTAAGAACTTTCTCCAAATTTTCCCCCAATTTTCATCCCAAATCCAAATTTATATGACAAAACTAAGATTATATTATAGGAATACAACTAGAAAGGAATTAGCAATCGTTACCCACTGATTTCCTCTTCAGAATCCTCAAAAAATCGCCCTCTCCCTAGCACTAAATCAATTTTCTAACTTTGGAAACTAAACCCTCGAAATTTTTATTTTTTGCCCAGTAAATCCGCTTCTACGGTCAAGGGACCGCACCTGCGGTCCCGCTTCTATGGAAAAACAAACGCACCTGCAAAAATTCATTAATTCCCCCAAATCCGCCTGCGACCTATTTACCGCATCTGCGATCACGCAGGTGCGTGGACACTTCCGCACCTACGGATCCTAGCCTTTTCCTCACTTGGCCGCTTCTGCGGTTTGATTCTGCATCTGCGGGAATCACACCTGCGGCCTCTCAACCGCAGATGCGGTTATGACAGCAGCCACAAACTTCAGCTGCATCTCCCAATTTCCTAACTTTCTGTTAACCATCTGAAATCATCCCGAGGCCCCCGAAACCTCAACCAAAAGCACGAACAAGTCATATACCACTATCCAAATTTATACAAATCCTTAAAACACCTAAAACAACATCGAAACATGAATTAACCATGGATTCAAGCTTAAGAACTCCAAAAACTCTCAATTTATGTTTTCGATCAAAAGTCTATCAAACCTAGTCTGAATGACCTAAACTTTTGCACACACGTCACATTCAACACTACGGAGCTACTCCAACTTCCGGAATTTCATTCCGATCCCGATATCAATATCTCACTATCGAACCGAAGACTTCAAAAATTCAACTTTCGGCATTTCAAGCCTAAATTAGATACAAACCTCCAAAACACAATCCGAACACGCCCCTAAGCCCGAAATCACCCATCGGAGCTAATAGAACCATTGGAATTCCATTCCGATGTCGTCTTTACAATGCTCCGACTATAGCCCAAATTCTACAACTTAAACTCTAATTTGGGGACTAAGTTTCCCAAAATACTCCAAACCTCAAAACCGAACATCCCGGTAAATCAAAATGGTTGAAACAAACACGGGGAACACAGTTAACTGTGGATCAGAGCGTTAATTCTTAAATCGACCGTCCGGGTCATTACATCTTCCTACACTTAAACATTCGTTCATCCTCGAACGAGCATAGAGACATACCTGAAGTAGTGAAAAGATAAGGGTAACGGCTGCACATACCCTGCTTGGTCTCCTAGGTCCCCTCCTCGACCGCCTGACCCCACCACTAAACCTTCACTGATGTAATGTTCTTTGACCTCAGCTTTCTAACATGCATGTCCAATTTTGCCACTGGCTCCTCAACATAAGATAGATCCTTGTCCAGCTAGACTGAACTGAAATCCAACACATGCGACGGATCACTGTGATATCTCTGAAGCACAGATACATGAAATACCGGATGAACTCTTGCCAAGCTGCGAGGTAAGGCAAGCTCATAAGAAACCTCTTCAACACGTCGCAATATCTCAAAAGGACCAATAAACCTCGGACTCAAATTCCCTTTCTTCCCAAATCTCATAATGCCCATCATAGGCAAAACCTGAAGCAGAACCTGCTCTCTAACCATATAGGAAACATCAAGAACCTTCCGGTCCACGTAACTCTTCTGTCTGGACTGGGCTATATGAAGTCTATCCTGAATCACCTTAACCTTCTCCAAGGCATATTGAACCAAGTCTGTGCCCAATTATCTAGCCTTGCCCGGATCAAACCAACCCATCGGGGATCTACATCGCCTACTATATAAAGCCTCGTACGGTGCCATCTGAGTGCTGGACTGATAGCTATTGTTATAGATAAACTCCGCCAATGGCAAGAACTGATCCCAAGACCCTCTAAACTCAATCACACACACATAGCATATCCTCAAGAATTTGAATAGTGCACTCGGACTATCTGTCCGTTTGAGGGTGAAATACTGTACTCAGCTCCACCTGAGTACCCAACTCATATTGTACGGCCCTCTAGAACCGTGATGTGAACTGAGTACCTCTATCTGAAATGATGGAAATTGGAATACCATGCATATGAACAATCTCCCGGATATAAATCTCTGCCAGACGCTCCGAAGAATATGTAGTACACATAGCAATGAATGCGCGGACTTGGTCAGCGGATCCACAATCACCCAAATGGCATCGAACTTCCTCAAAGTCCGTGGGAGCCCAACTACAAAGTTCATGGTGATCCGTTCCCACTTCCACTCTGGAATCTCTATCTGCTGAAGCAACCCACCCGGTATCTGGTACTCATACTTCACATGCTGACAATTGAGGCACCAAGCTACAAACCCAACTATATCTTTCTTCATCCGCCTCCACCAATTGTGCTGCCTCAAATCCTGGTACATCTTTGTGGCACCCGGATGAATGGAATACCGCGAACTATGGGCATCCTCTAGAATTAACTCCCAAAGTCCATCAACATTGGGTACACAAATCCGACCCTGAATCCTCAATACCCCATCATCACCAGTAGTCACATCTCTGGCATCACCATGCTAAACCTTGTCCTTGAGGACAAGTAATGGAGGTCATCAAACTGACGCTCCCTGATATGATCAAATAATGAAAACTGAGAAACCACGCAAGCTAGAATCTGACTAGGCTCCGAAAGATCCAATCTCACAAACTGGCTAGCTAAGGCCTGAACATCCATCGCCATGGGCATCTCCACTGTTAGTAAATAAGCCAACTCTCTGCCCGACGACTCAAGGCTTCGGCCACCATATTGACCTTGCACATGTGATACAAAATAGTGATATCATAGTCTTCCAGCAGCTCTAATCACCTCTTCTAACGTAAATTAAGGTCCTCTGCTAGAACAGGTGCTGCAAACTTCGGTGATCGGTATAAATCTCACAAGGCATGTCGTACAAATAATGATGCCAGATCTTCAAGGCGTGAACAATAGAAGCTAACTCGAGATCATGGACAGGATAATTCTTCTCATGTACCTTCAACTCTCTGGACGCATAGGCAATCACCCTACCGTCCTACATCAATACCGCTCCAAGGCCAATCCTCGAGGTATCACAATAGACAGTATAAGACCTCGAACCTATCGGCAATATCAAAATTGGGGTTGTAGTCAAAGTTGTCTTGAGCCTCCAAAAGCTTGCCTCACACTCTTCTGTCCACTGGAAAGGAACACCCTTCTGGGTCAGCCAGGTCATAGGAGCTGCAATCGATGAAAACCGCTTAACAAAATGATGGTAATAACCTTCCAAGCCAAGAAAACTGCGGATCTTTGTAGTTGAGGATGCTCTAGGACAACTCTACACTACCTTCACTTTATTCGGATACACCTAAATACCCTCACTCGATACCACGTGGCCTGAGAACGCCACGGAATCCAACCAAAACTCATATTTTGAGAACTTAGCATATAACTTCTTTTCTCTCAAAGTCTAAAGCACAGTCCTCAGGTGTTGCTCATGATCTTCTCGGCTCCAGGAATACATCAGAATATCATCAATAAAAACAATGACGAACGAATCAAGATATGGCCAGAACACATTGTGCATCAAATGTATAAAGGCAACTAGGGCATTGGTCAGCCCAAATGATATAACAAGGAACTCGTAATGACCATATCGATTCCTGAAGGCAGTCTTCAGGATATCTAGCTCCCGAATCTTCAACTGATGGTAACCTGAGTGCAAGTCAATCTTAGAAAACACCCGTGCGCCCTGAAGCTGGTCAAACAGATCATCAATACGATGCAAAGGATAACGGTTATTCACTGTAACTTTGTTCAACTGGTGATAATCAATGCACATACGCATAGAACTATCATTTTTATTCACAAACAAGACAGGTGCACCCCAATGTGATACACTGGGCCAAATAAAACCCTTATCAAGCAATCCCTGTAACTGATCCTTCAACTCCTTTAATTCAGGAGTGGCCATGCGATACAGAGGAATAGAAATGGGCTGAGTTCCCAGCAATAGATCGATTCCAAAATCAATATCTCTATTGGGCGGCATGCTCGGAAGATCAGCTGGAAACACATCAGGAAAATCCCGTACTACTGGGACTGAATCAACTGTAGGGGTACTAATACTGACATCTCTCACATAAGCTAGATACTCGTCACACCCCTTCTCAACCATACGTTGTGTCTTAAGGAAAGAAATAACTCTACTGGAAGTATGATCTAAGGTACCCCTCCACTCTACTCGTGGTACACCTGGCATAACTAGTGTCACGTTTTTGGCGTGACAATCAAGAATAACATAATGGGGTGACAACCAGTTCATGCCCAAGATAATATTAAAATATACCATGCTGAGAAATAATAAATCGGCTTTGGTCTCAAAACCACTAAGAGCAACCACACACGACCGATAAACATGGTCCACAACAAGAGACTCTTCTACAGGAGTAGAAACATAAACAGGGGAACTTAAAGAATCCTGAGATACATCCAAATGCGGAGCAAAATAAGAAGACACATAAGAATAGGTGGAGCCTGGATCGAATAAAATCGATGCATCTCTATGACAAACCAGGACAATACCTGTGATGATAGAATTGGAGGCGACAGCCTCGGTACGGGTAGGAAGGGCATAATATCTTGCCTGGCCTACCCCTCTAGGGCGATCTCCACCTCTAGCTAGCTGAGCAGGTGGGGTAGTAACTAGAGCTGCAACCATAGCCTGATAACTTTGCGAGGCACGCTGTTGCTGAGAAGTCTATGGAGGTGTACCCCTCCTAAGTCTGGGGCAATCCATTACCATATATCGTGTGTCACCACACTCAAAATAAGTTCTAAGAGGACGTGGCAGCTGTGACTGGCTTGGGCCAGGTCTGCTGGACTAACCACTAAAAGCACCCCGCACATAAAGCGCGTTAGATATTAGAGGTACATAATAAGGCTCCTGAGGCCTAGGAGGAGTTGGAATACTACTGGCTGCTAGAAGAGTTGAATGAAAAGGCAACTCATATAACCTCTACCATGACGACCTATAGCTGGGGCACGGCCACAAGAATAATGGACGACTTTCGAGACCTCTTGGCCTCCCTCTCCGCTCTCTCCCTAGCATGCATACCCTCAATCCTACTAGCAATGCTCACCACTTGCTGATAAGAAATATCCATCTCTAGCTCACGAGCCATGCTAGACCTGATGCTGGGAATAATCCCCTCAATAAACGGATGAACCCTCTCGTGAATAGTAGAAACCAAGGCTGGGGAATGTCTAGCCAAGCTGGTGTAACAGACAGCATACTCCGAGACAGTTATAGTACCCTGGCGCAAATACTCAAACTCTGCGTGCCATGCATCCCTGAGGCTCTGAGAAACATACTTACTCAGGAACATATCTGAAAATTGAGTCCAAGTTAGGAAAGCAGCCTCATCCGGACTATCTAACTCATAGGTGCGCCACCACTCATAGGCGACTCCTGGAAGCTGGAAAGCAGTGAAGGAAACCCCGCTCGATCCTGATATACCCATGGTACGGAGAATACGGTAGCACTCATCTAGAAATCCCAGAGCATCATCCTATGCTAGACCACAGAATATATGAGGCTTGTACTTCTTGAACCTCTCAAGCCTCAGCTACTCATCCTCGGAAACCGCTGCCCTATCCTCGGGCTGATCTAGGAACTGCAGGCCGTACAGGAATAATCTCTAGAACCTGATCAACATGCACTTGCTGCTCAGGAGTGCGGGTGGCGGGAGTCTGTGCTCCTCCCCCGGCCTGAGATGTGGCTGCAGCAAGGGGAAAAACCCTGCCTGAGCCAGAGTGGTGTACATGCTCATGAACTGCGCAAGAGTCTCCTAGAATGCTGGAGTAGTAGTAGCAGTGGGCATATCAGGTGCCTGGACTCTGGCTGGAACTGGTGGTACCTTGGTGGAAACTCACGCAGGTGCTCTGGCTGCACCACGTGCGCGTCTTCGGCCTCTACCCCAGCCCCAGCCTCTAACGGCTGCAGAAGGGGGCACGGGTGCCTGATCGTCTCGGGTAGCACGTGCCCTCACCATCTGTGAGAGAATATAAGACAAAAGTTTAGACTTGTGATATCAAAATCTCGCACGACAAGGAAATCAAATGAAGTGGAATTTTCCTAACAATTACATAGCCTCTCATAGATAAGTACAGACGTCACCGTACCGATCCGCGAGACTCTAATAAACCGGTTTGTGATTTATGACTCCTATGAACCTAGAGCTCTGATACCAACTTGTCACGACTCCAGTTCTCCCTCTGTGAACTATCGGGACGGCACCTAGTCTCTACGACTAGGTAAGCCTAACAAATGCAAAAAAAGGAACAATTGCAGAAAAATAATAATTAAAAATCGAGATAACAAAATGAAACAATGTTTAAGATGCCGCCTGGCATATAACAATACAAAATCTCAACCTAACACTCCCAAAATCCGGAACCCCATGAATCATAAGCTATGAGTTTACACAAAAAGCTCTAACTCCAGAAATATCTATCAACAAGGAAAATACAGAAGGGCTATACTAGTACTGAGAATAGAAAGGGACTCCTCGGTCTGCAGACGCTGCAAATATACCTCGAAGTCTCTACGAAAATGCCTTGCCTAAAACGTGATAAGACTGAGTGGAAGTATCTGGATCTGCACATGAAAAAAATGCGCAGAAAGGGCATGACTACACCCCAGCGGTACTCAATAAGTGTCAAGCCTAACCTCGGTCGGGCAGTAATGAGGAAAGTCAGGGCCCTATTGAGATTAAATGAAATATAAGGTATAACATTATAGAATAAGATAGTATAATTAAGTGTAACAGTAAGAAATGACATAGAATAGAAAGAACAATATCAACTATAATATAGGCAAAAATGATCACGGAAAGGAGTACAACTCAACACAGAGATAACAACCGGGTATCTCCCAGGATACTGTCATGTAGTCCCAATATACATATCCAGTGGATCTCCCAGGATACCATCCTGTAGCCCAACTCATAGTGCGCGAGGATCTACCAGAATCCCGATCCGTAGTCCCAAATGTAAATACCAAGTACTGGGGGAATCTACCGGGTGCAGACCTGTAGTTCCAATATAAAAGTGCAGGGGGATCTCCCGGAATACCGATCGGTCTTCCCAAAGTAAACATGCAGGGGGATCTCCCGGGATACGGTCCCGTAGTCGCAAAGTAAACACACAGCAACAACAAAAAGAATACATAGTTCAATTTAAATTCCATACCAAGGTAAAACAGGTATTTCTAGCCTAGCGTGCTGTACATAATCCAAATAAGGCATTTTGAGAAAGTAAAGCAATTAAGTCAATTAGACATGCTTCCCTAAGCTAACAATAGGCTTAAATTGCAAGTAGTATAAACATGAAAAGAAACACAATTATAATTACTTAATGAAAACTGGATTTTTAACAATTAGCACAAGTACGCACTCGTCAAGGCATTTCAAATATCAATAATACCAATTCCTAAGGGAAGTTTCCCCCACATAAGGTTAGGCAAGCCACTTACCTCGAACCGACTCAAAATCAACCTCAAATCATGCTCTTGCCACGAGGAATTGACCCCAAATGGACCAATTCTATTCAATTTAATTGCATAATGTAAATAACACTTCAAGTAACTGATTCTACAAATAAATTATAAGCTAATACGCGAATTTAGGTAAAATGACCAAAACTTCCCTCGGGCCCACATCTCGGAATCAAGTAAAATTTATATTTTGAGAATCCTCATACTCTCACGAGTCTAATCATACCAAATTATCCAGATCTAATGTCAAATTCCCAATCGAAACTCGAAATTTAGGTTTAAGATCTTTCTCCAAATTTCCCCCAAATTTTCATCCCAAATACGATTTAAATGACAAAATTAAGATTAGAATATACGAATACAACTAAAAAGGGATTAGGAATCGTTACCCACTGATTTCCTCTTCAAAATCATCCAAAAATCTCCTTCTCCCGAGCTGCAAATTAATTTTCTAACTTTTTAAACTAAACCCTCGAAATTCTTATTTTCTACCCAGTAAATCCGCTTCTGCTGTCAACGGATAGCATCTGCGGTCCGGCTTCTGCGGAAAAACAAACGCACCTACGAAAATTCATTAATTCCCCCAAATCCGCACATGCGACCTATTTACCGCATATGCGGTCACGCAGGTGCGTGGACACTTCCGCACCTACGACTCCTAGCCTTTTCCTCACTTGGCCGATTTTGCGGCTTGATTTCGCATCTGCGGGTGTCGCACCTGTGGCCTCTTAACTGCATATACGGTTATAACATCAACCACAAACTTCAGCTGCAACTCCAAATTTCCTAACTTTTCGTTAACCATCCGAAATCATCCCGAGGCCCCCGGGACCTCAACCAAAAGCACGAACAAGTCATATACCACTATCCAAACTTATACAAATCCTTAAAATACCTAAAACAACATCGAATTAACCATGGATTCAAGCCTACGAACTCTAAAAACTCTCAATTTACGCTTTTGATCAAAATGTCTATCAAACCTCGTCCGAATGACCTCAAATTTTGCACACACGTCACATTCAATACTACGAAGCTACTCTAACTTCTGTAATTCCATTCCGACCCCCGATATAAAAATCTCACTATCGAACCGAAAACTTCAAAAATTCAACTTTCCGCATTTCAAGCCTAAATTAGCTGCAGACCTCCAAAACACAATCCGAACACGCCCCTAAGCCCGAAATTACCCAATGGAGCTAACAGAACCGTTGCAATTCCATTTTGATGTCGTCTTCACAATGCTCCGACTATGCCCCAAATTGTATAACTTAAACTCTAATTTACGGACTAAGTGTCCCAAAACACTCCGAAACTCAAAACCGAACATTCCGGCAAACTAAAATGGCAGAAACAAACACGGGAAATGCATTTAACGGGGGATCGGGGTATTAATTCTTAAAACGACCGGGCGGGTCGTTACAGATACCCACATATATGCTCGTTACCTTGTATATACATTTACCCCAACACATTACAATTAGAAAACAAGGTTATTTTCTAAGGTAATTTCCCTCAAACAAATATTAGGCAAGATAGTTACCTCTTCTGTAACAAGCTTCAAACGTCCAATAAGACTTTTCGTCTATCCGCGACCTCCAAATACTACAAATCTAGCAAAAAATACTTAATGAGGTCAAATAAAATCATAAAATCAATTACGAACAATAAAATTTTAATTGTTAATCAAATTTCAGAATGTCAACAAAAGTCAACCTTAGCCCATATGGTCACAACCTGAGTCTAGGGCTAGATTTGTTTGACTCATAACCCTACGAGTTCAAATATGTGATTCATTTTTAAATTTGAGTTTAATTCAATATTCAAATTCTCAAAATGCACTCTCTTAAGTTGTAGAAAAAATGCAAATTTCACTCTTAAGCTATCTTGACATAAATAAAGCATAATAAGTCTCGCAATAACAACCCAAGCAAAAATACGACAAATAAATTCCAAAACCCGATAGTATGAAGTCATGAGCTACTATGTGAAAATACAACTGAGTATCATAAATATAAGAGTGTTGTTCGAATAAGATAAACAATATATAATAAGAAGAAAATGACTTCAAGGGTCTGATCAAGCCGTACTACCTTGAGTCTCCTAAGCCATCAAATGGGCACCCTCTTGAGAACCACAATAATGCCAGAATCTGCATAAAAATGTGCAGAAGTGTAGTATGAGTACAAAGACAACGCGCACTTAGTAAGTATCAAGAGTAATCTCGGTGAAGTAATGGCGAAGTTCAGGTCAAATAATACTAACTAATAAATATGCATGTATAGTTCATGCATATACATAGCAAGGCAATGGAAGGATATATACCACGAATTAGAGATTTAAATCATGAATCGTATTATCTTGCCTATCAGAATCAATGCCCACAATATAGACATCAAGTAGCATATTAGAAGATATATATATATATATATATAAAGGATATAGAATGAATGATATTGCATAAATGATTCACTTCTGAGATCAAGTTTCCACCTTCATATTTAGCTCATCAACCAATATCAGCACAAACCGACACTCATTAGTGTCTTACAACTCTGTATCTACGCTGCCAAGAGAGAAACATGTGAGGGCAACGCTGGGAGGGAAGGATCTATATCCACATGATGCATGGTAGAAACCTCATTCAATAACAATAACTGCACGACATATAAATCATGGCATGTAAATACCAATCCATTAAAATATCCAAATATTCTAACATGAATAAATAGGCTCACATAGCCATATGATCAAATAAAATATAAGTCAAGAAGAACTCTCAACCAAACAAGCCACAAAGAAGTCAAAAGTCTACCTCGTGCATGAATAAACCATGATACCTCATATACGCTCGTTACCTTGTATATACGTTTACCCCAACACATTACAATTAGAAAACGAGGTTATTTCCTAAGGTAATTCTGCTCAAACAAAGATTAGTCAAGATAGTTACCTCTTATGTAGGAAGCTTTAAACATCCAAAAAGACTTTTCGTCTATCTGTGACCTCCAAATATTACAAGTCTAACCGAACAATACTTAACGAGGTCAAATAAAATCATAAAATCAATTACGAACAATAAAATTTTAATTCTTAATCAAATTTCAAAAAGTCAAAAAAAAGTCAACCTTAGCCTGTATGGTCACAACCCGAGTCTAGGGATAGATCTTGTTGACTCATAACCCTACGAGGCCAACTATGTGATTAGTTTCCAAATTTGAGTTTAATTCAATGTTCAAATTCTCAAAATGCACTCTCTTAAGTTGTAGAAAACCCCCAAATTTCAGTCTTAAATTTCATATTGTAGGTATATAAATCCATCAGGAGTCAAGATATATGATCAAATCTAAATAAAAATTATTTACCCTCAACATTTTAGTAAAATCCCTCTTCAAAATCTTCTCCTCTTGTTCTCCAAAACTCAAAAATGGTAAAAATGAGCTAAATCCCAAATTTTGGAAATAAAATTCCTCTGCCAACGATTTAAACATCACGATAGTGAGCACTAGCTTATGCAATCGCGAAGCATAGAGGTCCACCACTTGAAGTCCTTTTACGCGACCGTGAATACGTACATGTGATCGCAAAGGCCAACTGACCAGCCTTCTACGCGATCGGAGACACCCCTATTGAGACGATGATTCACCAACTTCTAAATCTACGCGATTGCGAACCATCCCATGTGATCGTGAACCACAAACTCCTCCAGCCCACACTCCTTCTACATGATCGCAATGCTAGCAACGCAATCACGAGAAACTGTTGTGCATTAGAAAATCAACAATTCAATCTTAGCTTAAAATGATTTAAAACCACTCTGAAACTTAATCCAACCCCCTAATACCTCGTCCAAGCATCCTAACAAGTCCGTATACCCTTGTTTGATAGGAATGTGTTAAAGGTAAGTTTCACAGAGTGGTGGTCAGACCGACTATATTGTATGTGGTTGAGTGTTAGCTAGTGAAGAACTCCCATATCCATAAGATGAAGGTAGTAGAAATGAGGATGTTAAATTGGATGGGCGGGCATATCAGGATAGATAAAATTAGGAATGAAGTTATTCGAGATAAGGTGGGTGTGACCTCTGTAGACGATATGGAGATTGGGACTTAGATGGATCGGACATGTGACAAAGAGAGGCACAGATGCCCCAGTAAGGAGGTTTGAGAAGTTAGCCTTGGAGGGCCTAATGAGAGGTAGAGGTAGGCCGAAGAAGTATTTGGGAGTGATGATTGAGCAAGACATAGTGACGCTCTAGTTTACCAAGAACATGACCCTTGATACGAAGGTGTGGAAGTCGATGATTTGGGTTGAAGGTTAGATAGTGGAGCATTTTCCTTGTCTATACCTGTAGTTTACAAACTCTCATGTTTTTATTGGTCTTAGGTATCCATTACTACCGGTTATTTATTTCATTTCGCTCATCTTACTATCTTGTTGTTATTAATGCTTCTTTTTCATGGCTTCTTATTATTGTTTCTTGCCAATTATTTTATTATTGTTGTGCTCATGCTTTCCTCAAACAAGGGTCTATTGGAAATAATCTGTCTATCTCAACAAGGTAGCGGTAAGGTATGCGCACATTCTACCTTTTTCAGACTCCACTGTGTGAGATTATATTGGATATGTTATTCTTGTGTTGTTGAAATAATAATTTTAACAAGATTAAGAGTATAAGTATATTTAATATACTACATATCTTATCTTATTAAATGAGTATAAAATACTTATCTCTACTTGGTCCGTTTAATGCATATAAAATGTACTAGCTTAAGAAGTTGGAATTATACCATTCCCAAACAACAACAACAACAACAACAACAACAACAACAACAACAACAACGATTACTCCAGTATAATGCTACAAGTGGGGTGTGAGGAGTATAGTGTGCATGCAGACCTTACCCCTACCGTGTGGAGGTAGAGAGACTGTTTTCAAAAACCCTCAGCTCAAAGACAAAATGAAAAGGAACAGTAACAACAGTAATATAGTAAAATAACTTAAGCGAGCAAAATAACATGTGAAATATAACTCCACGAATACAAATACAAGTCTAATACTACTGCCATGGCTCTGGCAGAGGAATGCACTCAACTACCCTCTAATGTTCTACCCTAATCTTCGAGTTCCATACCCTCCTATCAAGTGTCATATTCTCCGTAAGTTGAAGTTGCTCATGTCCTCCCTAATCACCTCACTTATAATCAAGATAAATTATATTTAATTTTGTGCAACAATCATTCTGATGGCTTGTCAAATTCCATAATTATATAGTGAACATAATCTTTATAACATATAAGAACCGATGATATAATCTTCTGCGTATAACCTAAACTATATATACTAAGTCATCTACTATATAAATAAAGGACACATGCGATATATGATCCATTCAAATCATTATTAAAATTAAATAAATATTTATTCCATAATAAATACTATATCCAAACACATGATTAGTAGTATATATTCCACATTTAGAAGTGATTTCTCTAGCACAACACATTGAGTATGCATCATAAAAAGTTTTCTGCGATTACTACCTATTGTGTAATGCATCTTTAAAAGATATCATTTCTATAAGGTTACCAATGAATATGCATCATAAAAAGTTTTCTGCCGTTACTACTTATTGTGTAAATATTTTTAACATACACAGAACTTAAACTCTTTTTGTAAATTGTAAGTTCTTACTCTTGAATTTCCCTGTAGAGTTCTTGAAATTCCACTTGAATTTGGATTGGAGTAGAGTTTTCTTGTTGATAACAAATAGGGGCAATAGCTAGTTTAAAAGATAGTTCTAGAGCATCACTAGATATCAGCTTTTTTCGTTTAATAATTTATTTTCTACTATTTATTAGTTTAATTACGAGACAGTTCGACAGCCCAGTTATCAGCCAGAAAGGTTACATAGAGAAAAGAAAGATAAAAAGAGTGATCACAAGTAGCTGCTAAATTATACAACCTGCTTAGGTTAAATAATTCCTATGAGTTGTATTGAGAAGTATACTACTGAATTTGGATTATCTTAATATCATAAATATATTTTTCTATACAGTTTCCCCGATGTGATATTTAAACATCCAAAAAACAAAATACATAAGTTGCTCCCTGAACTTGTCCCGAAAAGTGAATTTTCCTTCCCAACCTTTACGGGTATCATTTTTGTTTAACCAAAAATAGTAATTTCGGTCAAAGCTTTATTTTAGAAGAACTCGGGTTACTGGTAATCAATATATAAAATGAATAAAAGAAATTGGCTTTGATAATAATCAGATGAACGGAAGAAAATAAAGTAAATCGGTATATTTCAGTAATATTTCATGTTCTTACAAATGATCAATCTTCTCCTTTTATAGCTATTTCTAAGTAGTACGTTTCGTTTCTTCAATAATTGAGCCATTATTGTCAATTAATGGCATTTAATGACATTTAATGTAACGTTACAATCAGCAATCATATTTGATTGAATACAGATTCCTTAACGTTTCTGTATTTAATGCCCAATATTTCGTATCTATTCCTTATTTTCTATCAGATTCATTCTCTTCCGTTATAAAAAGGTTCGAGCACCTGCCTTCCTTGCCTTTTATCTGAATGACTGCCCGTGCCTATTGAAGCTCGTGCCTCTTTGATTATTCTTCATCACTTGTTCTTCTATAACTGGTCCACGTGTCATGACGTGTCATCTTATAATGATATCCATATATAAATTTAATTTTTCCCAATAAAGATAGTCCTCCACTTGTCATTTATTCATCAATAGAATATTTGGGAAGTGGACCTTATTAAAGTGGGAATATTTGCCGCCATTTAATTTTTCCCTGAAACTAATGCTTCAACTATCTCTTCCATTTAATGTCCATGACACGTGGTGTCTCATGGTTGGCTCTGCAACCTTTCAGCGCCTTTTAAGGCTTTTTTACGGCTTCACCAATTACGAAGCGTCAGTTTTCATTTTGACGTTTCCATCATTGCACTTTTTCCTTTGACGGTTGCTTCTGACTATAAATATAACTTTTTACCCTTGTCCTTTTCACAAAAGTTCAGAATATTCAATTCTAATCTTCTTCTTCCTCATACTACTATGTCTTCTTCAAACCCTAACCCTCAGAGAGTTCCCATCATTGACAACCTTTCTCTTGCTCCTATTAGAAGTAGGAAAGGAAGAAGGCTTCGTAGTTAAGGGTCTTCTTCATCACGAATCCTCTCTCTTCCTTCATCGAGTTCTACTCCTCCGTTTAGAACTAGAGGTTCCCTTTCTCAAAGGTCTTCTTCTAGAGTTAAAGAACCCTCTGAACCTCTTCGTGAACCTTTATTAGAGGAAATAGTCCCTGCGGAACTATAGTTCTACAACAATAGAGAATCCCTGAGAAACCAATTGTCCTCTTTAGATCGTGCTTATACTTATCCGACTTAAATCACAGAAGGTCTGATTTCAATAGGTCGTAGAGATTTCCATTGGGGCCATGACTTTCCCATTATAATCCCTAATGTGAACCAAAGAATCACCTCCTACTTAGCTGGATTTTCTTTTGTTTACACTTACCCTTTCACATTGGGTTTTAAGCCTACTATTGACCCTTTTATACTTGAATTCTGTCATTTTTTCGACGTTTGCTTAGGTCAAATTGGCCTTATTGTATGGAGGGTTGTTGCCTGTTTGAGGCATTTGACCAACATGGCTGGCGTGCCTTTTACTTTCTCTCTTTTAATCCACCTCTATTCTCCTAAACTCTTTCGTCAAGGCGTCTTTACTCTAGTGGCAAGAAGCAAAAGAGTTCTGGTCAGTCCAAATGATGACAAAGACTGTGGCTGGTACGCCCGGTTTGTTGCTGCCCCCACTATTGGTTTAGTGGGTGATGAAAATGTTCCCTTCCCTAAGAAGTGGAATTTTGCACATGAGTTTTCTTTTTAATAACTTTCTCATACCTTTTTTCCTCAATTTTGATGATCATTATTTTAATTTTGTTTTTCTTTTTCAGCAACAATGGGAGTTGTTGATGAAATTCCCAATTTTCGTGGTTGGGTAGGAAAATTATTACGTACCGCTCCGATGGACGGTAGATCTTGGAAAAATCTCTCTTATCGTTTTGGCTGGAAAGTGAAAACTCACGGTAAGAGTTTTTCTTATTTTACTCATTATTTTTTTCAGAAATTATTTTGATCCTTCTTTTTGTCAGGATTTCCCATTCGAGGCGTAAGTGTTGAGGCCGTCGCACCTTCCAGAATTTCTATGGAAAGGGCCCAAGAGATAATTTTGGGTTCTTCATCAAAAATGAAATCTTTTGTTGATCAAGACTCGAGGGAAGAAGAAGAACAAGATGAGGGCTCTTTGATAAAAAGGCCAAGGGCTAGAAGAAGAATTATTTCAGATGAAGAAGCATCTCCCCCACATTTTATTCCTTCCACCGAGCCTGTTGATGCCGCATTGGTGATTTTTGATGATGATACTCCCGTTGTTGCTCATGTTTCTACTGAACAGCTTTTTTCAGCTGGTTTGGTAGTGAAAGTTTCGGGCCAATTTTTGATGTAGCACCCCTTGCTTCTTTTTCTACACCCGTTCCTTTGATATCCTCTTTGCTAGTCATGATTGTTACCGTTACTGCTCCTCCCCTGGTTGTTTCTACTCCCTAGGCTATTTTTACTCCTTCTATAGTTCCTCCTTCTTCAGTTCCTACTTCAACTATCCATCATACCGAGGTTGGTTCCTCAAGTAGTGGTGAAGCTATGAGGCAAGTTACCATTGAAGTTCCTGCTGAGGGTAACCTTTTAAGGAAATCAGGTCGAGCTAACGTGTGGTTGAAACCTTTGATTAGTCCAATTGAAAGAGATAAATTTGATGGCCACAGTTCCTTGACTTTGATGAATGATATAGTGCATGCTTCTTTAAAGGTATCCCTTTTTCAAACTTTACTTTACCTTTTTTATATTTTCAGGGTTCTCATCTTTCCACCTTTTTTTAGTTCAATCTAATTGGCATGGAGATGATGAAGAGGGTTTCCCTCTCAGAACAATTAGCGCTTGACTACCAAGTGGAGGCGGATAATTGGAAGGAACAGTTTGAAAGTTTTCAAATCGACATGGAAAAATTAGAAGAGAGTAAATGTACCTTAGAGCAGCATGTAATGGTTTTAACTTCAGAGTTGGCGGTTGAAAAGGCTTCATCAAATCAAGCAGGTAAAGATAAAAATCTTCTTGAAACCTCTTTTTCCGAGCAACTCTCCAAGGCAAGTGAAGAGATGAGAGAGTTGAAGGCTCTCTTAGGTAAGAAAGAAGTGTATGTTGGTGAACTCGTGTAGACTCTGACTCAAACTCAAGAAGACCTCCGGGTATCTTCTGATAAAGTTCGTTCTTAGAAAGTTCACATGCTTCTCTTCAAAATTCTTATGATTCTTCCTTGACTGAGAATGATAAGCTAAAAAATGAAATTGGTGACTGGGAAATAGATTACGAGATTCTTGAAGATAAAACCGCAATTGAAGTAAGTTGGGAGTTTTTAAATTCTTGACATGATACCCTTGTTGGAGTTAGCCAGGAGAATTTTAACTTGGAATGTGAGTTAGCCAAAATTGAAGAGACTATTAAAAGGAATAGCAGAGCCAGGACTTTCCTTCTCCCGTGGCTGAAGCTTCTGGCGATGTTGAAGATGTATGGGTACCCCAATTCCTTCAAGTTAAATTGAGATTGTTGCTGCTGAAGACCCTGCTTTGGTTCCTTCTTCAACTCCTCAGTGGCAAGTCAATAATGTGTGACTTTTTTTTTCTTTTTCTTTGGTATGTGGTTGCAACCCTTGGTCTTTTTTGTGGGTTTGAAAACATCAAGCCCACAAACCTTTTTCGGGGCATTTTGTATAAGCAAATCTTAGTTTATGACTAAGTTCATACTTAGTCTAAACTTTTTAATATTAAGAAGTTTTCGTAGCTATTTTTGAACTTCTGTCTTGCCTTTATATTTAAAGACTTATTCGATAATTTGCACATTTATTTTGTAAAATGCATTCTTAATTCCATGAATGTTTTAAATCAATCATGAATTTTATAAAAGAGGGCCCTTTTATATTCGACACTTAATGAAGAAGACGTATCAGCTTCATAATGGTGTTAATGTACGATAAACGAAATAGGAATACACATGTTTTTTGGAATAACCTCGACAAGTTTTTATTTGAACTTTGTCAATTTCTACCTTACATGTATTTAAGTAACTTCTAACTTTTTTGTAACTGTTTTCTTACAACAGATTTCAAAAAAGAAAATAACACACAGGTTTTCATTTATAACCCGTTTCAGTACATTGCCTTTAACCTAACTATGATAAGGTTTTTCTTTGGCCTTAGCTTGTAACTTTGCTCTTAGCTTGTAACTTTGCTCTGCACTTGACTCATTCAATGAGTAAACTTTTCAGACTTGAACTTTGATTATCTCCCAATCTTTTTTGCCTTCTTTATACATATGTCCATGTATATTATATAGTCCCCCAAGTGTTTGAGCTTTGAAGTATAAAGTCTAGAGAACTTGATTACTCCTCTTACTCAGTCCTTTTCCTATAAAGGAATAAAACCTACGGGACTCGGAGATACAATAATAGATGAAGACTGCTTAAACCGTATCAATTTCTATTAGAATAAGTGTAACCCTAGGCTGAGAATTTTAATTTATTCCACGTGCCTTGCGAGTCGTGATTCATCATTTAGTACGGGCTAGCTTTTTGCCTATCATCTAAAATCGTTAGTAAAATTTTAACAATGCAAAAATAGAATTTTAGATTGAGGATACCTGACCGTGGGTACTCCTTAGAAATAGTATCTCTTTAGGTGAACGACATTCCAATGTGAAGGTAATATCTTGCCATCCATTGTTTCCAGCTCGTACGCTCCTTTCCATGCAATACCATGAATCTTGTAGGGTCCTTCCCAGGTTGGACTTAATTTACCCGCATTGGCCGCCTTCGTGGATTGAAAAACTTTTTTTAGTATGAAGTCCCCAATCTTGAAGTATCTTAATCGTCCTCTTCGATTGTAGTATCGTTCCATGACTTGCTTTTGTGCTACCATTTTTATTAGTGCAGCTTCCCTTTTACCTTCAAGTCAATCAAGGTTTATGCGCATTTATTCTTCATTGGATTCTCCTGACGTTTGCGTATACCTCATGTTTGGCTCCCCTATTTACTGAATTAAAGCTTCAGCTCCATATACTAATGAGAATGGTGTTTCTCCCGTGCTTGTTTTCGTTGTCGTGCAGTATGCCTATAAAACACCAGGTAACAATTCTAGCCAATTGCCTTTAGCTTCTTCTAATCGTTTCTTCAAATTGTTAACAATAACTTTATTTGTTGATTCAGCTTGTTCGTTACCCACTGGATGATAAGGCGTAGATGTAATCCTTTTGATTTTCCAACTTTGAAAAAAATCTGTGATTTGTGCGCCAATAAATTGCGGGCCATTATCACACATGATTTCCTTTTGTACACTGAATCGACATATGATATTTCTCCAAATGAAATCTCTTACCTCTTTTTCTCGCACCTGTTTGAATGTTCCTGCTTCCACTCATTTAGTAAAATAATCAGTGAGTACTAGCAAGAATTTTACCTGTCCTCTTGCTTGTGGTAGTGGACCCACGATATCCATCCCCCATTCATAAAAGGCCATGGTGCAATGACCGGATATAAAAACTTCACTGGTCTATGCATGTTATTACCGTATCTTTGGAATTTATCACATTTAGCCACGAAATTTTCCGCTTCTTCTTCCATTTTAGGCCAATAATAACCTGTCCTAATCATAGTTCTTACCAGTGATCTTCCTCCAGGGTGATTCCCACAATGCCCCTCGTGTATTTTTCTCATTACATATTCCTTCTGAGAAGGTCCAAGGCATCTTGCTAAGGGACCACCGAACATTTTTCGATAAATATTGCCTTGCTTTAAACAATATTGAGCAGCCTTTTTTCGAAGCGCGTGAGCTTTTTTCTTATCTTTAGGGAAGGTACCATACTGTAAAAAAGCAACAATCGTGTTCCTCCAATCCCAGGTTAAGTTATTAAAATTTACCTCATTTTTGTCTGGATCGAGTACTGAATGAAACAAATGAGTTACGAAAGCATTTTCATTGCTTGACACGTCTGCCGCAGATGCAAGATTGGCTAGGGCATCTGCCTCGACATTTTCATCTCTTGGTATCTGCATGACCTTCCAAGTTTGAAATTGCCTAATCAAATCTCGTACCTTCTCTAAATACTGTTTCATTCGTGCTTCCCTGGCTGTATAAGTTCCCAGCATTTGGTTAACTACAAGCTGCGAATCGCTTTTGATTACAATCTGATTAATGCCGAGTTCCAGTGCCAGTTCTAAACCTGCAATCACGGCTTCATACTCTGCCTCACTGTTAGTTATAGAATGACATTTAATGGCTTATCGAATATTTTCACCCGTAGGTGGTACCAAAATAATTCCTAAGCCTGCCCCTTTTACATTAGATGAGCCGTTAGTAAACAAGGTCCAAATTCCTGGATTAGATCCGTTGAACACTTGTAATACTTTTTCTGCTTCTAATTGCATTCCTTGGCTAAAATCAGCCACAAAATCTGTTAACACTTGAGATTTTATCGCGATTCTAGGCTGGTATGTGATGTCATATTTGCTTAATTCTATAGCCCATTTGGCTAACCTACTTGACAACTCATGCTTGTGTAATATATTGCGTAATGTATAAGCAGTTACTATGGCAATAGGGTGACATTGAAAATAAGGCATTAGTTTTCTAGACACCATGATTAGTGCAAGTGCAAACTTTTCTATTTGAGGATACCGCGTCTCCGCATCTAATAATGACTTGCTAACATAATAAATTGGAGATTGTTTACTTTGGTCTTCACGAACTAAAACAACACTTACTTCTACTTCGGAGACGGCAAGATAAACGTGCAATTTTTCCCCAACCTTTGGTTTTGCAAGCAACGACGGATTTGATAGGTATGTCTTCAAATTTTTGAGTGCTTGTTGACACTTCTCAGTCCATTCGAACTGATCTTACTTTTTAAGAGTTGAAAAGAATTTAGAACACTTTTTTGATGATTTAGAAATAAATCTCCCTAAGGCTGCAATTCTTCCTGTCAAACTTTGCACTTCTTTTTTACTCGTAAGCATATCAGGAATTTCTTCAATGGCTTTAATCAGCGAGGGATTTACTTCAATACCACAGTTAGAAACAAGAAAACACAAAAACTTACCTGATGAAACGTCGAATACACATTTCGCAGGATTTAGTTTCATATTGAATTTTCGCAAGATCTGAAACGTGTCAGACAAGTGCGATAAATGGTCCCCTGAATGTTAAGTTTTGACGAGCATATCATCTATGTATAACTCCATAGTCTTTCCTAAATGTTCTTGGAACATTTTGGTTACCAATCTTTGATACGTTGCACCAGCATTTTTGAGACAAAAAGGCATTACTTTATAACAGTAAGTCCCCTTGTCTATTATAAATGATGTTTTTTCTTCATCTAGGGGATCCATTTTGACATGTTTGTACCCTGAATACATATCTAAAAAACTTAACAACTCATGTCCTGCAGTAGCATCAACTAGTTGATCTATATGTGATAATGGAAAAGAATCTTTAGGACAAGCTTTGTTAAGGTCTGTGTAATCTACACAAACTTTCCATTTACCATTCTTTTTCGGCACTACAACAGTATTAGCAAACCAATTAGGATACTTTACCTCATGGATAGACCCAATTTTTAGTAATTTTTGGACCTCATCTTGGATCACCTGATTTTTGAAAGTCTCTTGCTTTCTATTCTTTTGTTTGACAGGTGGATATGATAGATCTTCATTTAACTTGTGATTCATTACTTCTGGTGGTATTCCTGTCATATAAGAATGGGACCAAGCAAAACAATCCACGTATGTTTTCAAAAACTTAATCAACTTACCTTTCATGTCGTGGCTTAGGTTAGCCCCAACGTAGACTTTCCTTTCAGGCCATTGTGTAAATAACTCTACAGCATCCAGTTCTTCAATCGTTGTTTTGATATTTTCATTTTCCTCTGGTTCCTGAATGGAATCGGGCCGTGAGTCCACATTTGTTCACCCTTGTTCAGTTGAGGCTTGTGTTGTGGTATCCTCAACTGGATTTTGGAACTGCTATTTTTCTTCGTTTCTCGTATTTGAATCTACTATAGAGTTGATGCTCCTGGATGTCTGTTGATCCCCACGAATTTGACGTATCCCCCATGGTGATGGAAATTTAATAACTTGATGTAAAGTAGATGGAACGGCATCCATCTCGTGTATCCGTGTCTCCCAAGAATCATATTGTAAGCCATCTCCATCTCTACCACCTGTAACAACGTATCTTTGACAACCCCTTCTGTGAATGTAGTAAGTGTTATCTCCCCTTTTGTCACAACGCTAGAATTGTCGAATCCAGACAAAGTATGCGCCTTTGGTACTATTTTATCTTCAGCTTGCATCTCGTGCAGTACTCTCAGTAGAATAATGTTCACGGAACTAGCTGGATCAATCAAAACTCGTTTCACATTAGTATAATGTACAAGTAGAGATATTACCAGTGCATTATTATGCTGAGCTAACACGCCATCCACATCTGCATCATCAAACGTAATGCTTTCTTCCTCTAAGACATGTCGCACCCGCTTCCCGAGGGTAATTGTGATTTTGGAAACTTTATTGGTTGTTATGTATGTTATACCATTGATTTCTTCTCCCCCGCTTATAACATTAACGGTCCTTTTAAGAGAAAGAGGTTTAGGGGGCTCCTGCCTGTTCTTCATGTATGCTTGCTTACCTTTCTCACTGAATAATTCAGTGAGATACTCTTGCTTTAATGGATGATCAACTTCGCCTTGGAGCAATCTGCAATATGTCATTTTATGACTATGATCATTGTGAAATTCGCACCAGTGATCATGATTGCGCCTGTTTGGATTTGATCTCATTTCTTTTGGCCAACACACCTTATCGCCCATGCCTCTTAATACTGCTACCAATTCTGAAGTGCTGACATTTAAATTGTAACCGCTAAATCTTGCCTTCAAATTCCTATCATCATCTCGAATTTCCCGTGAGTTTCGATCGTTCCCAAATCTCGATGACGAACCTGACTCTCTATTTCTCGGTCTACGATCGTACCTTGAATTATCCTGCTTTGACTGTGAGTCTTTTCCTGCTGGGCCCATATATGGTTCGTACCTATTTTTATTGAACCTTTTTTCATTTTCTAAACGTCTCGAACCCACCTTCTCCTCTTTCTGAGATCGGGAGATAGTGTCTTCTTCTATCCTCAGCTTCGTGTTGTATCTGTTGTAAATGTCATTCCAGGTTGTTGCTGGAAATTCACGCAGACTTTCCTTGAGTATCTCGTGGCTTCTGAACTTTTCTCATTCAAGTTACTGGCAAAAGCCATAGCTTCCCAATTATTTGGTACGCGTGGTAACATTATTCTTTCACGCTGGAACCTATCCACGAACTCTATAAGCAACTCTGAATCTCCTTGCTTGATTATGAAAATATCCTCCATTATCTTTTCAACTTTTTGAGCTCCCGAATGTGCTTTGATAAAAGAATCTACAATCTAAGCAAAAGAATTTATAGAATTTTCGGGTAAAAGGGAATACCATGTTAATGCACCCTTGGTGAGTGTTTCACCAAATTTCTTGACCAATACTGATTCAATTTCTTGTTTGGTTAAATCGTTGCCCTTCACACCAGTTGTGAATGCAGTCACGTGGTCTCGTGGATCAGTTGTGCCATCATACTTTTGAATATTAGGCATTTTGAACTTCTTTGGGATTAGCACCGGAACTGCACTAGGCTTTCATGGTTGTTGTGAGTACTTATCCATGTATATTCCTTTGATTACAGGTGGTACTCCAAGTATTTTTCTATACGGTCGCTTTGCTCCTTGAGCTACTTCTACAAGGTTAGAACTAAATTTTTTAAATTAGAGAATGTGGGTTTTCCAAAGTATTCTGATTCAGATTTGGTGTTGGTGGGGCAATTGGCAATTGGCTGGTAAAAGCTCGGAGGGCATTGCTGACTTGTTGAGCAATGTGATTTTTTAAGGCATCACCAAGTGCTTGTTCGTTTGCAACCCCATTATTTGTTTCAGAGCCATCTGGAGTTCCTTCTCGTGACCGACGTTATGAATCACGCAGTGAGGGAAGTGGTGTCCTATCAGCCGCATCATTTTCCTGATGTTGAGTATCTTGGTTGTTGTCGTTGTTATTCGACATGGTAAGTTTTGATGAAAGAATTGATTAAGAAAGTAAATGATTATCAGATTCCCGGTAACGGATCCAATTTGTTTAACAAAAAATAGTAATTTCGGTCAATGCTTTATTTTAGAAGAACTAGGATTACTGATAATCAATATATAAAATGAATAAAAGAAATTAGCTTTGATAATAACCAGATGAACAGAAGAAAACAAAGTAAATCAGTATATTTCAGTGATATTTCGTGTCATTACAAATGATCAATCTTCTCCTTTTATAGCTAGTTCTAAGTGGTACGTTTCGTTTCTTCCATAATTGAGCCATTATTGTCAATTAATGGCATTTAATGACATTTGATGTAACGTTACAATCAGCAATCATATTTGATTCAATACAGATTCTTTAACGTTTCTGTATTTAATGCCCAATAGTTCATATCTATTCCTTATTTTCTATCAGATTCATTCTCTTCCGTTATAAAGAGGTTCGAGCACCTGCCTTCCTTGCCTTTTATCTGAATGACTACACGTGCCTTTTGAAGCTCGTGCCTATTTGATTATTCTTCATCACTTGCTCTTCTTTAATTGGTCCACGTGTCATGATGTGTCATCTTATAATGAATTCCATATATAAACTTAATTTTTTCCATTACAATTGGAGTGTAGTGTTTTACACACATTGCCACGTCAGCAGCCAAATCAGAAGTATGTCGGAGTCGAATGCTTTTTTGTTTTTTTAGTTATTTTTTATTTTTAATATCTCCCCCTTCCCTTTTATATGTTTTTTTTTACACAAATTTTTCTCACTCCACCCTCCCCCTCCCCTCCCCCTCCCTCATGACACATAGTTGATTGGTTGCTGCCATCTCCATTTTTTAAGGCAAGTGAAAAAGAAAAACCTATAAAATGATCAAATAGTGTTGTTATTATTTCTCGCAAATCAATCAACCAATTTCTCATCTTGGAAACCCTAGCTCCGATGCCAGATAGTTTATTCCTTTGGCTATTCTCTTCAGTTTTATGTTCGATTTTCTTCGAGATTCAATGGATTATCCGATGAGTTCATCATGAGCGAAGATAAATTGACATTTTCCGGTAGAGAAATAGAGAAAATATCTCTCCATGTCTTTCTTCCGTCGAAGAATGTGTCACGACCCACACCGATGGGCTGCGACGGGTGCCCGAGTCTTATTTGTCGAACATTCTTAAGCATGCGTCTAACATATAAGCATGAATAACATACGTGAGAGAAATTTGTACAAAAAGACATATATATATATATATATATATATATATATAGTGGTATGAGCCGACAATGCTACTATAGACAACAATACCCAAAACTGGAAGCCGACAAGGCCGCATACTATCCAAATATACATAACTGTCTACAGACCTCTATTGGAATATAAAACTGTACAAGGACGAAACTGGGCCCCGTCATACCGATATATGTATACAAACATATCGTACCAAGGTCAAAAGTAGCTCTGGACCAAATGGAGCACACCAACTCTCGCTGATCAAGAATCGTAAGGAGGGGACCTTCAGTTTGTCTACCTGCATCTGCGAGCATGAAACGCAGGCCCCGGAAAATAGGGCGTCAGTACGAATAATGTAATGAGTATGTAAGGCATGAAAATCAGTACATAAGATACATAAATGAAACATGGAATAAGGAGTTTCGCCTATAAGTCTAAATAACTTTGAAAATCTTGAAATAGTTATAATGTCATGCACATGCGTGTAAATGTCGTTTCATGCATATGTATGGTGTACCTAACATCATGAAGCCTCTGAGTGCATCCCATCATATCATCTCAGCCAATATGGGCAAAATCATCAACATATACCAGCTGATCAGGTGGTGGTGCGTATATATATATATATATATATGTATATGCGTATATAACGTCATCTGGTCATTGGTCAATGTAAATGAATGCAATGTATGAGAAGTACGTCAATAAAATCCCTCAAAATGTCATAAGACCATTATTCCTTTGATTAATATCATGAAATAAACTTTATCAACTTACGTATTTTCGGAGACCCACGAATAGAAGATAGAATAATAAGACATATAGGAATCAAGAACATAGGTATCTCTAGTATTTATATGAATAGAGTCATTTATGGAAGTTGCGTATTTGCTCATTTCGTTTGTGTTGTATAGATCATGCCAAAAAGAAGAAGGAATAACCTTAACATACCTGAACCGATTTTCTTGAGAAAGATTGCACCGTATTCCCTTATAACGACAAAAAGCTCACAATAGTAACGTAAATCCAATGCCTACCAAGTGCTCCATCATGTGTTATTTGGTTTTGAGGTAGGAAAATGTTATGATTTCCTTCAATATTTCTAACGAGAGTTTCTAATAGCAAGAACAGTACACTTGAATCTCTTAAAAATTTAAGAGACCAAATGAAGCAAAATGGTCTCAAATCTTAAAGTGTGTTTGAATGGGATGTGGGCCCAGTTCAAGTGGTGACTAAGCCACTTTAATCTTCCAAAATATGACATCTTGCATGACTTTTAAGAGTCATATTAATGCTACCACGTTTTTTGCCTCTTAGGCTTTATTCCCAAAGTCTTAATTACCCACTAATGATTTATTTAACTAATTATTCTCTCATTAACCAATAATTAACTAATTACGCATATAATTAATAATTATCTCAACTTACTTAAAATACTACTTACTTTTAATACATTTTACATATCCTACTATTGTGGTCGTGGGGTACCTTGTATGACATTAGTCTATAAATGCCTAGTATTGTAGCTCGGACAGTATTTTATCCCAAATCGACAACCTTCAACAAAACTCATTTTCTTTAATTCATTTACCCTTTATCCTCCACGGCACTTACTTATCGCTTGTTATAAATAGTATAAATGCGTATAACCTCAGATAATCTCATCCCCGATCTACATCGATTAACTGAAGACAAAACTTTAATGTACGAAAACGCGAGATGTAACATCCTTTGCCCCTTAGAAACATTCGTCCTCGAATGTTTAACTCCTTGGATCTACATAAACTTTGGCAGAGTCGCCTTTGTAATAATACTACTACCAACTCTTCCTGTAGAAACTCAATAATTCAACGCCACATAGAACCATAATCATCAATAATGACAATGGTCTCACACGACCAATGACAATAACTAACACAAGAATCCATACACGTACCTTAAAGTTGTGATGTCTCGGTTGGACCCTTCTCTGGAAGAAATAAGTGAGGATATCTAGACTTTATGTCTTCTTTGGCCTCCCAAATCATTTCTTCCACATTGTTGTTTCTCCAAAGTACTTTCACCGAAGCTACGTCTTTAGTTTTCAATCTCCGAACCTGTTTGTCTAATATAGCAATGGGAGTTTCTTCATATGATAGCTACTCTGTAACCAAAATGTCGTCAACTGACATGATTCTGGAAGGATCTCCTATACATTTACGGTGCATAGACACATGAAATACTGGATGTACAGACTCCAAGTCTGAAGGCAAGTCTAACTCATGTGCTACCTGGCCTACCTTGCGTATGATCCTATATGGTCCAATGTATCGAGGGCTAAGTTTTTCTTTCTTACCGAACCTTATAACACCTTTCATCGGTGATACCTTTAGGAATACCCAGTCATCAACTTGAAACTCCAAGTCTCGCCATTGATTATTCGCAAAAGAATTCTGACGGCTTTGAGCTGCTAATAGCCTTTCTTGTATAAGCTTAATTTTCTCGATTGCCTGTTGTACCAATTCTGGTCCTACTAACGTATTTTCCCTAACATTGAACCACCTTATAGGCGACCTACACTTCTGTCCGTAAAGAGCTTTGTATGGAGCCATCTGAATACTGGAATGGTAGCTATTCTTATATGTGAACTCAATAAGCGGTAAATGATCATCCCAGCCACCCATGAAGTCTATCACACAAGTCAGTAACATATCCTCAAGTGGTTGAATAGTATGCTCAGCCTGTCCATTTGTCTGGGTATGAAATGATGTACTAAGACTTACTTGAGTCCCCAATCCTTTTTGGAAGGACCTCCAGAAGTTAGCTATAAATTGAGCTCCTCTATCCGAGATAATAGATACAGGAACACCATGCAATCGTACTATCTCCTTAATATAAACCTTGCATAATCCTCTGCGGAATATGTAGTCCTAACAGGTAGAAACTGTGTTGATTTTGTAAGCCTATCAATAATAAACCATATATAATCAAACTTACGCTGGATACGAGGTAAGCCTATGATGCAATGCACATTGATTACTTCAAATTTCCACGTCGGAATCTCCATAGCCTGCAATAATCCACCGGGTTTTTGATGCTCAATCTTAACATGTGGACAGTTTGGGCACTGAGCAACAAATTCTGCTATATCCTTTTTCATTCTGTCCCACCAATATACTTTCATGATATCATGATACATATTTCTTTCTTCTAGATGGATAGAATAACGGGAATAATGAGCTTCTCCCATAACCTGCCGACACAGCCCTACAACATTAGTGACACATAATTGTCCTTGATATCTGAGGACCCCATCTTCTGTAATCTCAAACGATGTCTTCTCCTTCTGAGGGGTGGTGTCCTTATAATGAACTTACACATGATCCTCGTACTGGCGTTCCTTGACTTCAGTTACTAAAGAGGATGTTGTTGTATCCTAAATTGTAATTCCATTATCACTTGAGTCCAGTAACCGAACTCCAAGACTAGCTAGCTGATGAATCTCATTGGCTATTCCCCTCTTTTCTGGCTGTAAATATGATAGGCTACCCATAGATCTACGGCTGAGGGTGTCGGCTACCATGTTCGCCTTCCCAAATGGTATAAAATATCAACGTCATAATCTTTAAGTAGCTCCAACCGTCTCCTTTGACGTAAATTCAATTCCTTTTGCTTGAAGATATACTCGAGGCTCTTATGATCCATATAGATATCAACATGAATGTCATACAAGTAGTGCCTCCACATCTTTAGTGCATGAATTACTGCGGCTAACTCTAAATCGTGGGTCGGGTAATTCTTCTCGTTCTTTCTTAGTTGTCTAGAAGAATAAGCTACAACCTTACCATGCTGCATTTGTACACAACCTAATCCAACGCTCGAAGCATCACAATAGATAACACAACCATCGGTCTCTTCTGGAAACGTTAGAGCCGGTGCTGAAGTTAATGTATCCTTCAATGCCTGAAAACTCTATTCGCAAGCATGAGTCCATTGAAACTATGCTCCCTTCGGAGTCAATTTTGTCAAAGGTGCTGAAAGAGAAGAAAATCCCTCTACAAATCTCCTGTAATAACCTGCCCAACTGAGTAAGCTACGAATCTCTATCGATGTCGGGGGTCTAGGCCAAGTATTTATTGCCTCAATCTTTTATGTATCAACCTGGATACCTTCACCCAAAATGATATGTCCAAGGAAAGTTACAGTGTTCAAGCAAAATTCACATTTAGAGAATTTTGCATACAATTTCCCTATTTGTAGAACTCTGAGCACAATACTCAAATAATCTGCATGCTCAGCCTCTGAACGAGAATATACCAATATATCATCAATAAATACAATTACGAACAAATCTAAAAGGGTTTGAACAAAGGGTTCATCAAATCCTTGAATACTGCTAGGGCATTGGTCAAACCGAACGATATAACACAAAATCTAAAGTGCCTGTGTCTTGTTCTGAATACAATCTTCGGAATATCTTCCTCCTTAACCCTTACTTAATGATACCCGTACCTCAAGTCTATCTTTAAAAAACACTTGGCACCTTGCAACTGATCAAATAAATCATCAATCCTCGATAGCGGGTACTTATTCTTGATGGTCACCTTATTCAACTATCTATAATCAATACACATCCGTAAGGAACCATCTTTCTTTATCACAAATAACACAGACGCTCCCAACAGTGATGTACTAAGTATATATAGCCTTTTTCAAGCAATTCCTTTAGTTTTTTTGGTAATTATATTTTCATTATTCACCAATGAAATCATTACAAAACAGTAGAGTCATCCTCGACTTACTTAATCTTTACATATTTCTAACTCTATACTATATTATGAGTAGTACATAAGAGACGTTATACAAGTAAGCTAGTTAGTTACTACATTGTTTTGAAAATATAAGCTTCTGCATTTGTGCCCTCATTACTCCTTGAGCTCTAATATTGCTAACACATGCCACTTCTCTTGCTATTCGATCTGCAGTCTTTGTTGTCTATTCAAATATTCTACTATTCCTCTCCCTCCATATTCCATAGATGTGTTCTGCATATATCATTTTCATTATTTTGGCTTTACACGATTTCCCCTTAGCTTGTGTTATCACCCATGCCATCATCTGTGTATAGGGTTGCATTGGAGCAGCATGTATTCGTAACCATTGCATAAGCCTTCCCCATACTGTCTTAGCAAAACTGCATTTACCAAATAGATGTACATGTGATTCATCTGCTCCATTGTATAAGCAACATCTTGGATTTACTTGAATTACCCAGCTTGCTAGCCTATCTGTTGTCAGCAGTCTCCCATGACATTGCATCCACATAGTGAATACTGCCTTAAGCCTAGCTTCATTATGGAACATTAAGGTTCTACATGCCACCTTGTTGTAGCTTCCCAGAATGCCTAAATATATTTGTTTGGTACTGCTCTGACTGTGCTGTATTGTAGGCATTTATTAAATTACACCTCTTGCCTCCATGATCTTTCTCACCATCCAACCTGCATCTTGGGGTATATTCATCTCCAGTATGCTTTGCCCTTTTATATAATATGTGTGGATCCATTTTATCCACATTTTATCCTTCTTTTGTGCTAGATTCCAGTATACATTAGTGATAAAAGCTCTATTCCAAACTCTGATGTTCAATAGATTATAACCTCTAGCGGATTTAGGTAAGCACATTTTCTCCCATGTTATTAGAGCTCTCTTTGTAATTGTATTAGGGCCAGACCATATATAGATTATGCAGTATGACTATATTAGTTTTTATCACTTTAGCTGGCAAGATAAATATTTGGGACCAATAAGATTGGATACCAAATATCACTGTTTTAACTAACTGTACCCTTCCAGTATAAGATAATTTTTGAGTTGTCCAAGAGGAGATCCTTGCAACTATTTTGTCAATCAATGGTTGCCATTGCAAAGCTGTTAACTTCTTTATGTCCAATGGGATGCCCAGATATTTGAAAGGCAATTCCCCAAGTGAGTATCTATTATTCTGTAGAATTTCCTACCTAATATCTTGCGCAACTCCCCCAAAGTAGATTGCACTCTTATTGGGATTGGCTAAAAGTCCAGATGCAGTAGAAAATTACATAAAGCAAGCATGAAGAGTGGAAACTGATTTACTATCACCCCTAGTAAACATTAGTAGGTTATCAGCAAAGCTGAGATGAGTTATATCTAGCTTACCACACCTAGGATGGAACCTGTATTCCTTGGCTTGCTTTAGCCCTTTGAGTAGCCTGCTTAGGTATTCCATTGCAATTGCAAATAGAAATGGTGATATGGGATCACCCTATCTGAGTCCTTTGGCAGCTTCAAAAGTTTTTGTTAGTTCCCCATTTATCATGATTGAATTGCTCATTATTGATACACAAGTTCTCACCAAGTTAATGAATTTTATGGGGAAGCATAAATATTCTAACAGTTGTTCCAAATACACCCATTCAACAAAATCATATATTTTCATCATTTTAACCTTCATCATGCATCTAGGGGAGATATGTTTCCTACTATAAGTTTTAACTAGCTCATGAGCAAGAATGATATTGTCTGCTATTTTTGTCCCTGGGATAAATCCTGCTTGGGCTTCCGATATGATGCATGGCATGATCTTTTGTAGTCTACCAACTATGACTTTAGAGATAAGTTTGTATAACACAGTGCAACAAGTAATAGACCTGAAATCCTTAATTGTCACTGGATTAGGAATTTTAGGTAGCAAAGTGATGGTGGTGCAGTTGATTGCTGGAAACATCACCCCTGTATGAAAAAATTCTTTCACTGCAGCATACATTTCTTCTTTGATCACTGGCCATGCTTTCTTGAAGAATTCTACATTATACCTATCTATTAGGTGATTTATCACTTCCTATCCCCTTCAAAGCCTCATCTATATCTTGTTCAGTAACTTCAGCATTCAAATCTTGTTGTCATTGATGTGTTAGAGTTATACCTTTCCTCATAACCATCTTGTCCACAACTAGAAGTGTATGTGCACTAGTTCCCATTAAGCCTTTTAGAAGGATACAATCTCCTCCTTTATAGCTGCATGTTTTGTTATGGTACTTCCTGATAAATTCTGTAGTTCAACAATTTATTTTCTCTGCTGCCTCTCCTTTATTACTATAGAAAAAAACTTTGTATTGGAATCACCCAATTTGATCCAGTTTGTTTTAGCCCTTTGTTGCAGTATCTTCTCTTCCACCATTGACCATGTTTCCAGCTTTTGCAACCATTCCTTCTCTTGGACTTGCAACATGTCATTATAATTATTTTACATCTGGCTTTGTATGTGATAAATGGTTTGTCTTGCTTGATCTATCTTCTCAGCTACTCCTTTGAACTCAATTTCATTCAGCTGCCTAAAATGCCTTTTCATCCATTTAAGCTTGACCCAAATTTTTTCCATCTTCCCTGCTACTTTGTTCCTATTCCATTCTTCCCTTATTATCATTTCAAAATCAAGGTGACATGCCCATATATTAAAGAATCTGAATAGGCTCTTGCTAAGCCTCCTAGGTTGCCTTATATTGATGCACATGGAATTATGGTCAGAAATATTAGGCTCCCCATACTCAGTACTCAGATGACTATAGTTCATCATCCACATATCATTTCCAAACATCCCATCTATACGACTCCACACCCTATCAACACCCTGATGCTTGTTGGTCCATGTAAAATAATCCCCTCTCCATGGTAATTCTATAATACCAATGTCATGGCATAGCTTATCAAGGTCTTTTATATCAGCACTTGTCACATGTACTTTGGAGATTTTATCTTGGATAGTGAGTATACCTTTGAAGACTCCCCCTATTAACCAAGGTCCTTTCGTATTTTGTGCTAATATTTTAATGTTCTCACATAGATTTCTTCTTTGATATGTATCATTATGACCATATACCACTGTGAGATAACAATACATCCCATTATACTTCCCAGTTACTAGACATTGAATGAACTGGTCTTGTTTGTCTAATGGTTGTACTGTATACACTTGCTCATCCCATATGATCTATACCCTTCCATTCACAACATACTCATAATTTGTCATCTTATTCCAACTAGGGACTATTCTACTAATCACCTTCACTGCATTGCCTTCTTTCACCTTTGTTTCAACTAAACCAGCCAACTTGATATGTTTATCCTTTATGTACTGATTTATTTCTTTTTGTTTATACCTCTTATTCAATCCCCTAATATTCCAAATTAGCCAAGTCATTGGTGAATGATTATTCCACCTCCCCAATCAGGTGGTCTATTTTCCTCCATTCTCTCCTCTTGTTGTTGCAATATCTGAAAGCCATTTTTTGTAGTTATTGTTGTAGTTCCCAATGACATTCTGCTATTGCTAGCCAGGACTGGCCACTCATCTCTTTGGTCAGTACTCTGCATTTCTTTTGCTCTCCCTTTATCCCTTGTTACCCTTGGATTTCCAGAGCTTTCACTAACTGTAATTGCATTATCATTATCCTGTTTCATTGATTTACTTGTACCCTCATTTTGCTCTATATGTTGTTGTTGCTCTGGTCCTATAACTTTCCACCTTGTGGTAATTTTCCCCTACTTCTGTCTTCCTCTGTACTGATCTTCTTTATTCACTCTCTTCTCCAATATGCAGCCATGTCCTATCTTCATGCAGTCTATACAATATTGAGGTTTCCATTCATACTCCACCTGCAGTTGGAACATTCTCCATGATGGTTCTTGCAATGTCAATTTTGTTGGAAGCTTTTTTGTCACATTAGCTTCCACCAAAATTCTAGCATATGAGATACGTGACTTCTTAGTGGTACATTCATCAGCAAAGAGTGGTTTCCCAATAGCACTTGATAGTTTACTTAGTGTCTTGTTACCCCAGTAGCTCATAGGTAAATTAGGAAAGGTGATCCACAAAGGAATCTCCATCAGAAACTCTGCCTTAATGTCAAAATCTGGAGTCCACTGTTTCAATATCATTGGTCTTCCATTAATAGTATATTGTCCTCTATAGAGTATGTCTTTCAAATCCCCTATTGTATCAAACTTTGCTATGTAGTATCCTTCTTCATGCAAATACAGATCTGGAATACTCACTCTACTCCAAGCATGAGCTATATATTTCTCCATGAATTTGTACCTTGGTGTATGCCCAATTATATAAATAATTAGGGCACACTCCCATTTTTTACTTTTGAGCCTCAATTTCTTCCTTATCTACTTTTACCACAATATTACCATAAATAATTTCCGGTGGGATATATGATAATACCATACCATTTTCTGAGGATCTGTTGCCAACGAACAAATTTGCCCATGTTTTCTCCTTCTTTGATGCTGCTGCATGTGGTTTTGTCTCATCCTTTAGCTCTGATGTTACTGTTCCATTGACATTCAGCTCAGCTGCTGCTACTTTCTCCCTTTCCTTCATAATCTCCATAGTTGTACTTACTGGGGTGCCTTCACATGAAGATGAAGACACATTCATCTGCACTGCACTGAGATCTATCCTTTTTGTCAGTACCTTAGTGTTACTAAGTGAGCCCAATTTCTGAGAACTAGGCTGAAATTGGTGTCCGATTGGTGTTGTTACTTGCTGAATGGATCCCTTAGCTAGGGTATCTGCAATTGCTATTACACTGATAGATTCGCCGACCGTTACGAGTGGCTCTCGTTTAGGTCATCCTTGCTTTCTTTTCATGGTTGTTTCTCAGACGGTGTACGTTAGCATAACATGCGCCGAGAGCTTAGAGAGAGAAAGCTTCATTAAGCTTGTTAGTATACTGTATTTATAATTCCTTTAGTAGTTCCTTCAACTCTTTCAGCTTTACGAGGGCCATTCTATAGGGAGGAACAGATATTGGATGCGTAGCTGGTAGTAGATCAATAGCAAACTCAATTTCTCGCTCTGGCGGAAGACCCGGAAGCTCATCAGGAAAAACATCAGGAAACTCATTAACCACAAGGATGGACTGAATGGTTGGTGACTCTATTTCCACATCCCGAACCTGAACTAAGTGATAAATATAGCCCTTTCTGATCATCTTCCTTGCCTTGAGATAGGAAATAAATTTTCCTCTCGACGATGCCGCATTACCTTTCCATTCCAAAACAAGCTCCCCTGGAAATTGGAATCGGACCGTCTTTGATCTACAATCAACGTTGGCATGGCAAGAAGCCAACCAATCCATACCTATTATAACATCAAATTCTACCATATCTAACTCGATTAGGTCCATTACGGTAGATCGACTATGAACTACTATTATACAACCTATATATACTCACATAGCAATCATTGAGTCCCCAATAGGTGTAGACACCTCAAAAGGTTTAACCATCTCAGGTTTTATTCCAAACTTACTAGCAACCAACGGAGTAACATATGATAAGGTGGAAACTAGGTCAATCAGTGCATAAACATCATATGAGGAGACTGATAATATACTTGTAACAACATCAGGCGATGCGATGACTCCTGATTGTGTCGTCTTGCTAGCGCATAAATGTGTTTCTGAGGATCGACTGAGCTAGATGCTCCACCTATACCTCTACCATGAGTCATTAGTGCTTGTAAACCTTGACCAGGGGGGCGTACTGATGATGACAAACCATCTACAGATCCCGCCACTGACCTATGCTTGCATCACCTCTCGTCAGACAATCCCTCATAACGTGGCCCGGATAACCACAAGTATAAAAAATATAACAAACACCCAACCCCATATGGCATTGTTCAGCATGCTGCTTACCACACTAAACACATCGTGGCAAGGGCGGCCTCATCTGACTTGACTCACCCCTATACTGAGAACCTGAGGCCCTAAAATTTTGACCATGCCCTAAATATGTGGAACGATCAAATCTCTTACTGCCAAACTGAGGGGGCGCGCTAGCCGATGGCTGGGCTGGATACCTCGGGTATTGGGGTCTCTAACCATCTTGAAACTCACTAGAAGGACCCAAAGACCTCACTCTCTTATTCTGGGCCCTATCATGCTCACGATCGGCCCTCTGCTTTTGCTTACGCTCCTCTACACCCTGAGCATATGCCTGAATACGAGAAATATCCATATCTGCCTGAAGTGAGACCAACATAGACACTTACCCAATAATTTGGAGACGTTTGGGTCCTTGGAAAATTGTCCATATAGGTTTAGGGTTTGAGAAAATTGAAAAATGGGTGAAAATCTCGTCAAAAATCTCACTTAACAGGCCTCAGATGTCGCATTTGCGACCCAGGGTTCGCATTTGCGAACCCCTCAAAATTACGAACAACACAGGGCTGGCAGAAGTCATATTTGCGACAAAAATCTTGCATTAGCGAACTGGGCATCGCAAATGTGATAAAATGTTCGCATTTGCGACCACACCAGAACCAACAATTTTTCCTGACACGAAAATGAGCATAACTTCCTCATACGATGTCCAAATTCGATGATTATTTTTTACACGACTTCGTAATTTTGATATGATCTAATGGCTCAAACAAAGCTGAATTTGGATCTCATTTGCTCAATGTGGTATTATTTTTGTTTGAAGAAACGACGATGAAGCATCCAAAAACAAGCGCAACATAGCCTAACCTATCCGAAACTCACCCAAGCCCTCGGGGCTCCAAACCAAACATGCAAACAAGTCTAAAAACATCATACAGACTTTCTCATGCAATCAATTCATCAAAATAACATCAAAAATTATGAATTCAACCTCAAAACTCATGATTTTCTAATTTTTCAACTGAATGTCCAAATCACGTCAAATCGATTCCGGTTTTCACCAAATTTTACAGATAGGACTTAAATATCATAAACAGCTTGTACCGAGCTCCGAAATTAAAATACAGGCCCGATACCAACAAGTTCAAACATTAATTCATTTCTTTATTTCCTTTAAAAACCAACACAACAATTTTCTTCAAAAATTATTTTCTAAGGCTAGGGACCTCGGAATTCAATTCCGGGAATACGCTCAAGTCCCATATTTTACCACGGACCTCTCGGGATCGTCGGAACATATATCCGAGTACATTTACCAAAATTATTGACCAAAATCAACTAAAAACCAAATTTTAACTCTAAAAATTACTATTTTGTTTCTTCATATTTTCACATAAAAACTTTCCGGTTTCATGCCCGGACTGCGCACCAAGTAGATACACATAATATGAAGCTACTCGTGACCTCAAACTGCCGAACCGGATGGAATTGCTCAAAACGACCAGTTAGGTCGTTACATCCTCCTCCACTTAAACATACGTTCGTCCTCGAACGTGCCCGGAGTCATTCCAAAGCCATCTAACCACTGCATAAGCTCCTCATACATACACCCAGTTCTCCATCACCCAAACCTATGTAGGACTGACAATGCAACTTAACTGATGGTCACACCTCATCCTTACTCCATAACCTTAGGACAGAACCCAAACCTCAACATCTGAAATTTATCATAGGACCTGAATCCCACATCATCACACTGCATGAACCTGAACAAGTTGAATCGAGCAAAAATTCCAATCCAGTATACGATCACATGCTATTCTACACAATTCAAATGCCCAAAGCAATAACCTCTGACCATCACAGCTGTTCAAATAACATCCTGAATGCCGGCAATACACCCCACATTGAATATAACCTTGTTCCAGACCTCCACAATACTGCCCATGATAAAGAAACATGCAGACATTTATAGCTGCTCATGAAGTCAAAAAGTCAAGAAACTCTTTTGCCTGCCAAGGGCCATTACCCAACTCATAGCAGAAATAACCACATACATCAAAGCACTCCTCACCCCTAATACCATAGTACAAATCTTAGGTCTAAGAACCTTATCTCAGCCAGTACAAACAGCCCAACTAATAACTCACCACGAAACCACACGGATTCTCACACTACACAGTTCGTACACCAAACCAACAATAACTAAATTATGTAGCAGAAATAAGGGAAAGCCAAGTATAAGAATTATCTAACAAGTACAACATATGTGACAACAAAAGTATAGTCTTTCATCAAATCATCCCATAGAGGGAAAACACAACACCAAATAAACAAAATGAAAGGGTACCCCACATAACATCCGCTACGACAGGCAGCCAAATCCCAAATACTCATCAAGCCAAAATGCTCGTGTCCACTAATCACATAAATATTGATATCAGGCACAACAGAGTGCACAAGTAAAACTGTGGGAACAATGAATAGAAGTGCTGGAAGATAAAAGATACAAGCACAGTGATCATAGGCTAAAAACTCGTATTTTAGTCGTTGTAACAACACTTTAATTATTGCATTTTACAAAGGTTTGAGCTTAAATAATAATGAATTGTACTAAATTCATACTTTATGCCTTGCACGAGGAGATTCCAACTTAAGAATTAAATTTGGGATGGATTTGATTAATTTGGGGCTTTGAAGTCTTAGTAAAAGCTAAATAAATCAAGTCGGGATCGTGTTCGGGGGTCGCATAGCAAGCCCGGATAGAAAAACAAAAGAAAAAATGAAGCAACGCAGAAATTTGCACTGCCGCGCCGCGACAGTGCCTTTCCATAAAAATGTTGTTTTGCTCCGTTAAAATATATTCTGCCTCTGACCAATCTATGTACGCGGCGCACGAGGCGCCACGGACGTGTAAAAATCGCACAAATATTCTATTTTGGTCTAAAAAGTGCATGATTGTCAAAACCCATTCTTACACGATTAAAAAGGCTAAAGCAACCATTATTGGCGAAGAAGACCTGATTTTAGAGAGAAAAAGAAGAGGAGATTCATCTTAAAGCATCAAAAATCAAGAAGAACAACACTTTGGAGCAAGGATTAAAAAAGTTTTTCTAAACTTTCTTCTAATATCTATTTATTTGATGTTTAAGACTTATATTGTTGATGTTTGTATGAATATGAGTGGCTAAAAACCCAAATATTTTGGGTCATGGGTGTTAGATGATTATGTTGTTTGAATCTTAAATTGATGATCTTGAATTTATTTTTAAGTATTGTTTATTTGATTCTGTTGTAAATTATTTTACTGTGCAGCTAACAGTGAAATACTATTTATGAATCTTCAGTTAAACTTGAAAAAGAAAATTCTTGATTGCATATAGAATCATATAGAACAAGATCTTGATCCTGGGTATCGGGTGAAAGATTAGCGATTAAGATAGAAATATACTTAATTGCCTTGTTTGGTTGAAAAATAGGAATTGTGAATGCGTTTGAGTTATTATTAATGCCATAGAAATATTGGTATTAATTTAACTTGAATAGGCGCATAAGAATTCGACAGATTCTTATGGGTATTATTAACCCTATAATCAATAACCCAGATAATTCAATAAATCATTCTTCAGTCAAAAGTGTAGCATGATCTCTAGCAAGCCCATGACCCTGGAATATCTGTTTTATTAATTGTTAAAAGAAAATTGCATAAGTGGTGTAGTAAACTTTGCGTTGTATTATTGTTTGATTACTAGTTAAATTGTAAATTGGTTATTTATGTATTTTGTGATGAATTAGATTGAATTGATAATTGTTTGAGTTTGCATCAGTCTATAAGTTGATCATAATTTCTCAAGGGAACGATACTTTACTTATTACTATATTACTTGATGATCGCGTATATTTGCATGAGTGTTTTGGTCGCAACAAGTTTTTGGCGTCGTTGTCGGGGAATTAGAAATTAGCTACTTGACTGAGTTAAGCTTTTATTAGCTATTTGTTTAAGCATTAATTTTCAGTTCACTTTGTTTGTGTCACGCAGGCTCTTCTCTTGAATGCGGAGGAGTAGAAGCACAAGCAATCTCTTCCCTCTTGATCCTGAAATTGAAAGAACACTTCATAGAGCGAGGAATGAGTTAGAAGTTAAATACAAACAGAAAGAGAGTTGGACATTTTAGTTCAAACACATCCAATAGTGATGGCAGGTAATGGAGGGCATCCGGTGGTAGAAGCTGCAAGGCCAAATCTTGCTAATATGACTCAAGCTATTGTGAAACATGATATCACTGGTCACTTTAAGCTTAAACAGTACATGGTACAACTGATTCAGTCCACTGGGCAATATGTAGGCCTATCTCATGAAGACCCACAGAGGCACATTTAGAATTTTTGGAAATCACAGATACTTACAACTATCTAAATGTTTCCAAGGACTATGTCAGGCTGACCTTGTTTCCTTTTTCATTGTTGGGGTAAACTAAAGAATGGTTGCAGAAGGAGCCTGCTAATTCAATCCATACTTGGGATGATTTAGCAAAAAAAATTCTTAATGAAGTTTTTTCCCACTAAAAAGACAAAGTCTTTGTGTGAGCCAGATTCTTTGGTTTCAACAACGGGATGGTGAGACTCTTCGTCAAGCTTGGGAAAGATAAAAGAAACTACTCTGAGACTGTCCACATCATTGTCAGACTGATGAGGTATTGGATCATACTTTTGTTGATAAATTATATGAGACTTCAAAGATAAATCTTGATTCAGCTTGTGGAGGTAGTTGCATAGCGATACCATATAGTGAAATACAACTTCTGCTAAACAACTTTACTTCTAATGATCATAATTGGCAAGGTGAGGGAGAACCAAGGAGAGTAATGAAACAGAAAGCAGCAGGGGTACATGAACTTGATGACTTTTCCACCATGAAAGCAGATATAGCAAAATTGGCAAATCAAATGAATAGAATGACAATGAACCAAACACAACAAATGCAACATTTTCAACAAATGTCGATTTGTTGTGAAATGTGTGGTGACAATAACACGAGTGACATGTGCCCAACGAATCCTGAATCTATTTATTATGTGGGGCAACAAAGCAGAGGTCCGATGAACCAACAGGCACAATATGGGAACACTTACAATCCAAATTGGAGGAATCATCCTAATTTCTCCTGGGGTGGAAATCAATCAAATTAGGATCAATATAAACCCCAAGGAAATTTTAATCAACCTTAAAGGCCACCTCAACAGGTAGAAGAAAGTACAAATGATTTATTGAAGAAATTGTTGCATGGCAATCAACAACTCAGAACTGACTTCAGAAATCTTGAAAGGCAAGTGGGACAGCTAGCTGCAAATCAAAACACTAGGCCTGCAGGTTCTCTTCCAAGTGATATAGAGAGAAATCCGCAAGTTAGTGCAATTACACTTAGAACTGGAAGGGAATTAGAAGAAGTTCCAAAGAAGAGAAAATACAAGCCGATACGTGAGGGTGAATTGATTCCCAAAGCAACACAGGAAGCAAAGAAAGATGATACCATTTCAGCGCCCGTGAATGTTCCAAGTCCATCACCACCTTTTCCACAAAGATTGTAGAAAAAGAATGATGATCACATGTTCAACCAATTTCTCTCTATGTTGAGTCAGATTCAATTGAATATTCCGTTGGTAGATGCAATTCATGAATTTCCAAAGTATGTCAAGTACATAAAAGATATTGTGGCTAACAATAGGAGATTGACTAAATTTGAAATAGTTGCACTTATTGAGGAGTGCACTTCAAGGGTCTAAAATAAGCTTCCTCAAAAGCTTAAAGATCCTGACAGCTTTACTATCCATGTGAGAATACTTAATGTTGATGTAGGCCATGAACTTTGTGATTTGGGGGCGAGCATAAATTTGATGCTATTGTATTTGTATAAACAATTGGGTTTGGGAGCTCCAAAACTCACTACAGTGATGTTGCAACTAGCAGACAGATCCATAGCTTAGCCGGAAGGGGTGATTGAAGATGTGTTGCTGAAAATTGGGAAATTTATTTTCCCGGCTAATTTCATTATCTTGGATTTTGAAACCGATGAAAATGTTCCTATTATATTGGGAAGACCTCTCTTGTCTACAAGTGATGCTATAATTAAAGTAAGAGAAGAAAAAATGATCATGAGAGTTGACAATGAGGAAGCTATTTTTAATGTATACAAAGCAATTCAACTTCCTCACCATTATGAAGAATTGTCTATGATATCTGTCATGGAGATGGATGAGCAACTTATTGCCCCAAGTGTATATTTGAAGGATTCTTTAGAGAAAGCAATCATGTTGTTTGAGAGTTTGGAGATTAATGATGAGGTTGAAGAGATGAAGCATATTTTGAATGCATCATGTGAATATATGAAAGGTTTAAATCCCTTTGAACCTTTGAACAGGCCAAATGGTCCTCCTCCAAAGCCATCAATTGAAGAAGATCCAAAATTGGAACTAAATCCTTTACCTTCTCACCTTCATTATGCTTATTCGGTTAGTTCTAATACATTACCTGTTATTATTTCTTCTAACTTGTCTAAATTGCAGGAGGAAAAATTGCTGAGAGTTCTACGTGAGAATAAAAGAGCAATAGGGTGGATAATGTCTGACATAAGAGGTATTAGTCTAGGTTTTTGCATGCATAAAATTCCCATGGAGGAAGGAAACAAGACGAGCATAGAACAACAACGCCGCCTAAATCCCAACATGAAAGAGGTGGTAAGAAAAGAAGTGATTAAATGGCTTAATGCAGGTATTGTATTTCTAATCTGTGATAGCAAATGGGTAAGTCCAGTCCAATGTGTTCCAAAGAAAGGGGGAATGATTGTAGTGACAAATAAAAATAATGATCTGATTCCCATTAGAACTGCTACTTGGTGGAGGATTTGCATAGATTATAGAAAATTGAATAATGCCACCCGAAAAGACCATTTTTCTCTCCCCTTTATTGACCAAATGCTTGATAGATTAGCTGGACAGGAATACTACTATTTTTTGGATGAGCTCTCGGGATATAATCAGGTTGTTATAGCCCTAAAGGATCAATAGAAGACCACATTTACATGTCCCTATGGGACATATGCATTTAAAAGAATGCCATTTGGTCTCTGTAATGCACCTGCGACTTTTCAAAGTTGTATGATAGCTATTTTTACTGATATGGTTGAAAGATTTGTGGAAGTATTTATGGATGATTTTTCTGTATTTGGATGTTCTTTTGATGAATGTTTAATGAATCTTGACAAGGTACTTGCTAGGTGTGAAGAAACAAATTTGGTACTGAATTGGGAAAAATGTCATTTCATGGTAAGAGAAGGTATCGTCCTAGGGCACAAAGTGTCCAATAATGGATTGCAGGTAGATAAAGTAAAGGTGGAAGCAATTAAAAAACTACCTCCACCGACATCAGTTAGAGGCATTCGCAGTTTCTTGGGCCATGCAGGTTTTTATTGTCGTTTCATTAAAGATTTTTCAAAAATTTCATCTCTTTTGTGCATGCTTCTTCAGAAAGATACATCCTTCAAGTTTGATGATTCTTGTCTGAAAGCATTTGATGAGATGAAAAGAAGATTAGTTACTACACCAATAATCATTGCTCCAGATTGGAAACTTCCATTTGAGTTGATGTGTGATGCAAGTGACATAGCCATTGGAGCTATTTTGGGGCAGCGTAAGGAGAAAATCTTTTACTCCATTCATTATGCGAGAAAAACTCTTAATCTAGCACAGATGAATTACATTGTTACTGAAAAAGAGTTGCTTGTAGTAGTATGGACATTTGATAAGTTCAGGTCCTATCTAGTGGGAACCAAAGTCATAGTTTACACAGATACTCGGCTATCAAGTATTTATTTGCAAAGAAAGATGCCAAGCCAAGGTTAATCCGATGGGTTCTTCTTTTGCAGGAATTAGATTTAGAGATTCGAGATCGAAAACGGACAAAGAATCAGGTTGCAGATCACTTGTCTAGGTTGGAAAATCGAGGCCATGTAACTAAAAGAGAATCAATCAAAGAAACATTTCCTGATGAATAGTTACTAGCCATCACTTCGGATGAAACCCCGTGGTATGCTGATTATGTGAATTTCATTGCAAGTGGGGTGACTCCCCCAGAATTCACAGCTGATCATAGAAGAAAATTTTTACATGACATGAGATTTTACATGTGGGACGAGCCTTTTCTATACAAGCAATGCGCAGATCAATTGGTAAGAAGGTGTGGCCCTGAGGAGGAGATGAATGCAATATTGCATGACTGTCATGCTTCTCTTTATGGAGGTCACCATGGTGGAGACAGAACTGCACAAAAGATTTTGCAATCAGGTTTTTACTGGATAAAATTGTTTAAAGATACACATGCTTTTGTTAAAAATTGTGACAGGTGTCAAAGAACAGGTACAATCACAAAGAGGAACGAGATGCCTTTGCAAAATATTTTGGCAGTAAAACTCTTTAATGTCTAGAGAATTGATTTCATGGGACCATTTCCATACTCTAATGGGCACAGATACATTTTGGTTGCAGTCGATTATGTGTCTAAGTGGGTTGAGGCCATTGCTCTTCCTACTAATGACGCAAAGGTAGTGGTAAGTTTCGTAAATAAGCACATTTTCACACATTTTGGAACTCCAAGGATGTTGATAAGTGATGGAGGAACACACTTTTATAACAAATTATTGAAAATGTTCTAGAAAATAGGGGGTAATACACAAGGTTGCTACTGCGTATCAACCTCAAACTAATGGTCAAGTTGAAGTGTCAAGCAGAGAGGTAAAACAGATTTTGGAGAAAACAGTGAGTGCAAATAGGAAAGATTGGTCCGATAAGTTATAAGATGCATTGTGGGCTTACCGAACTGCATACAAGACTCCAATAGGTACTTCTCCGTACATGTTGGTTTATGGGAAGGCATGTCATTTGCTCGATGAGGTTGGATACAAAGCTTATTGGGCAATCAAAAAGCTAAATATGGATATGAACTTAGCCAGTGAAAAAAGACTTCTACAACTCAATGAACTTGATGAGTTTCAGTTGCATGCTTATGAAAATGCCATGTTGTATCAAGAAAAGACTAAGAGGTGGCATGACAAGCACATCCAACATCGTGAGTTTGAGCCAGGTCAAGAAGTTCTCTTGTTTAATTCAAGGCTAAAGATTTTTCCTGGAAAGCTTAAGTCCCGTTGGGCAGGCCCTTTCGTTGTGGTAAGTGTGACTCCTCATGGAACAGTTGAATTGCGGGACATAAATTCAAGTGGTACATTTTTGGTGAATGGGCAGCGAGTAAAACACTATTGGGGTGGTGATATTAAATGTCACAAAACCTCGGTAGATTTGGTTGATGTGTGATAAAGTATTGAGTTGTTCCGTGACGTTAAATTAGACGCTTGTTGGGAGGCAACCCAATGACTAACATCACTAACTTTTAATTGTAGTTTAGAAATATTATATTTTATATTTTATAATGTTTTTAATCAGGTTCAAGCATGAATTTGGCATAAAATCAGTGTACAAAGATGTAGGGGTGTAAATTGTGAGCTAAAAATCGAAAATAGGCTAAGTCTGTGAAAAATTGGCCTACCGCGTTGCGTGGGGAGTCGTGCGACACACCGCACCAAGTAAAATTGCACAGACGAAGCAGAATACAAAATTTTGGAGAAGCTGGATTTTTTGCACTACCGCGCCGCGGGGGGCGACGCGACAGTGCATTTTAATTAAACAAAAAACCCTTATTACCCGAACCCCCTCCCCCTTATTTCATTATTTCCTCTCCCAAACTCTCTGCCTCTCAAAGTCTCAACCTAAAAAGCCCCAAACAATTTCACTCAACAAATCCATCCCCAAATCCTTCTTCTTCTTGCAAGGTAAGTATTCTCTTCTCTCTTTTCTTTCAATCTAGTAGTATTTTATGTTGTATTTTTTCTTCTTATTTTCAATTATAATTGTATAAACCCTAGCAAGAATTGTGTTTTTAATTTTCTTTTAGTTTCATTTGTTAATATTGTTGAAAATAGTATTAGAAACTTAGAATGTATATTATCTTTGTGATTATGGAGGATTTTAGGGTGTGTTGAGGTGATATGGGTTGAGTTTTTGTTGGAGATTGTTGAGGGGTACACTATTTCGAAAATACATGTAAGAAAGTGAAAACTTTGCATTGAATATTATTGTGAAGATATGGTGATGTTATAGTTGTGAAGTGAGGTATATTTGTGTTGTTGATATGGTGAATTTACCTCATTTCAAGTTGAAATTTAAAGAATGGAAGACAGTCTTACAATGTGTTTGTTAAAGTGTCTAAGTGACATGAAATTGAGTAATGTTGCAAATTGAGAAACAAATTGCATTGTGAGATGTTATTATTGAAAACAACTATAACATTAGGCTAAACCATGATTTTTTGCTTGCTTTATGTAAAATGATATGTAGGATTCATGCTAATATGCCTATGTAGTATATTTTGTATAAAAATTTTGGATTTTGTAAAATTGACTAATTTCTTTTTATGTTTATTTTTAATATTTTTAGCCTAGTTTTTCATTTTTTATTTTATTTTCAATTGTTGCAATTCTCTCTAATGATTGGGTAGGCCGATAAGCATTATATCATTCTAATTAAAGAACAGGGTAGTCTGAATCCCTGTTATACATGTTAAGTGTCAACATGATAATAACATAAGTGTGGGATATTTACTCCACTTACTTTTAAAATGATTTTTGTGCTTTTACCTAGTATATCTTGTTGTGTAGGTATAATGTCTCGGAGCCTAAGTAAAAGATCAAACACTAGCCTATCTGAGGTTGCATCTACTAGCCGAAGGGGAGGTAGAAGGGCACCCCCTCCGGCACCAGTTGAGGAGGAAGAGGAACACTTCGATCCTGATGCAGATGAGGTACCAGAGTGCAAATATGGCATCAGAGCTATTTCATCCCATACAATACAATGGTTCCAATCATTTGTTCCTGCTGTGCCACCAACTCCTAAAGTAGCCATCGATGAAACAAAGCTCACTCGCAAGTATAATGCAATATATAATAACATTCGAGCTTTGGGTGTTGAAGGGTTATTTCGCCAAGGTGATAGTGTGAATATCAACTTGGTAAAAGAATTTTACGCCAATTGGCAACCAGGAGGCGATTTAGATGCAAGTTACCAAGTAAGGGTCAGAAACCGAGTGATTCCATTTTCTTCAAAGGTCATAAATCAAATAATGGGTTTCACTGAGCATTCACATAAGCTGCTTTAGAGGTTCCTCCGTAGACCAGACTACCTAAATATTCGCAGGCAGCTATGTGGTGTAGATTCCTTTGCCTTGTGGACTAGAGATTCAAATGAGTTTCACAATGAGATGAAAAAAGGAACATTCCATCATCTTGCACAAGTTATTTTGAAGCTAATTAATTCCAAAATCATGCTGACACAAAGTGATACGGACGTATCAAAACTAAAGGTTTGTTTGATTTACGCATCTTTAATAGGAATGCAGGTTGATCTTGGGAAAATTATGCCGTAACACATGTCAATGGTGAAACCGTTTGAGGGACGCCACCTACACTATCCAAGTATGATCACTCAGTTATTGCGGACGTACTACATTGAAGAAAAGTATCACTATGATCGGAAGATAGAAGTAACATATCCTATCAGGGCGCTTAATGTCACGACTATGATAGATCTGCCTGCAGCTGCACTTAATGCCGATCAAAGGTTTATTTGGGTGGAAGAGACTTTGCAGATATTATTTGTTGACCTGCGCCTTCGCGCCTCCATAGAAGAAGTGAACTTGGAAGAGTTACACAAAATCACCCTCTATCTCCTTTCACTCAACAGCGGTTAGGAATGGCTCAGCATAGACAATTTCCACCGGATGAAGATGTGAACTCTATTCCCTCAGATGACGAGGAATATTTGCGCACCTTTGAAGATGAAGATGCTTAGGCCAATGGCCTCAGGGAGTCTCTTTTCTAATCTATTTTGATCTTTTGCATTAGGGACAATGCAAGTTTTTAAGTGTGGGATGACTTGCCCCTATTGTAATGTACTTACTTTTGTATTTTTCATATTTTTGGTTGTTTGATTTTGTTTAGACTGTTAAATTTTTTTGGTTTGGTAGATTATAGCGTTTTAGGTAGTAAGTGGTGCTAATTTTGATTTTTTTCCCGACGATGGATTTTCTTGAGGGAAATGAAGTCGAAATTCAAAAAAAAAATATTTACCTTTTATTTCAGTTTAGTGTATGCTAGTTTTGGCTTAATTTAAAATTTTCCCCTTGGTTTTTCTTTATGCCGCAATTCTTTTCAAATGGTGTATTTGAAACGGGTATAGTGTAATTTTTTTAGTTCAATTGAATAAAAAGTTCCTAACTTACACAGTTAATCTCCTCAAATGCACATGCTTTAGAAGTGGTATGTACCTTATTTGTGATGTTCAACCTTAGTTCTTGATTCTAAAGTAAGTGCCTTAAATTATGTATTTATGACTATGCTTAACTGCTTTGACTAGAGAGTCGAGAGAGATCCAAGGTTGAGTGAGTTGTGTGCCAATGTGTGAGTGAGATTGCTGAGATATTTTGTGCTTAACAGTTGATATCTAGAACTTGCCCTCAAGTGTTTTGCAAAGAGAAATAGTAACATTATTTAATTTAGGAGATGATATAGGCATTTCTTTGTTGAACCAGTTTTATAATTGTTCCCACCTAGTTGTATATATCTTAGTCAAACTTTTTGAGCCGTTAATCATATTTCTTTGGCATCCACATTACAAACCTTACCAATTTATGTAAATTTATCAGTTATTTGAACCTCTATCTCTCATGAGCACTTAGTGTTGTTTTAATGTTGTTAAAGTTGAGAAGAGATTGGTTGGTTTGTTAAAGAGAATGGGATTTGTTGTTAGTATGTAAAACCTCAAAAAGGTTGGAGATGGTTCGACCATAAGAGTGATGCTAAAATTGTGAAATGAAATGGTGTATGTATGGAAGTGCTCAAAGAGGTGTAGCTACTACAGTCTATATTTATCACACCCTTCCTTAGACTGCATTACAACCAATTAAAGTCCTATTTGATCCTTGATTGAATAAGCTCAATTAGTAGAGTATTATACTAGGGTCAAGCATATGGTATGTCATCTGTTGCACATGAATTTCAATTCTAGGAGTGAGCTAATTCTTCCTATTTTGAGTTCCTAAATATTCTTGAATATTATTTTAAGAGGAACTAGTCTATATTAATTGTGGGAGGGCACATGATTTGTAAAAACAAGGAAACGCTTTGACCTTTGTGTTAGAGTAAGTAAGGAAGTTATGAAAATGCGTGGCACTTGTGAGTTATGTCTTAAGGTTGAAATATTATGAATTGGTATTTAAGTGTCGGCCTGTGTTTGCAAAGAAATTGTTTGATAAGAAGGTCGTCCTTATGTGAAGTGTATGTTAATTGCTCGAGGACGAGCAATGGTTTAAGTGTGGGATGTTGATCATAGGCTAAAAACTCGTGTTTTAGTCGTTGTAACAATACTTTAATTATTGCATTTTACAAAGGTTTGAGCTTAAATAATAAAGAACTGTACTAAATTCATGCTTTATGCCTTGCAAGAAGAGATTCCTACTTAAGAATTAAATTTGGGATGAATTTGATTAATTTGGGGCTTTGAAGTCTGAGTAAAAGCTAAATAAATCAACTCAGGATCGTGTTCGGGGGTCGCATAGCAAGCCCAGATAGAAAAACAAAAGAAAAAATGAAGCAACGCAGAAAATTGCACTGCCGCACTGCGACAGTGCATTTCCAGAAAAATGTTGTTTTGGTCCGTTAAAATATATTCTGCATCTGACCAATCCATGTACGCAGTGCACGGGGCATCGCGCGGGGCGTCGCGGATGTGTAAAAATCATAGAACTATTCTATTTTGGTCTTAAAAGGGCATGGTTGTCAAAATCCATTCTTACACGATTAAAAAGGGTAAAACAACCATTATTGACGAAGGAGACCTGATTTTAGAGAGAAAAAGAAGAGGAAGTTCATCTTCAAGCATCAAAAATCAAGAGGAACAACACTTTGGAGCAAGAACTAAAAGAGTTTTTCTAAACTTTCTTCTAGTATCTATTTATTTGATGTTTAAGACTTATATTGTTCATGTTTGTATGAATATGAGTGGCTAAAAATCCAAATATTCTGGGATCATGGATGTTAGATGATTATGTTGTTTGAAGCTTAAATTGATGATCTTGAATTTATTGTTATGGGTTATTTATTTGATTCTGCTGTTAATTATTTTACTACGTAGCTAACAGTGAAATACTATTTATCAATCTTGAGTTAAACTTGAAAAAAGAAATTCTTGATTGCATATAGAATCAAATAGAACAAGATCTTGATCCTGGGCATCGAGTGAAAGATTAGCGATTAAGATAGAAATATACTTGATTGCCTTGTTTGGTTGAAAATAGGAATTGTGATTGCATTTGAGTTTTTATTAATGCCATAGAAATATAGGTGTTAATTTAACTTGAATAGGCGCATAAGAATTTGACAGATTCTTATGGGTATTATTAACCCTATAATCAATAACCCAGATAATTCAATAAATCATTATTAAGTCAAAAGTGTACCATGATCTCTAACAAGTCAATGACCCTGGAATATCTCTTTTATTAATTGTTAAAAGAAAATTGCGTAAGTGGCGTAGTAAACTTTGCGTTGTATTATTGTGTGATTACTAGTTAAATTGTAAATTGGTTATTTATGTATTTTGTGGTGAATTAGCTTGAATTGATAATTGTTTGAGTTTGCATCAGTCAATAAGTTGATCATAGTTTCTCGTGGGAACGATACTTTACTTATTACTATATTACTTGACGATCGCGTACACTTGCGTGAGTGTTTTGGTAGCAACACACAACTAAGGTGCAATGAACAAATCAACATCACGAGGGCTATCTTGCCCGTACCGCCATAAGGCCTGAATAGAATTACAACATGCGTGGGGAATAATCATACAACCTCACCGCCTAACACAACATAAAAGAGTAGCACATAAATAGGCTAAGGGCGCAAATAATATCCATTCTGCCCGGTAACATAACCATAATGACAATCTCACAGGAGCGCTCAAACTTGATATGATACAAGATACATATTCTCATTGAGCTTTCAAATAGCCCCCAACCCAAATCCTGATTATTTCCAAATAGGTAAGTATGCTTCAGAAAGATCCACAACAACTTATCGATAATACATGCTATTAATTTTTGCATTCTCACCATTTCTTCAAGATCCGGAAATAGGAAATAGTCCATTCATGAGGGCATCTAGCCCCATACCTCAGGAATACCGAAATTTCCATACCCAACTCAACTACGCAAATCAAATGGCTGATATATCAATCACACCCTATTATTCTACCGAAGCGCCCTTATAGGATTTCTGGTCGTGTAACAAAACATAAACCCCGAAAGCCTCAAAACCCAGTAATCACCATGCTACTAGCCACACACCCGCAAACCAAAACTCAAGGTCCCTTCCAAAAATGCACACCCTTCATATATGATATCCAACAAGGTCAACACTCTATTAATTTCTGATACCTATTCAGTAGAAAGTCACAATGTACCACATATTCCTTACGCTCATAGTGGACATCCAACTCAAGCCTTTGTCGAAGCGAGACCCTTCAGAGATCCGCCCACAAGCAACTAAGTCATCAGGACTACACCTCCCCAACTCGACCAAGTCACACAAACTGTCCAATACAAGAGTGCTGCCACAAATGCCAGTAGAGATTTCCTATTTAAAGGACAAATTACTTCATTGCTATGCTGACCCAATGGCATAGAGCTGACCCGTTTCTTCGGATAGTCGATATGCAGTAATCCCAGTCAAAGTCCCAACATTGTCCCATGCAAGATCTTAAACCTTTGTCATTACAAATTCTGGGAACCTACCAATACCACATATACATATACCTCAGGCCAAATATGATATAAATCTAACTCTGCAATCTGAATGCCGCTATTGGACTCCTCCATTTGGCGCAAAGACATAGAAAACAACGTCTGATGATCCACAAAACTAACCTTCAAAGCTCGTACAAAACAAATCACAAGGTACTCCAATACCACCAACTATTCCCAATCAACACCCACTTCGTGGCCTTGCCATATTTGCGGTGACTAGTCAACCAATTAAGCCTTCCCAAACTCGCACTCATCAATCAGATGCCGAAAACTGCTATGCCTCCATATGAACAACTAAATAGTCTCTCAATGCCTCTGTATCTTTAGCCTAGACAACACGTCGAGGCAATTCCTGGGCATCCCTGACTCCTTCGTAGCCTGTCTGTAGCATCACGAACCACTAGTGCATAGCGAGCGCTGAGAGCGTAATATTATACACGAGTGGATGTAAAGGAATATAAGTTATATACTTCGAGCTGAATCAATATCGCACGATAAGGAATGAAAGAAGGGGAATTTGCTAATAGTTTTGTAGCCTCTCAGAGATAAGTACAGACGTCTCCATACCGATCCGCAAGACTCTACTAAACCTGTTTGTGACTCGTAGCACCCATGAACCTAGAGCTCTGATACCAACTTGTCACGACTCAAAATCCCTCTGATGGAATCGTGATGGCACCTAGTCTCTAAACTAGGTAAGCCTAACATTTACAGAAATAACATTAATATTTACTAACTTAAAATTAAATAACTCTCAATAAATCACTATTCCCAAAACCAGTGGTACAAGTCACACGCCTTTCTAAGAGTAGTTATACAAAATAAATATATCACTACTCCAAAACAAAAGGAACAAATGAAATTAAGTACAAATGAAGGTGACTCTGAGGCCTGCGAATGTTGTAGCATGTTTACCTTGAGTCTCCAACGCGATGACCCACACAGCTACTATCGATCAAATACCTGGATCTATACACAAAAATTTATAGAAGTGTAGTATGAGCACACCACGACAGTGCCAGTAAGTATCAAGCTAAACTCGGTAGGGTAGTGATGAGGAACAGTCAAGACACCTAGTAGTCAAATGAAATGAATAGGATATGATAATAAAATATCGATATAAAGATGACATGGTAATACCAACAGAGGAGAGAAATCAAAATACAAACAGTAGGAGCAATAAAGGGAGAACACGGGTAGTAGCGAACGATAACCAAGTAAATCCGATAACCAAGTAAATCAAATAACCAAGTAAATCAACACTGACATAACATGAACAGAGACAAGTAAGAAGGTATCCAAATAAAGAAGGCAATGCCAACTAAATCAATCACATCACACCTAGTACACAATCCCGACCATCTCAACGCTGGATTTCTCATATCATAATCTCAACTTCGAACCTTCAACACACATAGCACCTTATGCCCCCATATTTCATTTTCCATTTCACTTTTAACAACAAAATCCACATGCTATACAATACATAACGTCCATACAATGCACTCAAATATGTCCAAGAAGTCCCATTTACCTAATATAAGTAAAATTACAATTTCTAAACTAATTAGGAAAGCCAGCGAGAAAAGATGAAGTTGTTTATTTGGAAATCCTTTGAGTAAAGAAGGTACCCCTTTTAATTTAAAATACAACATCGAATGGATTATTGCCTTTAATATGAGATTTAATAACTTAAAACATAGTAGAAATTCATTTTTAAGTAAAATACAACCTCAGACGATTTCAGGGGTATAATTGAGAAACTAATTGAATTATGGATATAACAATTATTGAAGTTGGATGTATTGGAGTGTATATATATACATCAATACGGTTAGGTGTTGAAAACATTGTAGGTTCTAACACAAATGATCACAGCAATAAAGGAATTTGAACAGTTTAAACACTTGAATTGATAACAACAAATAAACACGGCAGCAAAAAGTGCACGACACCACCCTTCGTGCTTTTACTCTATTTCTCACCATAAAAGTCAATATTCACTTTTATTCTTTCTTGTTGTAGCGTGCAACCCGATCCGAATCATGTAGTATTGTTGCGACGTGTAACCCGATCCTAATCATATAATGATGTTGCGGCGTGCAACTAGATCCAAATCATATAATATTGTTGCGGCGTGCAACCCGATCTATATAATATTGTTACGGCGTGCAACCTGATCCATATAATAGTGTTGCGGTGTGCAACCCGATCCATATAATATTGTTGTGGCGTGCAATCCGATCCCAATATACAAATCAACACCAATCACAAAAGAATCCCGGCAAGGGAATAATAAGGGAACTACAATATCCCGGCAAGGGAGTCAACAACGAGAATAAACACGTCCCGGCAAGGGAACCAACAGTATTAAATATGTCCCGGCAAGGGAATCAGCTATTACCAAACTTGTACCAACAATTAACTTCACAATGAAACCTCAACTAAATAACAAGACATAATAAGCACGAGATAACTACACTGGTAATCACCACAATTGGACATGTAACCTATTTGCACGAAGTCACAAAGGAACTCACAATCAAGAAGTATCAAAACAATAAGGAAGGCAATCACTCCAATTAAGGCAATTAAGGGTCAATGTAACACGTAAGAATTAGAGGAAATCTAACAACGTCATATGGAACATATAGAGGCAATTTAAGCAACTAGAAAACCCAATCATAACAGGATACTTTCCACATAAGGACTTAAGAACCCTAGAGGAAAATTTCCCAAAAATAAGTCCGAGAACACACTTGTCACCTCTAATGCATGGACTATAATTAGCTTAGAAGACTCAATTCCTAAGGGGAAGTCCCCTACACAAGGTTAGGCAAGATACTTACCTCAATCCGGCCAATTCAATACTCAATTTAGCTTTTTCTTTACCAATTCATCAACGATCAGCTCAATCTAGCCAAAACCGTCTTGAATACATCAAACAATGCAAGAGAAAACAATTTTAATTGACAAAACTATGATTCTTATACAATTTGCAAAAAGTCAACAAAAGTCAACTCCCCTAGGCCCGCACCTCGGAACCCGACAAAATTTACAAAAATCGAACACCCATTGCGCTACGAGTTCACCCATATAAAAATTATCTAATTCCGATACCATTTGATCATTCAAATCATTATTTTATATTTTTGAAAGATTTCACAATTTTTCACAATTTTTCCTTTAGATTCTCGTCAATTTGATGTTAAATCTAAGATATAATCTCAAAATATACTTGGAAATTGATTAGAGACACTTACCCAATGATTTGGAGAAGTTTGGGTCCTTGGAAAATCGTCCATAGAGATTTAGGGTTTGAGAAAATTGAAAAATAGGTGAAAATCTTGTCAAAAACCTCACTTAACAGGCCTCAGATGTTGCATTTGCAACCCAGAGTTCGCATTTGCAAACCCCTCACAATTAGGAACAACACAGGACTGGCAGAAGTCGCATTTGCAACAAAAATCTCGCATTTGCGAACTGGGCATCGCAAATGCGATAAAAAGTTCGCTTTTGCGACCACACCAGAACCAGCAAATTTTTCCGACACGAAAATGAGCATAACTTTCTCATACAATGTCCAAATTCCATGATTCTTTTTCCTATAGCTCCATAATTTTTATACGGATCTAATGGTTCAAACAAAACTGAATTTAGATCTTATTTGATCAATGTTGTATTATTTTTTCTTGAAGAAACGACGATGAAGCATCCAAAAACAAGCGCAACATAGCCTAAACCTATCCGAAACTCACCCAAGTCCTCGGGGCTCCAAAACAAACATGCATGCAATCTAAAAATATCATGCGGACTTGCTCGTCTAATCAAATCATCTAAATAACATCAAAAATTATGAATTTAGCCTCAAAACCTATGATTTTCTAACTTTTCAACCGGACGTCCAAATCACGTCAAATCGATTCCGATTTTCACCAAATCTTATAGATAGGACATAAATATCATAAAAAACTTGTACTGGGCTCCAGAACCAAAATGCGGGCCCGATACCAACGAGTTCAAACATTAATTCATTTCTTTATTTCCTTTAAAAACCAGCACAACAATTTTCTTCAGAAATTGTTTTCTAAGGCTAGGGACCTCCGAATTCAATTCCGGGAATACGCCCAAGTCCCATATTTTACTGCGGACCTTTTGGGATCATCAGAACAGAGATCCGGGTCCGTTTACCAAAAATGTTGAACAAAGTCAACTAAAAACTAAATTTTAACTCTAAAAATTACTATTTTTTTCTTCATATTTTCACATAAAAACTTTCAGGTTTCATTCCCGCACTGTGCACGCAAGTCGATACACATAATATGAAGCTACTTGTGACCTCAAACTGCCGAACATGATGAAATTGCTCAAAACGACCAGTCGGGTCGTTACATTTACCCAGCTATTTCTGGGGAAGTTTCTCCCAATCACTTAGAGAGAGATCTATCATAGGCAGTTTGAGCGTGTCTCCAGTAGGGTTCTATGGCTGTTACTTAGTATGAGACCAGATTCATCGACTTGGCCCATCATGCTCTTATCATACTTCCCACCGAGAGAGAGAGAGAGAGGGTGAGGAGGTTCATTGAGGGACTTATCCAGCCTATTCGACTTCAGATGGCTAAGGAGATGGGGAGTGAGATTTCTTTTCAGGAGGCGGCCAATGTGGCCAGGAGAGTTGAGATGGTTCTATCGCAGGGAGGTGGTCAGGGGTCTGACAAGAGGCCTCGTCTGGAGGTAGGGATTCATATGGTAGAGGCCATCCTCCTAGGCCTTTGCAGTCAGCACTTCAGGTTTTCATGGTGCTTTAGGTGGCTGTGGTTCTCATATGTAGTATTCCAATCAGCAGACCTGCAGTGCACCACCAGCTCCTATCAGTGCACCACCGCTTTATAGTTTCTAGGGTCGTCAACCCTAGTAGCCGAGGGCTTGTTTACTTATGGCGACACGAGGCACATTGCTAGGTATTGCCCTCGAGCACCGAGTAGCCCTCAGCATCAGGGTTCCCATGCCATGTTTCAGGCACCGAGTGTTCCACAGCCCGCCCAACTAGCTAGAGGTGGGGGTAGAGGTGCTAGAGGTGGAGGTAGAGGTAATAGAGGTGGAGCTCAAGCCACTAGAGGTGGAGGCTAGCCAACAACATGTCGTCCTAGAGATGTAGTTTAGGGTGGTGGGACCCAGCCCTGATGTTATGCTCTTCCAGTCAGGCCCGAGGCTGAGGCTTCCGATGCAGTTATCACATGTACTGTTCTGGTTTGTTGCAGAGATGCTTCAGTTTTATTTGATCCAGGATCTACATACTCCTATATGTCATCTTAATTTGCACCATATCTGGTCATGCCTAGTGATTCTTTGAGTGTTCCTATTTATGTTTCTACACCGGTGGGTGATTCTATTACGGTAGATGGAGTCCATCGTTCATGCATAGTTGTGATTGGGGGTCTTGAGACTCGTGTAGATTTGCTTCTACTAGAAATGGTTGATTTTAATGTTATAGTGGGGATGGACTGGTTATCATCTTACCAAGCTATCTTGGACTGTTATGCCAAGACTGTGACCTTATCCTTGCCGAGTTTACCTCGTTTAGAGTAGAGAGGGACTCCTGATCATTCTACCCGTAGTGTTATCTCTTATATGAAGGCTCAGCGTATGGTCGAGAAGGAGTGTTTTGCCTATTTGGCCTATGCTCGTGATTCTAGTGCTGAGGTTCCTTCTATTGATTTCGTGCCTGTTGTTCGTGAGTTTCCTGAGGTATTTCCTTTAGACCTTCCGGGTATGCCACCCAATAGAGATATTGACTTGTGCATTGATTTGGCTCCGGGCACTCAGCCCATTTCTATCCCGCCGTATCTTATGGCCCCGCCTGAGTTGAAAGAGTTGAAAGAGCAGTTGCAAGACTTGCTTGAAAAGGTTTCATTATACCTAGTGTTTTGCCTTGGGCTGCGCCGGTGTTGTTTGTTAAGAAGAAGGACAGATCGATGAGAATGTGTATTGATTACCAGCAGTTGAACAAGGTTACAATCAAGATTAAGTATCCATTGCCGAGAATTGATGATTTATTTGATCAACTTTAGGGTGATAAGATATTTTCGAAGATTGACTTGAGATCTGGCTACCATCAGTTGAGGATTAGGGCATCCGATGTCCCTAAGATAGTTTTTCGCACTCGGTATGGGCATTACGAGTTCTTGGTGATGTCATTCGGGTTGACAAATGCCCCACCAGCTTTTATGAATTTGATGAACCGAGTGTTTAGGCCTTACTTGGATTCGTTCGTGATAGTCTTCATTGATGATATTTTGATCTATTCCCGCAACCGAGAAAAGCACGAACAGCATCTTAGAGTGGTTCTTTAGACTGTGAGGGATAGTCAGTTGTATGCCAAGTTTTCAAAGTGTGAGTTCTGGTTTAGTACAGTTGCATTCCTGGTCATGTTGTATCAGTAAAGGGTATTCAGGTTGATCCAAAGAAGATTGAGGCATTTAAGAACTGGCCTAGACCGGCATCAACTATAGAGATCCAGAGTTTATTGGGATTGACAGGCTATTATCGTCGGTTTGTGGAGGGGTTTTCATCTATTGCAGCCCAGATGACCAGGTTGACCCAGAAGGGTGCCCAATTCAGGTGGTCAGACGAGTGTGCGGCGAGCTTTCAGAAGCTCAAGACAGGTTTGACCACGACACCGGTGTTGGTTTTTCCCACAGGTTTTTCCCATCTCGTATTGGACTTGGTACGGTGTTAATGCAGGATGGCAAGGTCATTGTTTATGCTTCACGGCAGTTGAAAATTCATGAGAAGAACTATTCGGTTCATGATTTGGAGTTAGCAGCTATTGTTCATGCGTTGAAGATTTAGAGGCATTATCTATATGGCGTGGCATGTGAGGTATTCACAGATCACAAGAGTTTACAGTACTTGTTCAAGCAGATGAAGTTGAATTTGAGGCAGATGAGGTGGTTGGAGCTGTTAAAGGACTATGATATCACCATCTTATATCATCCGGGAAAGGCCAATGTGGTGGCCGATGCTTTGAGTAGGAAGTCAACCAGTATGGGCAGTCTTACTTATATTCCGATCGGTAAGCCTTAGATGTCCAGGCTTTGGCCAATCAGTTCGTTAGATTGGATGTTTCTGAGCCCAGCCATGTGTTAGCTTGCACAGTCGCTCGTTCTTATCTATTGGAGCGTATCCGAGATCGGCAGTATGATGATCCTCATTTGTGTGTCCTTAGAGACAAGGTGCAGCACAAAGGTGACAAGCAGGTTACCTTAGGTGATGATGGAGTTCTGAAATTGCAGGGTCGAGTTTGTGTGCCTAATGTGGATGGACTCCGAGAGTTGATTTTAGAGGAGGCCCATAGTTCCCGATACTCTATTCATCTGGGCGCTACTAAGATGTATGAGGATTTGCGGTAGCATTATTGGTGGCGGAGAATGAAGAAGGACATTGTTGCATATATGGCTCGGTGTTTGAACTATCAACAGGTTAAGTACGAGCATCAGATATCTGGTGGATTGTTTCATAGGATTGAGCTTCCCGAGTGGAAGTGGGACCGGATCACTATGGACTTCATTATTGCACTCCCACGGACTCAGAGGAAGTTCGACGTAGTGTGGGTTATTGTTGATAGGCTGACCAAGTCACCACATTTCATTCCTGTGGCAGTCTCCTACTCTTCCAAGAGGTTAGCTGAGATCTATATCTGGGAGATTGTTCGTCTTCATGGTGTGCTCGAGTCTATTATTTCAGATTGAGGTACGCAATTTACCTCCCATTTCTGGAGAGAAGTTCAACGAGAGTGGGGCACACGGGTTGAGTTGAGCACATCATTTCATCCTCAGACGGACGGGCAGTCTGAACGGACTATTCAAATTTTGGAGGATATGCTTTGAGCTTGTGTCATTGACTTTGGAGGCTTGTGGGATCAGTTTTTGCTTTTAGCGGAGTTTGCCTAACACTACAACTACCAGTAGAGTATCCAGATGGCTCCTTATGAGGCTTTCTATGGTAGGTGGTGTCGGTCGCCGGTTGGATGGTTCGAGCTAGGGGAGGCTTGGTTGTTGGGTACGGATCTAGTTCAGGAAGCCTTGGACAAGGTCATGATTATTTAGGATAGGCTTCGTACAGCTCAATCCAGGCAAACGAGTTACGCCGACCGCAAGGTTCGTGATTTGGCTTTCATGGTTGGTGAGCGGGTATTTCTTCGAGTGTTGCCTATGAAGGGCGTGATGAGATTTGGGAAGAAGGGCAAATTTAGCCCTGGGTTCATTGGCCCGTTTGAGATTCTTGATCGAGTGGGAGAGATGGCTTATAGACTTGCATTGCCGCCGAGTTTAGCAGCCATGCATCCAGTGTTTCATGTTTTCATGCTTCGGAAATATCATGGTAATCCATCCCACGTGTTAGATTTTAGCACATCCAGTTGGACATGGACTTGTCTTACGAGGATGAGTCAGTAGCTATTCTAGACAGGCAAGTTCGTCAGTTGAGATTGAAGAGTTTTCCTTTTGTTCGTGTTCAGTGGAGAGGTCAGCCTGCTGAGGCATCGACCTGGGAGTCCGAGTCCGATATGCAGAGCCGTTATCCCCATCTTTTCCCCGACTCAGGTACTTCCTTCTTATGTTCATTCGAGGACGAACGATTGTTTTAGAGGTGGAGAATGTGATGATCCAAAAGGTCATCACTTGTTTTAGAAATGAATGATGCATTCTGATGCCTTAAAAACCTCTTTCAGTATCACCTCAATTTGTGTGCGTAGTCCGGCACATAGCCGGAAAGCCAATATGTGAAAATCTATGAAAAATGATGAATTTTGACTTTAAAATGAATTAATTTGACTTCGGTCAACATTTTGGCTAAACGGACCCGGAAGCGTGATTTGATGGTCCTAGAGGGTCCGTAGTAAAATATGAGACTTAGGCGTATGCCCAGAATCGAATTCCGAGGTCCCAATCCCGAGAAATGAATTTTTAAGAAAATTATTTTCTAGAATATTATTGAGTTTTTGGAAGCGAAATGTGTTTATACCTTGATGGTATCGGTCCCGTATTTTTGTTCCGGCGCCCAATACAGGTCTTATATGTGATTTAAGATAAGTATGTGAAATTTGGCAATAAACGGACTTGAGATGACGTGAATCAGATCGTATTTGAGAGAATTGAAAAATTTGAAGTTCTTAAGAAATTTCATGATTTTGATGCTAAATTCATAGTTGTTGATGTTATTTTAATGATATGAATGCACGAGCGAGTTCATATGATGTTTTTAGGTTGGTGCGCATGTTTGCTTTGGAGCCCCAGGGCTTGGGTGAGTTTTGGATAGGCCACGGGGTGGATTTTGGACTTGAGGAATTTCAGACTTCAGCTGTTATATTGCACGCCTGAAGGCTTTGCATTTGTGAAGCCTAGCTCACAAATGCGAGTTCGTAAATGCAAAGGCTTTGTCGTAAATACGAACAATAGCCCAGGCCAGCTTACCTCGCAAATGCGAGGGATTGATTCATTTAGCGTTTATTGATGTAATTAAGTAACTTATGGCTAGATACGAGCGAATTGGTGGTGGAACCAAGGGGTAAACGATAGTTGGGACGTGAATTGTGTTCGTGGCATCGAGGTAAGTGTTTGGTCTAACCTTAGCTTGAGGGATTAGGAGTTGTGTCTTATTTGCTACGTGTTAATTGTGGAGTACAGCGTATAGGCATGGTGACGAGTATCTATACGTCAGTGTCAAGCATGCCCGTGGGTCTTCTATTGTAATTGTTATGACTCCATTATGGTTTATTGCGCTTCACATGGTATTATCATTATTGTTCCCTTGTCGGGATGTTATTATCATTACTGTTCCCTTGCCGGGATGTTATTATCATTACTATTCCCTTGCCGGAATATTATTATCATTGTTGTTCCCTTACCAAGATGTTTTTGTCATATTGTTGTTCCCCTAGCCGGGATGTTTGTTTGATATTATTGTTCCCTTGCCAGGACCTTTTTATGAATGGTGTTGATAAAAGAAATGGGAGCGGATTGCACGCCTGCAACAAGATATGTGAAATGGGAGCGGGTTGCACGCCTGCAATAAAATATGTGAAATAGGAGCGGGTTGCACTCCTGCAACAAGATATATGAAATGGGAGCAGGTTGCACGCCTGCAACATGATATATAAAGTGGGAGCGGGTTGCACGCCTGCAACGTGATATAGGAAATGGGAATGGGTTGCACGCCTGCAACAAGATGTGAAATAAAAAAGATTTCTGCATTTGTTTTCCTTATCCTTGTTAGTAATTAGATTTTGGTTTCTTTATATTCTCTTGATATTCTGTTGTTATCTGTTATTCCCCAAAGCATGTTTCCCCTGCCCAATTTTAATTGTAATTATCTGCCTCTATTTCTATTGTTTATGATATAACTGCACAAGTTTATTTGGTAGTTTGGTCCTAGCATCGTCACTACTTTGCTGAGGCTAGGCTAGACACTTACCAGCACATGGGGTCGGTTGTGCTGATACTACACTCTGCACTCTTTTATGCATATTCCAGTGTTGTAGACTTCGAACCGCAGTGAAGTTGCTACCTTCAATCCAGCAGGCAACCCGAGCTAGTCCTGCAAGCGTCCGCGGGCCTTGGCGTCACCTCTTATCTTTCTTTTATCCTGTTTCCATTACTTATTTTAGAAACAACGTATCTTTTATCTTTTAGACTTTGTATGTAGTATTCTTAGACCGACTGTGAATCTGTGATACCAAATTCTGGGTAGAGTTGTATTAGACTTCCGCAATTTGTATTAAGATAATTTACCAGATTTTGTCTTCCGCTTAATTATTTTCACTATTTGCATGATATCAACTCATCACTGATAATGGTTTAAAACTGGAAAAGGTTAAGTAATTAGAATAATTTGGCTTGCCTAGCTTTCACCAGTAGGCACCATCACAACTCTCGAGAGTGAGAAATCTGGGTCGTGACAGACCAGCTCAACCTTTTGGGCGGATCAAATGAGCTTGGGCTCAAATTACCACCCTTAATTGCTAGTTGCTACATAGGCCCTTTTTTCCTTTTTATTTTTTTTTTGTTTTATTTTTTTCCTCTAATTTGTTTCTAGGTTGCACCTTGATGTTTGCTGGCCTAAACGCGAGGACTTTAAAAATGACCAGATTTTTCCTAACGTAGCTTGCCTATATTCACAGTTTTAAAAGTAATCGTAATTATTTTTTTATGTATAGATAAAATTTGAACAAAAATACCCTTAAAAATCCGAAAATATTCCAACATAATATGCTGGAGATCAAACTTTCTACATATGAGATTCCAACATAATGTGCTGGAATTTTATAATGTGCTGGAGTTCCAATATAATATGCTGGATGTTTATATGCAGGATCTCCATAATCCAGCATATTATGCTGGAACTTTCCGTGTGGTGGAGTTTCAACATAATATGCTGGATGTTTATATGCAGAAGCTTCTTAATCCAGTATATTATGCTAGAACTTTTCGTATTTAAGCAAAATAGTGATTATTTTTCAATGACTTTACAAATATTAACTATTTTTTAATTATTAGTCCAAAAACTGGCTAGCCTGTGCTATTTTAACTTTATTCTATAAAATGTCTTAGGCATATCAAATACATGGAATTCACTCCATTATAAAAAGAAAATTTCCTAGCTGACTTACTTTTCATCCTCTCTAATTAATTTTTCAGTAAATTTGAAACAAATAAGAGGTATTATTTAAAATTAGTTCAAACTATTCCATTTAGGAAAAATAAAATCAACCGAGGGATAGTAGAGTAGAGAGGCATGTCCCAATTAAAGCATTGGGAGAAAAAAATAAATACTAAAAAGTTTGTGAATTACAACAAATTAACAATATAACATAAAGCAAATAGATACATTTAGAAACGTATTTATAACCTTATAAATTTAATAGGGGAAGATAAATTGAATAAGCTCCTTGTCTTTGACGTCTTTTATAGGGTTAGAAGAACCTAGTGAGAGAATCTCCTCCTTCTCACTAAAATACATATTTATGCAAAACTCAAAAACTTCTAATCTAATCCTTCCTAAACCTTCTAATATTGATCCAATGCATTTCACAGTAACTACTATCCCTTCCAACCCTAGTTTCAAAGACAAACTAATCGATGGGGTACAAGATGGTCAGATCAACATGTTCATTGATTCACAAGACCAATCTCATTCATTTCCTTCTAATGGCATAGAAAACACAATCCCTCACTCAAATGATGATCATCTAATTCACCTATCTCCAGAAGATCTCCAACGAATTTACTCTCCCTGGAAGTACTCAACAATTATAAAACTACGAGGAATGAGAATTCAACATCAATTACTCAAACGAAAAAATCAAGACTTGTGGAAACTAAAGGAAAACTTCCCACTGATCGATCTAGGGTTATATTATTATATTACAAAATATAGCAATGAAGATAGCATGCTCAAAGTCCTCCACAATGACCCCTGGTTCATTTTTGGTCATTTCCTATCTGTTCAAAAATGGGTGCCCAATTTTATTGCCTTAAAGGCTAAAATTTCACAAGCTGCTATATGGATACGCTTACCACAATTGCCAAAAGAATTTTATGATGGTCAAATACTCAAAAAAGTTGGCAACAAGATTGGCAAGCTACTAAAGATTGATGCATGCACTTCTTCCACTCTAAGGGGTCGTTATGCTAGGCTATGTATAGAAGTTCCATTGGAGGTCCCTGTTACACCATTCATTTTCATTGGCCAACATAAACAGGAAATTCACTATGAAGTGTTGAATTTCTTATGCAAAAATTGTGGCAGATTAGGGCATTCAATGGCCTCATGCAACTATACAAACGAACGAAGCAAATCTTCAAATCCAGAAGGGGACAGTGTCACTAGCCAATCCAAGGCATTAGACAATTCCAATTCTAGCATGCAAATAGAATCTCTACTGCCCAAAGAGGATGCCTGACACACTGTTACATTCCCTAAACAAAATAAGGTCTATGTACAAGCCAAAAACGCAGTAGTACAACTCTGGTAAGACAATGGTTCCATTATTTCCCACCCCACGTAAGCCTACCCCCCCCCCCCGCACAAAATGTTAATCTTATGGCAAAGTTATTACTCCTTTTCTATAAGCTGAAAAGTCTAACCAAAACAAAAATAACATTGTCACAAACAATACCTTTGATGCCTTGGGAACTCCGTCTAACATCACTAATACAAGCCCAAATATCCTAGGAAGTATCGACACTTCTTGCATGGCTATTGATGTGGCAGTCAATGAGCCAATGGACTTCCATTTGGCGGCCCCTAAAATAAACCAATTAAACTACACGCATCCTAATAATTCCTCTCTTACTAATGATGCCCTAACACACCCTACAACCAATCATATTTCACACTCAAATAACACTAAACCCTCTAATACTATCTAATCCCGCACTAATAAGGACTTACCTTCCTGCATGGAGAGTAATTCTCCACATCTACTTTCTAATCACGTGGACAAAGAATTATATATCCATCCCCAAATGCCAATAAAACCAACCATGTTTACCAAACAAAATCCAAGCCAAACTGTTTTAATACCACTGCTCCAACTAATCTAAACGTTATCTCTACATATATCATCATTGACAATGTAACAACCCAATCGGTCGTTTTGAGATTTTGCACTTTGCTCACCAGTTCTCGGGCATGGCTAGCCCCGTGTGATGTATTATAACTTATGTAAATCGTCGGTTTTGGTTTTCAGGGTAATCAGAATGGATTTGGAAGAATAGTTCTCAGTTTGAAGCTTAATATTTGAAAGGTTTGACCAAGTTTTGAATTGTTAGTATATGATCTCGGATTGGAATTTTTATGATTTGGTTAGCTCCAGCAGGTGATTTGGGACTTAGGAGCGTGATCAGAATGTATTGTAGAAGTCCATGGAAGGTTTAGGCTTGAATTGGCGAAATTGAGATTTTTGGCATTTTCCGGTTGATGGGTGAAATTTTGATATAGGAGTCGGAATGGAATTCCAAAAATTGGAGTAGATCCATTGTGTCATTTGTGATGTGTGTGCAAACTTTCAGGTCATTCAGGCGTGGTTTGATTGGGTTTTTGATCAAAACCGTAATTCGGAAGATTTTGGAATTCTTAGGCTTGAATTCAATGCAAATTTGGTTTTTTAATGTTGTTTTGAGCATTCTGAAGGTTGGAACAAGTTTGAATGATGTTATGGGATATGTTGGCATGTTTGGTTGAGCTCCCGAGGGCCTCGGGTGAGTTTTGGGTGGTCAATCGGGCCATTTCATATTTTGAAAAGTTTCAGAAAACAGCTGAAGAATTTCAGGAAAATTGACCTTCGCGTTCGCGAGTAGGTCCTCGCATTCACAAAGGGTTAGCTGGTGAGGCTGAGGAATTAGCCTTCGCGTTCGTGATGAAGGCTCCGCGTTCTCGAAGGGCTGGAGTCTCGTGCATCCCGTTCGCAAGGTTCATGCTGCGTTCGCATATAAGGAAGGTGAGCAGCTGGGTCCAGGGTGCTTGTTCTTTGCGTTCGCGGACGTGGTATCACGTTTGCGGTATGTTAGAAAGTTAAGCTTTTGCGTTCGCGTAGTTCTAGTCGCGATCGCGATGAAGGAAGAATTGGTCAACTTGAGTTTGTGCTTCGCGAACATGAGGCTTTGACCGCGTTCGCGAAGAAGGTTTTTGATGCCTAGGCAGAATGTTTTAATAGCCATTGTCCGCGATTTTGGGGCTAACTTTCACCATTTCTAGGAGATTTTGGAGCCTTTTGAGATGATTTGAAGAGGGATTCAAGAGATAACACATGGAGATAAGATTTTTTAACTCAATACTCGATTCTTGTGTGAATTCTTCCCAATTAATCATGAAATTTAAGCATAGTATTGAAGAACTAGGGCTTGTAATTGGAGACCTAGGATTTGGGATTTGAGAGGTTGTTTTTGGTTGGATTTTGGTACTTTTGATATGTATGAACTCGTGGGGAGATAAGGAACCTATTGAGATAAATTTTATAGGAATCCGAGACGTGGGCCCGGGGGCCGGGTTTGAGCAATTTCGGAATTTTTGATGTAAATTGGATATTTTCGAGTGGGCTTTGTTCCCTTAGCATATTTTAATGGTTATTTACTGATTGTGGCTAGATTTGGAGCATTCGGAGGTCGATTCGTGAGGCAAAGACATCGCGGGCTAGAGTTTGGACCGGATTGAGGTGAGTAATGATTGTAAATGTTGTCCTGAGGGTATGAAACCCCGGATTGCACATCGTTGTGCTATATTGAGGTGACACACACGCTAGATGACGAGTGTGGGGTTGTGCAATGTTGGGTATTGTCACTTAGTCCATCCCGAATGACAATTTTAGCAAGTATTTGTCTGAAATCTATTTGTTATCATCATGTTTTGGGCTAAATGCCATATTTGGGCCTCGTGCCAATTATTTGAACATGTAGGGGATTTTATTGATATTTCCTCACTGTTTTGACTTTATATTTGAACTCAGCCATGCTATATTTTACTATTTTCATAACTCAGCCATGTTTACTCTACTTTAACACTTAAAATGATATTTTAAATGATATTTTGGGCTGAGCATCATGTTTTTCTGTTGCCCGAGTGGCTTTTGAGATTCTGACGGAGTAAGGCCGAGGGCCTATGTTGTGAGGAACATCTGATTATGATTATGAGGCCGAGGACTTGAGATTTATACGCCACGAGGTGACTTGTTGATATGAGGTCGAGAGCCTAGTGATGATGCCACGAGATAGATTAATATTGCGCATGGGCCGTAAGGGGCCCCTCCAAGAGTCTGCATACCCCCAGTGAGTGCGGGTACCCATTGTGATGTGAGATATAGACCGAGGGGCTGGTATTGTTTCTAAGATATTGCCCGATGGGCGGATTTGTGACATTGTGCCCAAGGGGCGATCCTTTATGTGTGTTTATCTTACTTATTTGCCTGATATTACCTGCTTAACTATTGAAAAGGCATTTTTTGAAGTTTAAACTGAACTAAAATGATTCTACATATCTTTACTGATTCACTGTCTTTACTGGCTTTTACAACTTCATTATAGCCTGTAATGTGCCTTGTGTGAGTTTATATTTCTCCGTCTTTATTTATGATTGTTACTCACTGAGTTGGAGTACACACTTTACTCCCTTCACCCCGTGTGCAGATTCAGGCATTGCTGATCTTACTAGCGATAGTTGAGAGCTCCCAGCAGACTTCAGAGTTCACGAGGTAGCTATTTGGCGTCCACAATCCCGTGTTTCTCCCCTTATCTCAATGCTTTCCCTTATTAGTGACTTTGTAATAGCTTTGTAGACTTATCAGACTTGTGTTAGAATTGATAGAGGCTCATGACTAGTGAAACCTCGGTATCAGGCTGTGTTGGGGTTTTTTTTTCCGCAAACTGTACTATTAATTACTTACTTTGGGATTATTTATTACGTTTTAGACATAATTCTTATTGTTTAATTGCTTAAAACTGGAATGGGTAAGTGTCGGCTGACCTTGTCTTCATGAGAGGCGCCATCACGACCGGGTCCGGGTTTATGGTCGTGACAGATTAGTATCAGAGCCTAGGTTACCAAGGTCTCATGAGTCATAAGCAGGTTTAGTAGAGTCTCGCGGATCAGTACGGAGACGTCTATACTTATCCTTGGGAGGTTGTACAACCCTTAGGAAAAACTTCACATTCTTGAATTCTTATCGTGCATCCTTGATGCAGCTCTAAATGTAACTCTTTGAATTCCTTCCACGCGTTCGTATGCGCGCATGAGCGCTTGGTATCAGATGTGCATCGATGGCTTGTGATTCCCTGATCAAGGGGCAAAATGTGATCTATGTATGTTGATATTGGGCCAGTCTGGAGGACTTGAGGCCGGATTTTTGCCTATAGCTTGAGCACCGAGGTGCTGATGGTGTGAGAATGTGTTTTGAACTTATATGTTCGGTAGTGTCCATATTAGTAGAAGTGATGGCTGGATGGCTATGCGATGAGTATGTTATGTTTGCGAGATGTATTCATATGATTTGGAAGCAGCAAGAAAGGTCTGTTGGAGGATAGAAGAACTATTATGTGCTTGATTTTCATCTTGATTCGAGGTATAGCCCCGAGTTATAGGTGTGTGAAGAATCTTTTCATGTTTTCTAGTTGGGAGTGAAGTAAGTTTCATGTTGCAGTATGAGTTTAGAATCAGGAAGATTAAGTGACTGCGTAATATTTATGACGGTGTAAGGTATACAGAAATGCTAGTTTGAGGCAAAGCTGGTGGGTTATCTCATGCGGAGTGTTCTGAGGTTGTGTGATCCTTATGTTGTCTATTAGATGATCTCATTTACAAGCGAAATATATGTGTTGCAATTTAAATTTGGGTCACTTAAGAGAGTAGGCTTGACTGTTATGAGAGCTAAGGCGAGATTTGCAGAAGATTTGAGGTAATAAACAGTCTGTGTTGTACGAGCTTATGAAGGATTGCGTTTAATCTCACTATGGTATTATGGTAGTAATAGAGTATATGCATGATGAGTTACTGTGTGTGTTTTGATCTATGGCTTCGATCCAAGTAAGGGAGTCTGCGATTGATCAGAGTGACTGCATGGGTATGTTCTATATTGGTTCCAGTTGAGGCGCACGTGAGAATCAGTTATGGCCTACGGAGATTGAGACCGAAGATGGCTCGAGTAAAGGAAAATTCTTGAAAAGGTTATAGTATGCTTCATAGGTGTGTGAAAATCATGGAATGTCGTGAGTTGTTGGTAAAGGATGCTCGATGCATAGAGCAGGAAATTGCTCGGTTGGTTTAGGATGAGGTTACACTCTGCAGTGTTGGAGTTCTAATGAGGCACATGTTGTTCGGTTTGATTGGTCAGGATAATTGCAGTTTGAGTAGATTAAATGACTCTCAGAAATGGTTCTAATGGGTTCAAGATTTTTCATGTAATAAGTGAAAATTTTCGAGTTGTATTTTTGTCTAAAAACTAAAGTTTGCATTGGAGGGTGTCAAGACTCGTGGTATTTCTATATCATTATAGGATTCTATGTATCAGTATCAGAAGGTGAAGGTAATGGCTTTGGATCTGCAGGGTAGGTATTTTGTATGTAGTACGTTTGGGAATATTTAAGAGAGAGTTTGGCGGCTTATAAGCCTTAGTCAGTGTGGTCTTATGCTTGGGTCTCGTGTGGTGAGTCTGGGTTGAGGAATTGTGGTGTTATAGAAAGAAGGAGTATCAAGTTGAAGGTAAATCAGAAGGAAACTCGGATAGATGGATTAACTTGGTGGTAGGGCGAATCGGTATGGTAAGGATATGATTAGTTCTTTGGATGCGTATGAGGTAATGAGTTTATACAAGTGTTTCATGGCGATGCCCTTGAGTTTTAGTGGCCTGCGTAGCTTGGTTAAGTTAGAAGGATTCAATCCTGATAGGTTTGGTTTGTGCAAAGGAAATTCGGAGAGTTCTTGATGGTTTCTACCACGGTTAGAGATGTATGTTTTCTATGAGTGTGAGGAGCTTGGGATGTATAGTGATTTTCTTCTAGATGGAACCAGTGGAATGTTCTTGGTTAGTTGAGTACATAGTTGCTCGTGGCTCGGAAGGGATATGAGGTTCTCATGGTTATCCTAGGATAGTATGGTTTATGTAGTATGTTGTGTAGGATTGAGACTTGCGTGTGTAAGGTTTCGATCCAATTCTAAAAGGAAGGTCATGAAGTAATTAGGCAACACGGGCAGTTTCATATGACTAGGTAAATGATCTCACTAATTTGTCCGGCTCGATGAGAGCATACATTTCAGAAAAAGGGGCAATGTGATTGAGTTGATGATACTTCATTAGTATTGTGACACTCTCTTGTTGGATCGACCACTGATATTCGAGTTTGCTTGGTGGCACAGAAGAATTTTAGAGTATATCTCGTGGAATGATTGGGTATTAGAGGGGTGGTACGTATTCAGACGGCGGAATTGGGATCGAATATGGTGATTTGTGTGCTATATGAATTTGAAGACGGAAAGCTCTCATAAACATGTTATGTTGTGGTTGTGGGCCGTGTATATCAGTCTTGTATGGTAACTATTGGAGGTTTGGACACCCGAGTGGATCTTTTGTTACTTGGTATGTTAGATTATGATGTAATATTGGGTACAAACTGGTTGTCTCCATGTCATGTTATTCTGTACTATTGCGCTAAGGCGGCGCTATTGGCTATGCCGAGAAAGCCACGGATTGAGTGGAAAGGTTCAACGGATTATGTCTAATAGGGTGGTTTTATATTTCAAAGACCCAACGAATGGCTGAGAAGGATTGTCTTTCTTATCTAGGCTTTTGTGATGGATGTTAGTGTAGAGACTCCTACCATTGATTCAAGTTCGGTGGTGAGGGACTTTTCGGATGTGTTTCTTGTGGTCGGGCATGTCGTCGGGCAAGGTTGTCGATTTCGTTATTGATTTGATACCGGACACCGTATTGTATGGCACCGGCAGAGTTAAAGGAGTTGAATAAGCAGCTTTGGGGTTCCTTGATAAGGGATTCGTTGGCAGGACAGTGTGGATGTGTGTTCTAACTTGAGTCGTCCTGGTTGGCTCCGAGTTGTATTGCTGAGGGATGTGTGATTTGATTGTTATTGAGCCTATTAGTGTTTTGAAGAGATCTATGAGTTACCTTTCCATGTTGCGAGGCATTGGGATTTGTTGGTTATGGGCACATGTAGTGCGGGGTTATTGGGGTCTCTCAGTGGAACTCAAACGGGAGAAGTATTGGATATTGCTCGGCGGATGGCGTATCGGTTATGTCCTTCGGGTTTGTGTGATGTTATGTATTTGCTTCACCGTAGTTATGATGATTTTCTTTGGTTCTAGGCATCAATTGCATGTGGTTGTCAATTTCGAGCAGAGTGACTGAAGGTGTTTCATGTGGACCAGTGTTTGGATAGGGTCGCGCATTGCAGCGAAGTTATGTAGAAGTATGACCTTTCGGGTTAGATTCGAGTATTCGGTTTCTATAATGTGTGGCGGGTTCTCAGCGTTGTTCTATAGTGGTACTGGTGAGCTTGCGGTGCAGCTCTTTCATTTGAGTCATTTTCATGATTTGAGTAAGTTCGGATTGTTGCTTATTGGTGTGCAGATTGCACAAGTTGTGGATTTAGCCTCTATTGATGTGTCATGTCACCAGAGTAGTTGTGTTGGATTAGATGAGATCGTTGGGATCTTTAATGAATACGAACAGATTCGATTTCAGCATGTTGGAAGGATAATATTGAGGTTCGGCTCAGGAATTTGCTATGGTCTTTGCCAAAGGAGAAGTGGCTTCATAAATGGTTGATTTGAGAGATGGTTATGGTTTACTGCGTGTTTCATTTATCATTGGTAATGTATGAAAGTGTTTGAGTGAGACTTTAGTTGATAAGAGGTTTTCTATCGGTATTCGATTGTTGTGTGCAGCTGCTGTGATTAGAAGTTATCGCTACAAGTGTTGATTTATGTGGTATATCATGTAATTACACCTGATGTTGCATGTATGGGTTATTACACCTTGTTTGGGCTTATTCAGAGTATAGAAGTGAAATTCTGATCCTGTGGATGATTTCGGAAGTGGAAATGTCGTTCTAAGATTTATGGGCTAGGTTGGATTGTGAAATTTCAGTTACATTGTATTATCGGACCTATATGAGATAGGGTGACGTGGGATCACCCCCGAGAATGTGCATAGTAAGGCTAGTCAGCGATTGGTTGGCTTTTGGGACAACTCTAGGCACGTTCGAGGACGAACATATGTTTAAGTGGGGGAGGATGTAACGACCCGACCGGTCGTTTTGATATTTTACACTTTGCTCACTAGTTCTAGGGCATGACTAGCCTCGTGTGATGTATTATAACTTATGTAAATCGTCGGTTTTGATTTTCAGGGTAATCAGAATGGATTTGGAAGAATAGTTCTCAGTTTGAAGCTTAAAATTTGAAAGGTTTGACCAAGTTTTGACTTGTTAGTATATGATCTCGGATTTGAATTTTTATGATTTGGTTAGCTCCGTTAGGTGATTTGGGACATAGGAACGTGATCGAAATGTATTTTGGAAGTCCGTGGAAGGTTTAGGCTTGAATTGGCAAAATTGAGATTTTTGGCGTTTTCCGATTGATAAGTGAGATTTTGATATAGGGGTCGGAATGGAATTCCGAAAGTTGCAGTAGCTCCATTGTATCATTTGTGATGTGTGTGCAAAATTTTAGGTCATTCGGACGTGGTTTGGTTGGGTTTTTAATCAAAAGTGTAATTCGGAAGATTTTGGAATTCTTAGTCTTGAATTCGATACACATTTGGTATTTTAATGTTGTTTTGAGCGTTCCGAAGGTTGGAACAAGTTTGAATGATGTTATGGGATATGTTGGCATGTTTGGTTGAGGTCCCGAGGGCCTCGGGTGAGTTTTGGGTGGTCAATCAGGCTATTTCATGTTTTAAAAAGTTGAAGAAAACTGTTGTAGGATTTCAGGAAAATTGACCTTCGCGTTCGCGAAGGGTTAGCTGGTGAGTCTGAGGAATTATTCTTCGCGTTCGCGATGAAGGCTCCGTGTTCGAGAAGGGTTGGAGTCTCGTGCATCGCGTTCGCGAGGTTCATGCCGCGTTCGCAGAAAAGGAAGGTGAGCAGCTGGGTCCAGGGTGTTTGTTCTTCGCGTTCACGGACGTGGTGTTGCATTCGAGGTGTGTTAGAAAGTTAGGCTTTCGCATTCGCGTAGTGATAGTCGCGATCGCTATGAAGGAATAATTGGTCAACTTAAGTTTGTGCTTCGCGAACGCGAGGCTTTGACCGCGTTTGCGAATAAAGTTTTTGATGCCTGGGCAGAATGTTTAAATAGCCATTGTCCCCGATTTTGGGGCTAACTTTCACCATTTTTGGGCGATTTTGGAGCTTTTTGAGAGGATTTGAAAAGGGATTCAAGAGATAACACCTGGCGGTAAGATTTTTGAACTCAATACTCGATTCTTGTGTAAATACTACTCAATTGATCATGGAATTTAAGCCTAGTATTGAAGAACTAGGGCTTGTAATTGGGGACCTAGGATTTTGGATTTGAGGGGTCATTTGTAGTTGGATTTTGATACTTTTGATATGTATGAACTCGTGGGAAGATAAGGACCTATTGATGTAAATTTTATCGGAATCCGAGACGTGGGCCCGGGGGCCGGGTTTGAGCAATTTCTAGATTTTAGATGTAAATTAGATTTTTTTCGAGTGGGCTTTGTTCCCATAGCATATTTTAATGGTTATGTACTGATTGTGGCTAGATTTGGAGCATCCGGAGGTCGATTCGTGAGGGAAAAGGCATCGCGGGCTAGAGTTTGGACCGAATCTAGGTGAGTAATGATTGTAAATGTTGTCCTGAGGGTATGAAATCCCGGATTGCACATCGTTGTGCAATATTGAGGTGACACACATGCTAGATGACGAGCGTGGGGTCGTGCACAATTGGGGATTGTTACTTAGTCCGTCCCAAATAACTATTTTACCGCGTATTTGATTGAAATCTATTTGTTATCATCATATTTTGGGTTGAATGCCATATTTGGGCCTCATGCCAATTATTTGAACCCTTAGGGGATTTTATTTATATTTCCTCACTGTTTTGACCTTATATTTGAACTCAGTCATGCTATATTTTACTGTTTTCGTAACTCAAACATGTTTACTCTGCTTTAACACTTAAAATGATAATTTGGGCTGAGCATCATTTTTTTATTGCCCGAGTGGCTTTTGAGATTCTGACTGAGTAAGGCCGAGGGCCTATGTTGTGAGGAACATCTGATTATGATTATGAGGCCGAGGGCATGAGATTTGTATCTCATGAGATGACTTGTTGATATGAGGCCGAGAGCCTAGTAATGATTCCACGAGATGGCTTGATATTGTGTTTGGGCCGTAAGGGGCCCTTCCAGGAGTCTGCACACCCCCATTGAGCGCGAGTACCCATTGTGATGTGAGATATAGCCCGAGGGGCTGGTATTGTTTTTGAGATATTTCCCGAGGGGTGGATTTGTGACACTGTGCTCGAGGGGCGATCCTTTATGTGTTTATCATCATTATTTGCCTGTCATTACCTGCTTAACTGTTGAAAAGGCATTTCCTGAAGTTTAAACTGAACTAAAATGATTCTACATATCTTTACTGATTAACTGTCTTTAATGGCTTTTACTGCTTCATTATAGCCTGTAATGTGCCTTGCGTGAGCTCATATTTCTCAGTCTTTATTTTTGATTATTACTCACTGAGTTAGAGTACTCCCTTTACTCCCTACACCCCGTGTACAGATTCAGGCATTGCTAATCCTTCTAGCGAGAGTTGAGAGCTCCCAGCAGACTTTAGAGTTCACGAGGTAGTTGCTTAGTGTCCGCAGTCCCGTGTTTCTCCCCCTTATCTCATTCCTTTCCCTTATTAGTGACTTTGTAATAGCTTTGTAGACTTATCAAACTTGTGTTAGAATTGATAGAGGCTCATGACTAGTGACACCCCGGTATCGGGCTGTGTTGGGTTTATTTTTCCGCAAATTGTACTATTAACTGCTTACTTTGGGATTAGTTATTACATTTTTAGACTTAATTCTTATTGTTTAATTGCGTAAAACTGGAATGGGTAAGTGTCGGCTGGCCTTGTCTTCATGAAAGGCACCATCATGACCGAATCCGGGTTTAGGGTCGTGACAGACAGTCTCTCCAACTCGGCTACTCACAAAAAAGACCTAGTTAGCTCCCCTCCTAGCATTCATATAAACCCTATTTCTTCTCGTGACAATGGCAAGAATCCCAATAACCCAGAGAAGAAGATATCGTTTAGTGCAAATACTAAGGAACCTACGGGCCCTAAAAATGTCCAATCCACCTCTACACCAAATCCAATAACGAGCAATCAAACATTCCTCATCCAGCCACCACTACCACAAGATCACCAACCTCTTTCATGGGTGGAACAAGATCTAGTGGGCCATGCAATAATATTCAACATAGTTCTAAATGGACAGGAAATGATCATTGTCCTCCAAAACTCCCACTTCCTAGCACAATTAGTTTCTGAGGGGATGAACATGGCTATGAATAATATTTCAATCATGTGTGGATGAACAACATCCTTCATCCTCTAGCCCCGTCCCTGAACCTGAGTCAAGATCAAGCCATGAGAAATCATTGGAGTCTACCCCCTCACTTCAATCCAATCCAATCTCAACAAGTTCCAATCGATCTCCCCTTCTTCCTACTAGGGGATAAAACCCAATCTTCATCCATTGGACAACTCCATTCGACATTGTAGCTCCAAAAAACATCTCCAAATGCAGCCACCAACCCATACAGAACCTCCACCCCCACAAGATCCACATGCACCACCTCAGATCCCTCAAATGATCCCTCCCAATTCACTAGAACCAGAAAACATAGAAATGGAAGAGGAGGAAGATGTAAATCTACTAGGATCAGGACCAGTCCTAGAGTTTTCAAGAATCAACGAGGTAAAAGTGTATCTATTCAGAGACCAATGAGAGAAGAGATATGTACTTAGCTGTCCAACAACACTGTACAAATTCTCAATGTATGTGAGGCCCCCTCAGGACCCAACGGTGGGAAACCATGCAATGATCTTAGTTCTATCATTAAGGAGGAATCCAGTCCTTCAAACCCAAAGGGAAAATGGGACAACAACCAACCATGCAAACATGTATAGGCCTACCAATATTATAATGTGGAACATCCGGGGAGGTAACAACGAAACATTTAGGATCAATTTTCGGGAAATGTTGGACACTCATAGACCTTGCATGGTTACTCTGTTAGAAACTAGAATGGAAAGTCACATGTCCCTTCTAAGTGATTTTGATTTTTTCCAAATGATCGAGATTCCTAGTGAAGGTCAGTCCGGTGGCATTGTGCTCTTATGGGATGCTAGTGTTATCAAGGTGCGTGACTTTGTTAGGAATAATCAAGAGATGCCTGCCACTATTAAGGTATTCCCTTCAAAAACTACTTGACTTTTTTCTTCCATTTATGCTAGTACTAAACTTTATAAATGTGTTGAAATGTGGAATAACATAGAAAAGGCTAGAAATAATTTTAAGGGGCTTTGGTTACTGGGGGTGACTTCAATGATGTTCTTACTTCAAATGATAAACTAGGTGGTAACTCCATGATCCGTAGACGTAGCAGCACAATTTGGAATAGTATTAATCATTGTATTCTTATAGACCTAGGCTATAAGGGTTGTAAATATACATGGTCTAACCATAGGAAAAAATCTAAAGGGTTGATTATGGAACGTCTAGATAGAATCTTTGTCAACAAAGATTGGATTTCTCTATATCCTAAGGCTGTGGTCATTCATCTTCCTAAAACTCATTCTGATCATAATCATCTTCTCATTAATCTAATCCCTAGGAATGGGGATAGTAGAAATAAACCTTTTCGTTTGGAAACAATTTGGTGTAGGCATCTGGACTTCATCAATATTTTCAAGTAATGTTGGTTAGGCAAAGACTTAGTTGATGCCCAAAATTTTTTTACTAATGAGGTTATAAATTGGAAAAATACTACATTTGGGTATATTTTTAAAAAAAGAGGCAAATCCTGGCTAAACTAAATAGTATCTGATCTTCCCCTCATTACCAAAGAAGTCACTTCCTTCAAAACCTCGAGTTCAACCTCCAACTGGAATATAACAATATTCTTCATATGGAGCATGACTTTTGGATGTTGAGGTCTAGGAGTAATTCGCTAAATGAAGGTGATGCCAATACCAAGTTTTTTCACATTATGGCTTCAAATCATAAACGTCGTAATGCCATTATGTATTTCACCAATGACAATGGAGAATGGATCTCTGATCCAAAGCAAATTTTGATCACACACTCTCCTTCTTTAGAGAAACCTTTCAAACTGCCAAGATTGTTTCCCCAATAAAAAATTCTATTTCGGACCCCTCAAATGCCAATAAGCCTGATCTAAGCTTCCTAGACTATCCTCTTACCAATATAGAAATCACTAAAGCTATTTTTTCATTCAAACCTTTTAAAGCACCGGGTCCGGATGACATCAATCCATTTTTCTGCCAAAAAAATTGGCATATAATAGAAAACTCCTTCACTTCATGCTGCCACCAAGTTTTCATCTCTCAGTCCTTACCTAGTGGCATCAATGATACTTACTTATGTCTCATCCCCAAATTCCCTAATGCAAACAATCTTAAATTTTTTAGACCTATTAGATTGTGCAATACTGCCTATAAAATTATCAATAAAATAATCGCTAATAGAATGAAGCCTTTCCTACCCCTCCTTATTAGTCCAAAGCAATCAAGCTTCATTAAAAATAGAAGAACTAGTGATAATGCTATCATAATTCAAGAAATTAGGCGTTCAAAAAAATCAATTTTGATATGCTTACTGGATCTAGAGAAAGTTTTTGATAGGATGGAATGGTCGTTTGTTCTCAAGACCCTTCAATACTTCAAATTTTCTCCTAAGATGACTAGGCTCATTATGCATTATATAACTACTAGCTCAATAGTTGTTCTAGTTAATGGGACAAGAACTAATTTTTTCCAACCTAGTAGGTGTATTCGTCAAGGAGATCCTCTCCCCCTCTATATTTTCATATTAAGTATTGAATTACGTTCTAGACTAATCAACCACCAAGTTGATCTTAGAAATTGGGATCCCATCCAAATTGGCCATAGGGGCCCTTCTTTGTCCCACATTCTTTTCACAGATGACTTAACTCTTATGGGAAAAGCTAATAAGAAAACAAGCCTTTGCATAAAAAGATGCATGGACTTTTTTACTATGGAATCTGGTTTAGCCATAAACAAATCTAAGTCCAGAATTATCATTCCGACAATTTGCTCAAAAGATCAATCAAACTTTCTAACATCTTGTTTTGGTATAAAATCTACCAATGAGTTGTGTAAATACCTTGGTTTTCCAATCCTTAACAAATATCCTAAAACTAAAGACTTCCCATTCATCTTGGACAAGTTACATTCCAAACTATCTCACTGGAAATGTTCCTTTCTTAATATGGCTGGTCGTACCACCCTAGAAACTAGTACTTGTTACAACCCATATCCACATGTGTTAGTTCATGCCATATATTAGTTAACATAAATCCAAGAAGGAATTATCTTTGAGATGATAAGAAGTCAATCCTATTGTTCTTAAGTGATACAAGAGTGTATAAGGGTGATTAACAAGTATTAGAAGTTAAATGAATCAAGGTTGTTGTAACTCGTATTTTCAGGTAATCTAGTGGTGCTTAATACACTCAAGAGTTCATTTATTAAGTTATTTTAATCATATAATATCCGTATCATAATTTTTGATGTCAAACGAGTTATGAAACAAAAGTCGACAAAGGTTGTCGCAACTTAGGTTCATAATTTTACTTAAACATTAGGTCAAATGTTTATAATCTTTTCTCCTAATTTACAAGGAATTACGGGGTTATATGCCAACAAAATTAAATATCTATGAGTCTAGTTTGCAACGCATTAAACTGTTCATCGATACAATCTCGGAGTATAGAGATATTCGCGTTTTCGCGAGACTGCGCCAAGCACCTCTCTATGGGGCCCACTAAGGCGGTTTAAGATGTTTGGACCTATATAGGATGCCTCCAACCCGTTTTAAGTCATTTCTATCACTATTTTCAGACCTTAGAACCCTAGGAACATCCTCTCAAGGTTCTCTCAAGATTCAAGACCCAAAAAGGGCAAACAACACAAATCAAGTGTCGGGAATTCCGTGGCGCTAGTAAGTCTCTTGTTCTTCTTGTTGTTGCTCATTTGTGTGTCGTTCCAGCTCGTGTGGGAGGTTGTTTTAAAGGGTTTATGTTCTGTAAATACTACCTCATGTTCTTAATATCAATCCTAGGTGATTTCAAGCCTTCTAAAGTGATTCTAGTGCCGAAAAACACTAATTGATCGCTAGTTTCGCTTTTTTGTTGTTGTGGCAGCATTGGAGGGATATTTCATGGAAATTTAAGGTCAAATTGGAGTTTTTCTTTCTGTATAAAGGTAAGGAACCTCTTACTCTATATGTATTTAAGATTATCCAAGTTGCGGCTAAGCCATTGAAGCTAGAACTTGTGAAATATATATCGAAAGGCTTGGTAGTAATGTTATTATTTTGTGGATTGTTTTGCGTTGTTGTTGAGCTGCGTATTTTACTACTGTTTTGTGGAGTTTGGTGGAGGAAGGGTGTGGAGAAACACCATATATATGTAGGGTTATGGGCTGATATTTATTCGTAACATTTCCAGGTTGTTTGACATGACTACGGTGGTCGTCGTATGTATGGAGTGATTAGGCTGTATGTGGACTATTTTGGGAGGCTCAATATGTTTATTATTGATGTTGTTTGGGCTGTTTGGTGACTGTTTTGAATGGTGTGAGGTCATATATATAGGGGAGGTGTTGTCTGTTTCATCGTAAAATAGGTTGTGGTCGATACATAATAGTTATGACGCTTAAATGATAACGATAGTATTGTTTCTCTTATTGTAGACTAAGGAGTTTTGACAATTGCATAGCTTGAGATTGGGGCAGTATATACAAGGTATGTGAGGCTATCCCTTTCCTTCTTTTGCACGACTCCGATTGTACATAATGTAATGAACGAGCTTCCAAAGATACTCTACTCTTAGAAGCTAGCAGTACTTACATTGTTTTCCCTCTTATGGAACGATTGATGTTAATGTTGCTTCTCTTATTCTTATGTTATCAATGTTGTTGGTACTTCCTGATTCTTATAAGGTTCATAGTGAAGAGTTAGTCCTAATAACGTGTACAGAGGATACCGACCTTACGTCACTCCGAAAGGTTTAGAATGTGATTCCATGAGTCGAGCATGCATTATATATATGTATCTATTTTACTCTACCGAGCCACGCTATAGTTGGCCGGGTACGGCACCTATTGTGCAACCACTGATCAGTTGGGTTTTACCGAGCTCCACGTGGCCGGGTACGATTCTACCGAGCCTTATGATGGCCGGGTACATTTTTTTACCGAGCCTATTATGGCCGGGTACGATATGATGATGATGATGCCCACAGAGGAGAATGTTTTAAAGGTTTATGTATTTATACATATGTATCATGCATTTCATGTAAGTATCCCTCAGAGGTACTAAGATGTTACAGGTTGTATATTCTCTATCCTTGCTTATATTACTGATCGTATTTATGGTTCCCTGCCTTACATACTCAGTACTTTATTCGTACTGATGTCCTTTTATTTGTGGACACTGCATGTCGTGCTGCAGGTCCTGATAGACAGGCAGGTGCAGCTCCCCCACCACAGTAGGCTGTCCAGTTCAGCGGTGATTGGCGAGATCCCTTCTCCGGACTTGCCTTGGTCTTGGTATGCATTTTTGTTATAGACATTATGGGTATGTCGGGGCCCTGTTCCGGCTATGTTGCAGCACTTACGTTCCTTTAGAGGCTCATAGACAGGTGTCGACTCATGTATAGTTGGGTATGCCTTGTCGGCTAGTTTTTGTTGTATAGTCTTTCATAGTAGCGTGGTACCTCATACCTTATATGTAGTTTCTTGATTGTCTGGTCATCCCCTGCTATGTATGTTCATGTCGTCATATTTTATTGCTGGTTGTCCATGATCCAGGTCTACCCTTTATATTGATCTCGTCAGCCCTAAAAAATAATAATGAAGATTAGATGAAATGTACGTTGGTGCTCGGCAAGTGTGGTCGGGTGCTAGTCATGGCCCTCCAGTTTGGGTCGTGACAGTACTCTAGGGGCAATTCCCTCACACTTAATGCAATACACTATTCTTTCACCCAAAGCATTAAAATCCATTGATAAAATACAAAGAGATTTTATCTCGGACTCTACAAGAAAAAACTTCATCTAATTAGCTGGGATACTATTACTAGGGGGAAAAAGGAGGGTGGTTTGGGTATTCATTAGGCAAAAGAGAAAAATTTGGTTATCCTTTCTATCCTAGTATGGAAACTCTTAAGAACCCTTTCACTCCTTGTTGTCACCTCATTATGTCCAAATATTGCTCAATCCAAGTCAATAACCAATACTTCCTTCATCTGGAAATTCATTCTCCAGGGATGGAGAATATACAACAAAGGAATTCTTTGTCACCCCTCAAATAATTCTCATTTGAATATCTGGTATAACAATAGGATTTATAATTCATCTTCCCTAAGAAGCTCTATTGAGGGCCCCTCAGCAATAATGAGAGTAACCTTCACTAGGATGCTTAATCAAGGACAAAAATTGGGACTTAAAGGCAATATCCTTTGAATGACCTCCTAAGGTGATCTATAATATTAGTATTACCCCAACACCCTCAAACAATTCCAACATTGATGAATTTAGCTGGAGACTAAGCCCAAATGGTACCTTCTCTACAAAGTTTTTCTATAATCTCCTCACTAATCCTAATCTTTCCTCAAACTCCTTTAAATGGATATGGGACCTTTGTTGTCCTAATAAAATTAAAATCTTCCTTTGGAAATGCTCTCATAATCGTATCCCTCGCGTGCCTACCTAAACAAAATTGGAATGAACATTGATGCCACATGCACCACATGCAGATTAGGCATTGAAAACATCCAACACATCTTCTTAAGCTACACATTCACCCGCCAATTCTGGAAAATCATGGGTATCAACTACCTCAACACAATTGGAGATGTTAACTGGCTTGGGGACCTACGTGATTCCTTCATCCATCAAAACTCTCACAACATTTTTTGGGAAACTCTCTTCCCATTTTGCATATGGGAAATTTGGAAAAACAAAAATAAAAACAACATAAATAACCTAAGTTGTTCTTTGGATGTGAAAAAGCCCATGCACTTTGCATGGGAATATATCTTCTTCACAGAAAGAAACTCTTTCACTGCCAAATAAGTTCCAATTAAGATCAAATGGTATAAACCGCCTAAGAATGTTATTAAACTAAACTGTGATGGAGCTTTCTCTTCTAATAATAATGCAACAGAAATTGGTGGGTCATTCCGTAATAGCAATAGAGACCGGACCATGGGTTACCATAAAGCAATACATGCCTCCTCGCCAATTCATGGAGAATTGTTGGCCCTGCTTGAAGGACTCAATTGCAAAGGATTTTTATCTTTCAAATATGGAAATTGAAACTGATAGCACTGACGTAATAAAAATCATGCATGAAGATTGTACTAATTTCCACAACATTATTTTTTAATGCAGATGGTTAATGCACTAACTGAAGCTCCCAATCCTAAAGCATAATTTTAGGGAAGAAAACGAAGTGGCACATCGAATGGTTAAAGAAGAAATGAAGCATCCTCCCAGTAACAATTGTGTTTATCATGCTCGTCCGCCTCATTTTGCTGAACAAGAAGTTTTAAAGAACAAGCATGAACTTTGTAATAGTATTAAAACTATCTCTACTGATGTTTTTACTTACTTAGCAAGTATGGGCAATAGTAATGTCCTAAAGACTATGTCCTCCTTTTGTAATATGTTTTAAGTAATATAATTATCGTACTTTTATGTTCAAAAAAAGAATAAGCTCCTTGTCACGTCGAGCACATGTAAGAATTTGTTCGCTTCCAATATTGTGGAAAGATTCTATACATTTTTCCTATACTTAAAAAATGTCCTTAGGGTGGCAAAATTAATCCAAGAAAATATTACTTGCACAATCCGCTTAAGGTTGGGCGGGTTATTAAATCATCCCATTTTGATTCGTCTAATTCAACCCATCAAAAATTATCCCAAATTAATCCATGATCCTTATAAAAATAATTTCCAAAAGAAAAGTTTTTTGATTTAATATATTGTGTGTAACTATAATAAAGAAATTTTTTTGTGTATTATTTTTGTTTGATAATTAAATAAATTACAAGGAAACACGTAATGAAATTAAAACTTGATAAGATTTGGCGGGTTTGATTATTATCCATTGTGTAGCTCATCTTCACAAAACACATAACCCATTTATCTATTTACTCAACTCATTTTGACCCGTTCAAATTCAGCCCAACTAGCCCATTTGACACCTCTGGTCCTGAACATGAGCAGGAGTAGCAAATTCGAGGAGGTCTTTGTCTTGATCAAAAGCGGACATTTGTTGTTCATTCAAGTTGATAACCACTTCGATTCCTCTATCATGTGTACTCATCAAGTAAAACATCTTGCTAAAGGGACCGTTGGCCATGGTTGCTCTAACAGGCTTTCCCCATCTAAAATTCAAATCCTGAAATTGTTAGGTTTAGATTTTTGATAATGATCAATAATCAAAAGAGACTTGACTAATGTCATTACACTTTATGTGCAGATTCGCAACATCTTTAATAACGAAAGAAAAGAAAATCATACAAAAAATCAGAGTAAGCCAACGGTTATGTTTTTCAAACTCTATAACAAATGGTAAAAGAATCAATAAATCAATCAAAGAACAAGGAAGAAAACACAATCAACCAGACTTGCTAAAGATTCTCAAGCGTGCCAGAAAAGAAAGAGAGCCAATCAAGGATAGAGAGCTAATCAGGGGAAATCTGCGGAAGCTATAAACAAGGTTAATTGGAGGAGCCAAAGCTTAAAACTAAGAATGAATCCGACCATACCTTCCAAGCTAGATTCATGAGGCTACCCTTGGGTCTCACTCTTAGATGCCTATTCCTCACAAGGAAAGACCTCCCATAATTGCTCCTTTGTGATTCCATAAAAGAGAAATTAGAAGACTCATCGAGCACTATAAAAGAAGAAGAAGAAGGACAAGGAAGATCACACAACTTCACATCTATTTCTACACCTTTCTAGTTTTTATTACAAATACTGTATTCCTGAGTTTACAAGGGTTGCAAAAGGTAGGAAGAGTTAGAAAACAAAACAAGAGTTGTGTCAACACTAAAACCATCACTACTGTAAAGACTTATTGAAGATCTAAGAGAACTTTCGTGACCCAAAGGAACTGGACGTAGGTACCACACCGGTATAAAATTGATGAGCCTCATTTACTTTTCATTCTGCAGAATTTAATTCTGTTGCAACTGATCCTACTGTAAAGTTTAGTCAACTAATTCATTTCTTAGTCAACGAAGTTTCTAAATAGGATATAATTCACCTCCTCGCTTGTACTTTCAATTGGTATCAGAGCAAGGTCATAAATATTGCCTTACAGCAAGTGAGGAAAGATCATGGCTTCAAGCACAGTCGTTGGACCACTATTTCAAGAAGGAACTTCTCAGGTATGACCTCCTTACATCAATGGCCTACACTTCTCATACTACAAAGTGCGTATGAACCTACACTATGTCATATGACATTAAGGTGTGACGTGTGATCAAAAAGGGAAATCTTCAAGTTCCACCAAAGAAGGACAAAGACGGTGAGATCATAGTATCATCCGATCCTCTTGATTTAGATGAATACACTGAAGAACAAGCAGGTGCTATCCAAGTGAATGCCAAGAAAAAAAATCTGTTGTATAACACCATAAGGGAGAAGAGTATGAAAAGATATCAAACTATGAAACTTCAAAAGAAATATGGGACAAGTTATAAGTCACATATGAAGGAACAAACAAAATGAAAGAAACAAAGATTAATCTCCTAGTTTGTGATTATGAATAGTTTCAAATGAAAGATGGAGAATCAGTGGAAGAAATATTCTATCGATTCAGTAAAACCCTTGGAGACTTAAATCCTTTGGCAGACCAATAAGAAGTGGAGAACAAGTCAAAAAAATTCTAAGAAGTCTTCCCACGATTTGGCAACCCAAAGTTATTGCTCTGGAATGTCAAGATCTTGACAAGATGTCTTATTATAAACTCAGAGGTGATTTAATTATATTTGAGAAATTACATTTAGACAGGTAAGTTCATCAAGAAAAAAGAAGGCAGTTGCATTCAAATCAACTGTAGCTAAATAAGAAGAAGAAGAAGAAGAAGAAGAAGAAGAAGAAGAAGAAGGAGGAGGAGGAGGAGGAGGAGGAGGAGGAGGAAGAGAAGGAGAAGAAGGAGAAGAAGGAGGAGGAGGAGAAGGAGAAGGAGAAAAAGAAGAAGAAGAAGAAGAAGAAGAAGAAGAAGAAGAAGAAGAAGAAAAAGAAGAAGGAGAAGAAGAAGAAGAAGATGATGAAGAAGAAGAAGAAGAAGGAGAAGAAGAAGAAGAAGAAGAAGAAGGAGAAGATGATGATGAAGAAGAAGAAGAAGAAGAAGGAGAAGATGATGAAGAAGAAGAAGAAGAAGAAGAAAAAGATGATGAAGAAGAAGAAGAAGAAGGAGAAGAAGAAGAAGAAAGTGGACAAGGATGAGAATATAGCCATACTCTCTAAAATTGTAACAAGCATGAAGAAGGAGAAGGAGAAGGAGAAGGAGTAGAAGGAGGAACAAGATAAGAATATAGCTATACTCTCTAAAATTGTAATAAGCATGAAGAAAAAGAAGAAGAAGAAGAAGGAGGAGGAAGAGGAGGAGGAGGAGGAGAAGAAGGAGAAGAAGAAGGAGAAGAAGGATAAGGAGGAGAAGGAGGAGGAGAAGAAGGAGGAGAAGGAGGAGGAGGAGCAGGAGAAGAACAAGGAGAAGAAGGAGGAGGAGGAGGAGAAGAAGAAGAAGAAGAAGAAGAAGAAGAAGAAGAAGGATGAGGAGAACAAGATGAGAATATAGCCATACTCTCTAAAATTGTAACAAGCATGATGAAGAAAAACAGAAATAGTAGAAGAGGTAAATCAAATTTCAGAAAAGGGAAGATGAATAACGAGAATGACAAAAATGATGGAAGATGCTATGAATGTGGAAAACATGGACACATTCAAGTTGAATGCCCTGAGATGAAAAAGAAACTAAGGAGAAATTTCTCGAAAAAAATATATTTTAGAGCATGGAGTGATGAAGAAGAATCTGATCATGATGAAATTACCAACATGTGTTTTATGGCCATTAAAGAAGATAGTAATTAAGATTCAGGTGGGCTTGGTCTCATGGAAGACGAAGGAACAGGTGAGGTGTATCTTCCTACATGTCCTAATTGTAATGAACTTTATGAATTTATTAATATTACTCTTGCAGACATTGAGAAAGTTTTAAATGAGCTTCAAAGATCCAAAGAGAGAAGAAATACTGGGCACTGGAATTAGATGTTTCTAAAATTGAAAGGGACATACTTCAAGATGAAATTAATGAACTTGAACTTCAATTGAATAGATTGCGAAGATCCAACAGTCATAGTTCCATCAAATCAAATTAGTCAACTCCTCGTAATTTCACATCTAGAACAAGAAATTGCTCTGCATGTACTCATTAGTGGAAAAATGGTCACACCTCTAACCATTGTAGGTTTAGAAATAAAGGAGAAAAATTCTCTGAAAGTTCCAATAAATCCTCTTGCTTTTATTGTGGAAAACCTGGCCATACATCTAACCATTGTAGGTTTAAGAACAACAAAAGATGGGTCTAGAGACCCAAAGCCTCTAGTTATGCTAATTCTAAGATTACTAACCATCCAGGACCTAAGTTGGCTTGGGTGCCTAAAAATAAGTAATTTATTTTTGCAGGAACACAGCAAGAAGAATCAAAAAGGGAAATGGTATCCTGATAGCGCGTGTTCCAGACTCATGACAGGTGACAAACAACTATTCAAAACTGTCACTAAACTAGATAGTGGATCATTCACTTTCAGAGACAAATCAAAAGGAAACGTAAGTGGAGTTGGAAGAGTCCCCCTCAACTCAACGTGTGATGTAGACGAAGTATACCTGGTAGATGAGCTTTGCTATAATCTACTCTGTATCAGTCAACTATGTGACAATGATTATGAGGTTGATTTTAAAAAGCATGGTTGATTTATCGAAGACGAATCAGGGAAAGTTATTCTTTTTGGAAATCTAGATAGGAATGTCTACACTCTTAGTAATGTAGACAATCTTGGAAATTAAATTTGTCTAGCTTCTATGATTGATGATCCTTGGGTTTGGCATAGAAAACTTGGTCATGCTAGCTTGTATACTATTCAAAAACTTTCCAAACATGATCTTGTCATTGGTCTCCCAAAACTAGATTTCTCAAAAGATCAAATTTGTGATGCATGTCAATTAGAAAAACAATCCTGGTCCTCTTTTAAAGTTTAAAATATAGTTTCTACTGCAAAATCTCTTCAACTTCTGCCAATGGACCTTTTTTGTCTAACTAGAACTGCCAGCATAGGTGGTAAAAGATATGATTTTGTTATGGTAGATGATTTTTTACGATTTACCTGGGTTATTTTTCTGAATCATAAAGATGAAGAATTGAGAAATTTGAAGTCTTTTGTAAGAAGATACATCGGGAAAAAGAATACTACATATCTGCCATAAAAAGTGACAATGAAGGAGAATTTGAAAGCAAAGCATTGATAATTTCTGCAATGATTAAGGGATTTCCCACAACTTTTTATCTCCCATATCACCTCAACAAAATGGAGTGGTAGAATGAAAAAAAATAGAACCTTGCAAGATATGGCAAGAACTATGATTGTGGAAAACTCCCTCTCACCCCACTTCTGGGTAGAAGCTGTAAGGATAGCATGTCACATCATCAACAGATGCTTAATTCGACCTATTCTCAAAAAAACTCCATATGAACTATGGAAAGGCAAAAGACCTAACATTAGTTATTTCCATTCTTTTAGTTACAGATGTTTTATCCATAACAATGGAAAAGACAACTTTGGTAAGTTTAATCTAAAAAGCGACGAAGGAACTTTTCTTGGATACTCTCCCTCCAGTAGAGCATATAGAGTTTTTAATATATGTACTATATCTATTGAAGAATCTATACATGTTGTATTTGTGGACACTAACCCTCGCTCAAGGAATGAAAAACTTCCTGAAGATTAGGAAATCTCCATAGTTCCAAAGTCTATCAATACATGTGAGAACACTCGTGATGAGGCAACTGATCAGCAGTTTTAGTCGACTGATAGTCATGTTGAGAACTAGGAGCTTTCTACAGTTGAACAATCAAGTCCCATTGAAAAGAAGCCAGTATTAGTTGTTCCAAATGAATGGAAAAGTGGGCTAGGATATCCACATAAGTATATCATTGGAAATCCTCATGAAGGCATTAAAACAAGAAGATCTCTAAAGCAGACGTTAAATATTGCCCTCGTAACTCAGTTCGAACCAAAATAGGTAGATGGGGCACTTGGGGACAAAAGCTGGATAATTATAATGCAAGAGGAGCTTGACCAATTTGAGAAGAATAAAGTATGGGAAATCATCCTTAAACATCCAAATGCATCCATTGTTGGAATAAAATATGTATACAAAAATAAGTTAAACCAGTTTGGACAAGTGGTACGAAATAAAGCTAGACTGATTACTCAAGTTTATTCACAACAAGAAGGAATTGATTAAGAGGAAGCTTTCACTTATGTTTCCAGGTTAGAATCTATCCGTATCTTATTAGTTTATGCTGCATCCAAATGTTTTAGACTATTTCAGATGGACACAAAAAGTGCGTTCATAAACAATTTCATCTCTGAGGAAGTGTTCGTTAAGAAACCTCCAGGATTTGCAAATGAATCCTTTCCAAATCATATCTACAAGTTATCCAAAACTCTGTACGGACTAAAGAAAGCTCCTAGAGTTTGGTATGAAAGGTTAAGTTCCTTACGAGTCAAACATAGGTTTAATAGAGGTAATATTGATACTACTATCCTTATCAAAAGATCAGTTGAAGGTAATCTAGTTGTGCAAATCTATGTAGATGATATTAATTTTTGAAGTACTAACCCAGTGTTATGCAAGAATTTTTCAAATATAAAAGGAGAATTTGAAATGAGTATGATGAGAGAATTAACCTTCTTCCTTGGACTACAAATCAAGCAAGTACAAAAAGGGACTTTCATTAGTGAAACAAATTATACAAAAGAGCTTATCAAGAAGTTTGGCATGTCTAATGCTAAGGCTATAGGAACTTCTACGAGTCCATCAACAACCCTAGATTAAGATAAATATGGTAAGAGTATTGATGAAATAACATATAGAGGTATGATTGGAGCTCTACTCTATCTTACAACTAGTCTACTTGATATTATGTTTAGTGTTTGCAAATGTGCAGGATATTAGTCAGCTCCCAAAGAATCCCCCTTGACTGTTGTTAAACATATTATCAGATATCTGGCTGTAGAAATTTGTTTCACACAAGTTGTATGGATTATGCATCAACTATTAGACTAGGATTTACGTCTTAATTGCACTCCTATTATGTGTGATAACACTAGTGTCATTTTCCTCTTAAAAAATTCGGTGCATCATTCTAGAGCTTAACTTATTGAGATTAAGTATCATTTTATCCATGGTCATATTGAAAAAGGTGACATTGTGTTAGAATTTATCAATACTGAAAATTTGTTAGCAAATATTTTCATAAAACCATTGCTTGAAGAGAGATTATGTTTCATTTATGCTAAAATTGGTATTTACTTGATTCTCGTTTAACTTCTCTAAATTTGTCTGTTTTACAAAAAAATTGCATAATTGATCTTCATGATTTTCGCCCTAAATATCTCTTAGTATTTTATTACTCTATACATGCATTTATTAGCTGACTGATGACGGGCTTGTAGAACATAAATTTTCAGTTGACTTTCATACGTCTCTCCAGATACGAGGCGTCGATTCACCCCATTTTTAACCTTTACTCTCTCGTTCATATCCCCCACTATCTCAAAGAAAGCCTCTCTCTCTCTTTGCTCTCTCTTACTCATGGCTAAAGCAAAACCCTCTCCATCTTCTTCGATGCTTAAAAGAAGCCATAGCTTCAAGAAAAACCATCAAACTGATAATTTGTGGATGTAAAGTCGTTAGAGAGTATATGTCATTAATAGTTCGAGGATGAATCCAGTGATTCTCAGGAAGAAATTCTCATCACTCAAAAGAGGGATGGAAACCATCCACCCCCAAACAATCAGCTCAAAAGAGAGGGAAAACAGAAAGCATAGAGTTTGGGCCCGAAGACAAGATGAACTTTTGTGGTCCCGAAGAGAAAGAAAATTTTGTCGCTTAAAAAGGGAAGTCAATTGTTTATGGTCGCACTGTAAGTTTGAAACCTATGAAAAGCTCTCATTGTGATGTTATCTCTGTGTTTGAAACATAAAAACTTGTCTCCTTATTTGCTACTATTGGTGACACTGTCTATGAAGAACATGTGCGTATATTTTGTGCAAGTTTATTTGTGAACGATAAAGATGACTTAAAATACATGGTTTTGGGAACTCGCATTATTCTCTACTCTTATCAGTTTAAAAAAACCTTTGCAACAAAGTTTATTGGGTATAGTTTTTTTAACATTCTTGGCCTAATAGTTTTGACGTATTGTTTGAGAAAGCAAATAGTGTGTTATATGACCCCCCCCATCCCCCGATATTGGTCCCAACAATTTAAAATTTGAGCACTGTGTAGTAGCACACATTATTTCTACCACCCTATTACCCCGTAGTAGTTCTCTTAGCACCCTACTTTTTAGAGATGTGTTTGTCATGTACTGTCTCCTGAATGAGGAGGCTATTAATTGGCTTGCTTGAGTGCATTAGTACATGCTTGAAAGCATCAGGGATGTCTCACCTTCTACTAACAGTTTGCCTTATTGTTTATTAATATCTTATATCTTGCATGTTATGAAAGTAAATTTGTCTCCCTATGCCCCTAATACCATCTCCAGCACATATGACAAGATTGTGTTTGTCATGATAGGGGTACTCTTTGGTTTAGGAACCTGGTTCAAGAAAGACAAACCACCCGAATCCACTCCTCAATAGGGCACTGGATGGATTAAATATGAAGCAAGCAAACCCTCTTCCTAAGATCAGTTGCTACTAATGTAGCAAAATATTGCAGGTATCAAAGAACTGCTAACCACTATGCAGGAACAAGTGGACAACATCAGAGAAGTGACAAAGGAAACTCGAGCAAATGTGGCCAGGTTAAGGATCACCCTCCAAGTTATAAAGAGACAAGGGATCAGGGCAATGCAGGATGTCACTAAGAAGATGACCAAAGTCACCAAGGAGATTGATGATTCCTATGATAGTTTTTTCACCAAAATGATCAATACTTTGAAGTATTTCCTTTTAAGGAATTAAGTGTCTTGGTTGTTTAACAGTCTTTTTTTTTGTGTTGCTAGTTAAAACTTCTCTTTTGGCTATGTTTGGATGGTCATACAGTCGACTATGCCTGGTATAACTGTTACATGTATATATTTTTTGCCTATTTAACTAATATTATTATTAGCTATTATTTTTTGAATCTTCTCTTGCTATTTTTAATTGATGTCAAAGGGGGAGAATAAAAAGAGTACAAACAAAGGGGGAGCATGCAAACAAACAAGGAGCACAAAGGCAGGGGGAGCAGAAGTACTTTCGTAAAATTAGTCGAACTCTTTTTTAATTATTGTGATCATCAAAATGGGAGAGATTGTTAGGTATAGAATTTAAATAATGATCAATAATGAAAATATCCTTAACTAGTATTATCTCACTTTGTGTGTAGATTCACAATAGCTCTGATGAATGAAATGAAAGAAAATCATACAAGAAAATCAGAGGAAACCAACGGCTATATTTTTCAAACTCTATATCAAATAGAAAAAAATCATTCAATCAAAGAACAATGAAGGAAAGATTCTCAAGCATGCAAGAAAGGAAAGAGAGCCAATCAAGGATAGAGAGATAATTAAGGGAAATATGCGGAAGCTCTAAACAATGTTAATTGGAGGATCCAAAACATCAAGCTGAGAATGAATCTGGCCACATCTCTTAAGCTAGATTCATAAGGCTATCCTTGGATCTCTGATATTTAGCTTAAAGTATATATATATATATATATATATATATATATATATATATATATATATATATATATATATATGTATGTATGTATGTATGTATATCGACTCATGTTTTACTCATGTTTCGTGAATTTTGGATGTAAAATGTGTTGATTTATATTAATTCGAGGTGTCTTTATGTGTAGGAATCATTCGGAAACAATTGAGGGTGAAAGGTGCGAGATTAGAGCCAAACGGAGGAGAACAGAAAAGTTGGAGTTTTCAGCGCCACAGGCAGCGCTCCACACCATAAATGTGGCGCCAGAGATAGAATGCATAATAAGCCAGTGCCAGGGCTAGCATGGGGCACTGGGCTGGACGCTGGTGATGAGAAAATTGTCCAACTTTGCTCAGACAAGGTCATTTTGGCCTAGACCTACCCAATGCGTATAAAAGCCAGACTAAGCTTGTTTTTAAAGGATAGATGCCACTTTAAAGAGATAATACACACGGTAAACATTCTGGAGCAAGGATATCTCAAATTTCTTCATCGTTTCTTAGTATTTTCAATTATCTAACACTTATGAATTTCTTTGATACTATCAGGAGTGGCTAAAACCCATATTTTTGTGTTGTGATTTAGCCATGCATATTGTTGTTTAATGTTGACTTAACCTTGATTATAATTCACCAATATATGGTTATTTCTTCAATTCTGTAATTAATTGCTTAATTGTCTAGCCAGCAATTAGGTTCTATTCGCTATCTATGTTATGCTTAGGAAAGCCATGTTTATATTAGAGAAGAATTGAAGAGAGAACGATCTTAACTCTGAGGGGAGGGGGCGGATTTATGGTTAGGATAAGAATATACCTAGTCACCGTGCTTAATTAAATATAGTAATCTGAATGAGTTCTTAATAGATTTATTTTGTAGGAATATAGGCATTAATCTATTTTGAATAGGCGAGTAGTACTTCGGGAGAAGGTTATCAGAGCAATTGTTTGATTAATTAGTAACCATGAGTGAATTATATGAAAGGAAGAGTTAACTAGAACACAATAGGACTGGTGAATTGATCACAGCACTGGAATATTGTCTCTACTGAATACACAACAACCATTTTATTGCTTGATAATTTAGTTACTACTTAGAATTATTATTTAGTATAATCACATTCTTGAACTGAATTTGGTCCGATTGAATCACAATCTTGGTAAATTTAGTTGGTAGTTGATACAAGTATCTATTTGTTCAACACTCAACTTATCAATTTATTACTTGTACGATCATGTATACTTGCGCGTGCGTTTGGGGAGCAACAAGTTTTTCGCGCCATTGCAGGGGACTTGAATATTCACTACTTTCGAGTTTTTTCTTTCATTATCTATTTCGTCAAGTCTAATGTTACTTCATTGTTGCTTTGATATCAGGAACTTTGATTGAATACTCAGGGTCAGAAGCTAGGACAGACTTCAAACGTTTACCCCAAACTCGATAGAACATTTCATAGGAGGTTGGGGGAAGCAAGGGATACAAATAATATTTGGCACTTGTTCAATTTCCTATGAACATGGTAGAGGAGAAACATATGGATGTTCAGGAGGTGGTGATGCCCAGCATTGCTAATGTCACCTCCGGCATTGTAAAGCCCAAAATCACTGGGCATTTTGAGCTAAAATCGAGCATGATCCAGCTACTTCATGTAAATGGCCATTTTATTGGTCTTCCACACGAGGATCCATAGCAGCATATCCTGAATTTCTTGGATATTAGTGATACTTACATCACTAACAGAGTCACTCCAGACTATGTAAGGCTCACACGTTAACCAACTAATTTTATTACATCATGGAATGATCTAGCAAGGAAACGTTTTGCAAGGTTCTTCCCTTCGGGCAAAACTGCAAAGATCAGAAGTGAGATAGTCACATTTAAACAGAAAGTGGCGGAATCTTTATACTTAGCTTGGGAGAGGTTAAGAGGCTACTCAAAGACTGTCCTTATTCACAATCAGACAAATGAAGTGTTAGCTCACACTTCCATAGAAGGGCTACATCTTAAGACAAAGATTGTGCTGGACGATGCAGCTGGCGGTCAAGTGTTGGATAAAAGCTTTGATGAGATATATGCATTGTTGAACAGATTCTCCACAAGAAATCCTGATTGTCAAGGAGATATAGGCATAAACACCGTGCAAAAATCTACAGGGGTTCTCGAGTTAGATGTCTTCTTGGCGTTATCAGTGTAGATTTCCACATTGACCAACTAGATCAATCAGATGACCTTGGTTATTAACAAGCAACAAGCTTAGCTTGTGCAAAATGTCCAATTGTTTTGTGAAGTATGTGGGGAGGGTCATACGAGCGACTTATGCCCAGTTAATCCAAACTCTATCTATTTTGTGGGTAATAAGAATAGGGGTAAGGCAAACCAATATGGGAACACTTACAATCCCAACTGGAGGAACCACCCAAACTTCTCTTGGGGTGGAAACCAAGGTGTTAAGAATCAATACTGACCACAAGAACCTCAATAACAATATAGAGCGCCTCAGGCTGAACAACCTGCAAACTTAACAAGTCACCATGAGGAAATGATGAAAAAATTGATGGCTGACTAGCAATCCCACACAACAGAGATGATGAAGAAAGTGAAGGCTGACCAGCAGGCCTAAGCCGTAGCAATGGGAAATTTGGAGTGACAAATGGGAAAACTTGCCAGTGCCCAAAATACTCGACCAGTTGGAGCTCTTCCAAGTGACACTGAGGCTAATCCTAAGGCATCTATTAATGCTGTATCATTGAGGAATAGGTGATAGTTAGAAGAAGTCCAGTCGAAAAAGAGAAAACAACTTACCTTTAATGAGGAGCCGACCACTATATTGTAAGAATTAGAAAAATCAAATGAGTTAGAGAAGCCAGCTGAAGAGGCCGTGGCTAAGCAACCCCTACCATTGGTTGCAATTTCACCACTTCGGTACCCTCAAAGATTGTAGAAAGTGAAGGATAATGCCGCGTATAAAAAGTTTCTCGATATTTTAAAGCAGTTGCAAATTAATATTCCACTCGTAGACATCATGCAAGAAGGGCCCAAATATGCTAAATAAATCAAGGACATAGTGGCAAATAAAAGGAGGTTGACCGAATTTGAGACTGTGGCATTTACTAAGGAATGTAGATCTAGAATTCAAAGCAAGCTACCTCAGAAATTGAAGGATCCAGGTAGTTTCACTATCCAAATCTCGATTGGTAAGCATTCAGTCGAGCAAGCTTTGTGTGATCTTGGACTGATCATCAATTTGATGCTGCTATCTATGTTTAGACAGTTGGGGTTGGGTGAGCCGCGTCGAACAATGGTAATATTATAGTTGCCTGATTTCTCCCTTGCTCATCCTGAAGGAGTGATTTAAGATGTGTTAGTTCAAGTGATTTATTTCATATTCCTAGCCGATTTCATTATCTTAGACTAAGATCCTGATGAGGAAGTCCCATTTATTTTGGGGCATCCATTCGTAGCCACGGGCCGAGCTATTATTGATGTATGCAAAGGAAAGATGACGATGAGAGTCGGTGATTGAGTGGAGGTATTCAATGTGTATATGGAACTTAGATTTCTAGCCCACTATGAAGAGCTATCCATGACTTATGTGGTGGAAAGTGATGCTACGTAATTAGTGCCTTATATGAGCCCCCAAAGATCCTCTTGAACGAGCTTTGATTGGGGATGAAGAAGACAATAAAGATGAAATGATGGGAGAAATGGAGAAAGTATTTGACATGTGTTGCAGTTATATCCATGGGTTTGGAAAATTTGAGGAGTTGGAAAGGCCTGTCACTCTGGCCCCTCATGAGCCATCTAATGAAGAAGCTCCAAAGCTAGAACTTAAGCCCATTCTAGCGCATATGCGCTATGCATATTTGGCGAACTCTAAGACATTGTCAGTGATAATCTCATCCAGCTTAACTATTATACACAAAGAAAAATTGCTCAGAGTACTTCACGAGCATAAAAATGCTATTGGGTGGACAATTGCTGACATCAAGGGAAACAGTCCATCGTTTTGCATACAAAAAATCTCTCCGGAAGATGCACACCGCCCCAGTGTTGAGCAGCAAAGGAGGCTAAATTCCATTATGAAGGAGGTCGTGAAGAAGGAAGTAATTAAGTGGCTCGATGCAGACATCATCTTTTCTATCTCTAGCAGCAACTAGATAAGCCTGGTTCAATGTGTTCCCAAAAAGAGGGGGATGACTGTGGTTGAGAATGAAAAAAATGAGCTAAATCATACTCGAACTATGACGGGGTAGAGAGTTTGCATTGATTATATAAGGCTCAACAAAGCAGCTCGCAAGGACCAATTCTCACTTCCATTCATTCATTGCTTCCTTGATGGTTATTCTGAATACAATTAGATTGTCATATACCCAGAGGATAAGGATAAGAACATTTTTACTTATCCTTATGGCAGTTTCGCCTTCAAGTGCATGCCATTTGGTCTTTGTAATGCATCAGCCACTTTCCAGAGATGCATGATAGCTATTTTCACTGATATGGTCGAAAAATTTGTGAAAGTTTTTATAGATGATTTTTCAGTCTTTAGGTCTTCTTATGATGATTGTTTGAATAATTTGAGCAAGCTGTTGGCCCTCTATGAATAAACAAATATGGTATTGAATTGGGAAAAGTGTCATTTTATGGTGCAGGAAGGCATCGTGTTGGGTCACAGAGTGTCCAGGAGCGGCATTGAAGTTGATAAGGCGAAGGTAGAGGCGGTTGAAAAATTACCTCCACCTATATTTATGAAGGGTGTTCGGAGTTTCTTGGGACACACAGGATTCTATCGGCGCTTTATTAAGCATTTTTCTAATATTTCTACTCCTTTGTGCAGTTTGCTTGAAAAGGATGTAACATTCAATTTTGATGATGCCTACCTCAAGAAATTTGAAGAGCTTAAAAAGAATTTGGTGGCTGCTCCCATTATTGTGGCACCACATTGGTCCTTACCATTTGAACTTATATGTGATGCAAGTGATCATGCTACTGGGGCAGTGCTAGGCCAGAGGAAAGACAAGGTGTTTTATTCTATATACTATGCGAGTAAGACTCTTGATAATGCACAATTAAATTACACTACCACTAAAAAGGAGTTGTTAGCCGTTGTGTGGGCCTTTTAGAAATTTCGGGCATACTTGGTGGGAACAAAAGTCATAGTACATTCCAATCATGCAACAATCAGGTATCTATTTACAAATAAAATTCTAAGGCTAGATTGATGCGCTGGGTTTTGTCATTGCAGTAATTTGATGTAGAAATACGAGATCGAAAGGGTACAGAGAACCAAGTAGCTGACACTCTATCAAGGCTGGAAAATTATGACCATGTGGAGGAGGGTGGACAAATTAAAGAGACATTTCCTGGTGAGCAACTTTTTGTTATCACCTAAGACCTTTCCCCATGGTACGCAGGCTATGTGAATTATCTTGTGAGTGGCGTACTTCCTACTGAATTTGAATCTGAAGCTAGAAAGAGATTTCTACATAATGTGAACTTCTATTATTGGGATGAGCCATATTTGTACAAGCAGTGTGTTGATCAGTTGATGAGGAGATGCATTACAGAAAAGGAGGTAGAATTAGTGTTGTTATGATTGTCATACATCACCTTATGGGGGCCATCACGGAGGCGATAGAATAGTTGCAAAGGTATTACAATCTGGTTTCATTTGGCCAACATTATTCAAGGATGCCTATGCATTTGTTAAGAAGTATGACCAGTGTTAGAGAGCAGGAACAATCACAAAGAGGCATGAGATGCCTTTGAATAATATCCTGGAGGTCGAGATTTTTGATGTGTGGGGGATAGATTTTATAGGACCATTCCCATTGTCCAGAGGAAACAAATATATTTTGCTAGCAGTTGACTACATGTAAAAATGGGTAGAGGCGATCATATTGCCAACAAATGATGCCATGGTGGTAGTTGCGTTTTGTGAAAAAGAACACATTCTTGAGGTTTGGGACTCCACGTGGCTCGATTAGTAATGAAGGGACACATTTTTTGAAATTGGTTATTGAATAAACTTCTAGCTAAATATGGAGTCTGCCATAGAGTTGCTACGGCATATAATCCTCAAACGAGTGGACAACCTGAGGTGTCTAACAGAGAAATATTAGAGAAGACGGTGAATGTGAATAGGAAGGATTGGGCTGCAAAGTTAGATGATGCCTTTTAAGCATATAGAACTGCATAATATGCCAATTAGGACATCGCCGTATAAGCTTGTTTATGGGAATGCCTGTCCCTGTTGAACTTTAACATAAAGTGTATTGGGACATTAAAAAGTTGAATATGGACATTAAAATCGCGAGTGAGAACAGGCTCTTGCAGTTGAATGAGTTAGATGAGTTTAGGTTGTACTCTTATGAAAATGCTAAGCTATACAAGAGAAGACGAAAAGATGGCATGGCAAGCGCATCAAGCCACGTCATTTCAAGCTAGGCCAACATGTATTATTGTTCAATTCTAGGCTCTAAGTTGTTTCTTAGGGAAGTTAAAGTCGAGATGGTCAGGCCCATTCGAAGTGGTGAGAGTCACTCCTTATGGTGCTATTGAGCTGCGCGCGTTAAATTTCGAAAGAACATTTGTGGTGAATTGACACAGATTCAAGCACTATTTGGGAGGAATAATTGATCGTGAGAAGGCCAACATTGTACTCGCTGATGAGTAAGCGAGGTCTTACGTCATGCCGCGATGTTAAATCATGTTCTTGTTGGGAGGTAAACTAATTTTTATTGCTTTCATAGCTTAGTTTTTAATTTTTATTGGTTAGAGTAGAATAAAGTTTGCATTTTTTTGTAGGCATAGAAATTATAGGTAGAATGGTGTGGAACATGTAAATTGGTTATATAAAAGGCTCGGGCGATCGGGATGTTAAAACAAATCATCGAAAATAGCGCTCAGGCCAGCGCTCCATGCTACTTGGGGCCCCAAAGAAGTGTGTCAAAATTACCCAGCGCCAGGTATAGCGTAGAGCGCAGGGCTGGGGGGAAAGTATGTTTTAATTTTGTTTCGTTTTATTTAATTATATATTTTAATTAACCCATACCCATAAAACCCAACCCATATACCCTTCTACACTAATTCTATTACCCATCTTATTACTCATACCCACCCACAACATAAATTAAAACATAACTCAAATATCCTAAAACACCTAAGTTAAAAATGCCCCCCTCTCTCATGCCCCAGTTCTACCGCGACCGTTTCTTTACTCTTCTCTCTCAAAATTTCTCAAGCTCCTATCCTGCTCTCATTCTAAATTCTATAGGTATCTTCTTCTTCTAATAAGTAGATAATAATGAATATCCCATCTCCCCAATTTCCCTAATACCCAAATTTTGCACCTAAGTTGCTTCTTAAGATGGTCTATGGTGGGAGGTCCATTTACTGGCTGAATTTGGTTGTGGTTGTATTGTATACGGAGTAGTAAACTAGAATTCTCTCTACTTGATTGAAATTTGGGAGGGACACCATATTCCACCATTGTTAAGCTAGAATTCATACACTTCATTCCCACAAGATATTTGTTAAAATGTTTGAATGGTTATTTTGTGCATCGGCGAAGTCTGAGTAACTAAGTGTATTTGTATATGATATTGGTCTAAGTGTGGGGTGTGTGAGGATGATTTTATATGCTAGAGAGCTTGGTTTCAAGGCACACATATTGCCCACACTATGTATCCTATATGATGTATGTTGTAGAATGTTTTAGAGTTAGCTAATTAGGTGTAGTTGAAGTAATTGTGGAGATTAGAGTACCATATGCCACTTGCTTGTATTGAGGTGAATTCACTTAGCCATGATCAATCACTTGTTTGTATGGCATTGATTAGTGCCTTTTAGCTATTGTGTGGCATGGGGAAGTCTTGAGTACCCATGGCCTTGTAGTGCAATACTTGTGCGTTTTAGATCACAGTTGTAAAGTATTGTACATGGAGCCTTCGGTTTTAAGTGTGGGATCATTTTTGACATGCGTGACAACCTTAGGCGTATTTCTTGATTAGTTCTCGGATTCATGCTTATTTGCTTTTTTTGCAGGTTGCTATGGCTCGTGATAGTGCAAGTAAAGGAAAGGGAATAGGAAAGTCCTCCACCACTGCCCCGCACCCAAAAAAACGCAAGCAAGGAGAAGGTTCCTCGCGGCAAGATAAAGGGAAACAAGTTGTTGAGGGATCACAGCAGGAACTATTGCGATCGAGGCCTCATTTGAATATAGTCTTTGATGCCGCTATTGCATGGCATAGGGATTTCATGCCATATGGGAGGTACGTCTCTAAGATGGGGATTAATGTCAAAGCTTTAGAAAGAAACTTCCCGGACGTACTTGGCCGGTTGCAAGCACTGAACATGGACAAATTCATAAAATGCTTCGGGCACGAAAATTTGAGCATGGTTCGGGAACTATACACTAACTAGGATATACACTTGTTCTGGTCACATGTACGTGTGAAGGACGTGCCACTTGATAGACGGTCCTTATGTGCATTTTTGGGGGTTGAGAATGCTGACCCAAGGAGGCTCCAAAAATTTGTTAGAAGCCCAAACTACACAGGTATATGCCACACTCTTTGTAGCATGGATTCAAATGCCAAGTGGACCAGAAAGCAAGGCAATATTCACCTGCAGATGGTTCGCTCTAATTTCAACAAGACCGCCAAAATGTGTGGTAGAATTTTGTGCAAGCCAAACTCATACCAGTGGAGCACAGCAGCGAATGTACTCGAGCTCAATTGTGTGTCATATTCGTTTTTATGACTGGCAAACCCATTATGTGGGTCAGATCATTCTCGGTGAGATGGACGACACACAATTTGGGTGGCAGATTAAGAGGTTTTTCTTCAGCAACTTGCTCACGCAATATACGATCTCCCAGAAAGTGCCAGAGTACCCAGGGAATGATGAGGTGATGGAGGCTCCTACAGTGCTGTTGGACATCACATCCTTGTTGGAGATGTCGTCTATGCTCACTCAAGAAGCACAGAATGACAGAGACGAGAACTTCAACATGTACCTCTATAACTCATTGAATTTACTCATGAACAGGGTTGGTATCTCAGATGAGGAGCATATGCATTTACACAATGACTTTCCGATTTCGTCCAAAGAGATGTTGGGGATTACGTCTGGAAGCCATGTTCACTTGTCGAAGGACGCAACCAGTATCAAGGGCTTAGACACGGAGGACGAGGTTGTTGGTGATGTTATGGGGCCCATGTCTTTGATGCCTCTAGGACCTGATGTTGATGTGCCCGGAGTTGCTGATGGAATGCACATTGAGAAGAAGGACTTTGACTCACAGGGAGTTTTCTTTTCAACCTACTCTGTTTTACATTTTTTTATATGTATCGAGGACTATGCATAGACTAAGTGTGGGGTGGGAGAACTACTACTTCTGATGTACTTTGTATAAATTGTATCACTTTGCTTCTTTTATTAGTTTTACTGAATTTACTTTTTAGTCTAGTTTGTTTTAGAAAAAAAACTAAAAAAACATAGAAAAGTACAAAAAGAATAAAAATTAGAAAAAGCTCGCACTTTTCCTGATTATGGATTTTTTGGAAAATTTTCTTGAGGGATAAAGTCCTTCTAAAAACACCAAAAAGATTTTATTATTAGGATAGTTAGGTAGTATCCCTTAGTTTTTGTTTTGGCGCAGGTTCTTCTCTAAGGGTGTAGCTCGAACCAGGTATTTTTTTTTAGGAATAGGTTAGAAAAAAACCGAGTTGCTCTGAGATGCCTAGTGACATGTTTGGTGCTGGCATATTAGGATATGATATGCAATCTAATTCCCCGTATATTTGGCTTGAATTGTGGTGCCTGAGTAAATTAAATAGCCTATTTTGTGATGTCTTTTCTCAATTATTCGACTTGTATGACACATAGAGCTTTATTACTTAATTTTCTCAATCTTATATATTTGCTTGACTTGAGAGTTGAACAGAACTGTCTTAATTGAGTCATGTGCAATGTGTATATATGAGGAATTGTGATTCTTTGTGCTATCCTATGTAGTCTAGAACTTGACACGTGTGTTAATCGAAGCGAAATTATTAAGTTGTGCTAATCTAGGAGATGACATAGGCATTTCTTGCATGATCATAGATGTGTTGTGACATAAAAACAAAATTTTCCGTTGCTAGCCGCTTTGAGCCCATAGACCTTTTCTTTGGCACCCACATTACAAGCCTTACCCCTATTTTGATCTTAATTTCAGATTGTTGAACCTTTACCTCCTAAAGCACTTAGACGCTAAAAGAAGTAAGGTGAGAGATTGGAGAGTAGATTTTGAGTGGAACCATATAAGGGCCCCTTGGATCATTAAAGTTTAAATCAAAAGTCACTAGCCGATGAACTTTAATGTATGGAGTGTGTGTAGAAAAGAAAGAAAAAAAGAGAAATAAAAATAAAAAGATTGCACGAATAAGAAAAAAATTATAGTCAAACTATGTAGAAAAATACACACATCTTAATCTTACTAATTTGTGCTAGTAGGAGTATAGAAGTGCTCAATGAAAAATAGGGCTATGTTGTATATGGTTTGTGGTGAGCAAATTGGTTGAGAAGAGGATGTGCTCGATATGTGAGTGTAGTGTAATAATGTGCTTAGGAGGGTTAGTCACTATTCCTAAACATATCATACATGTCCCATAGCCTACATTACAACCTTAACGTCCTAATTGATCCTAGATTTGGCTAGCTTAGATTAGTAGAGATGTACACTACGGGCAAGCTTATGGTGCGACCACGAGATGCATATGAATTCTGTGTGAGAAGTGAGCGAATTTTGTTAAATTTTGTGATGTCCTTAATTTATATTCCAAAAGCATAATTGAATGGGTGGACTAAATCTATATTTACTCTTTCATTTGTTAGTGAGGGCAGATGATCTCATGAATGATTGGTAATGTTGTGAACTCCTCTTGTTGGATAAGTGCACGAGTTGAGTGTGCTTAGTGATTACAAGTCGGCTTTCGATGTTGGGTGGTTACAAATTGGTTGTTTGAATTGATTGAATTGAAATGTTATACTTGGGCATGTTTAAAACGGTAAGAATGTGAATTTTGTATGTTCATGCTTGATTGCTGGTATCGATCATAGTCAAGGGTAGAGTGTGTGGTTATAAAAATAAAGTGCTCCTCTCTAGTTGAGATTTGTATATAGTTGGGATAGAGTTGTTAGTCCTATTGCTCGAGGACGAGCAAGAGTCTAAGTGTGGGGTGTTGATATTTAGCTTAAAGTATATATATTTATATGTATATCGCCTCATGTTTTACTCGTGTTTCACGGATTTCGGATGTAAAATATGTTGATTTATATTAATTCGAGGTATTTTGTGTGTAGGAATTATCTGAAAGCAATTGGGGGCGAAAGGTGCGATATTAGAGCCAAAATAGAGGAAAAAGAAAAAGTTTGATTTTTCAGCGCCACCTTTGGCGCTAGAGACAGAATGCACAATAAGCCAGCATGGGGTGCTGGGTTGGACGCTAGTGCCGAGAAAATTGTCGAACTTTGCCCGGGACAAGGTTATTTCGGTCCTAGACCTATCGAATGCGTATAAAAGCCAGACTAAGCTTATTTTTAGAGGATAGACGCCACTTTGAATAGAGAATACACATGGGAAACATTCAGGAGTAAGGATATCTCAGATTTCGTCATCTTTTCTTAGTATTTTCAATTATCTAACACTTATGAATTTATTTGATACTATCATGAGTGGCTAAAACCAATAGTTCTAGGGTTGTGATTTAGCCATGAATATTGTTGTTTAATGTTGACTTAACTTTGATTATAATTCACCAATATATGGTTGTTTCTTCTATTATGTGATTAATTGCTTAATTGTCTGGCCATCAGTTAGGTTCTATTTACTATCTATGCTATGCTTGGGAAAGCCATGTTTAGATTATTAGAGAAGAATTGAAGAGAGCATGATCTTAACTCTAATGGGGGCGGATTTGTAGTTAGGATAGGAATATACCTAGTCATCGTACTTAATTAAATATCCTAACCTTAATGCGTTCTTAATAGATTGATTTCATAGGAATATAGGCGTTAATCTATTTCGAATGGGCGAGTAGTACTTTAGGAGAAGGCTATGAGAGAAACTATTCGATTAATTAGCAACCATTAGTAAATTGTATGAAACGGAGAGGTAACTAGAACACAATCGGATTGGTGAATCGATCACAACCCTAGAATATTGTCTCTACTGAATACACAACAACCATTTTACTGCTTAATAATTTAGTTACAACTTAGAATTATAATTTAGTATAATCACTTTCTTAAACTCAAATTTAGCTTGACTGAATAACAATCTTGGTGAATTTAGTGGGTAGTTGATACAAGTCTCTGTGAGTTTGACACTCGACTTATCATTTTATTACTTGTACAATCACGTATATTTGCATGTGTGTTTGGGGAGCATCAGTCTCACTCTTAGAAGTCGATGCATCACAAGGAAAAACCTCCAATCATTGCTCCTTTGCGATCCCAGAAAAGAGAAATTAGAAGACTCATCGAGCACTACAAAAGAAGAAGTTGAAGGACAAGGAAGATCATGCAACTTCACATCTATTTCTACACCTTTCTAGTTCCTAGTACAAACACTGTATTCCCGAGTCTACAAGTATCGCAAAAGATAGGAAGAGTTAGAATACAAAACAAGAGGTGTGTCAACACTAAAAAACATTATTGTTGTATGTCGTTGGTGGTGAACGTACTAAAACCATCACTATTATAAAAATTTATTGAAGTTCTAAGAGAACCCTTATGATCCAAGGTAACTGGACGTACGTACCACACCGGTATTGAACCAGTATAAAATTATTGTGTCATCTTTACTTTTCCTTCTACACAATTTAATTCTGTTGCAATTGATCCTACTGTAAAGTTAGTCAACTAATTCCTTTCTTAGTGAATTAAGCTTTACAATTGGCTATAATACACCCCCTCCTGTACCTTTAGAAATGGTATGTTAGATGCACTACTACAACGGTATACGTCGCAATTACTTTGGCTATTAGTACCATCTATTGTTTTAAATGCATGTAACATTCTTGAAGCCCACTCATTTTCTTTAAAACTACTATCTCTGTTGGAAAGCTCATGTTTCGACTTTCTTATATCGGCTACTAAATTTGACACCCTAAGGTCTCCTTTGTTGTTGTATATTGGTGAGGTAAAGATTGTGAGAATATTTCCGATGGAAGTTGGTGGTACTGAATGTGAAATTTCTTTTCGTATATCTGATAGTAGGACCAACCAAGATTGCTCATGAGATGAACCCAAGTTGACAATAGCAGCACATTTGTAAACAAGTGCATTGACTAACCCAGTTGTTGTTGGATTTTCGACGCCTGATTCAGTAGCAACCAAATCTTTGAGATCTCTCATCTTTGAGGTAGAAAAATAGAACCTCTTTTCGAGTTCTATTCGTTATTCTGGTTTTGACACGATTACTAGGAAGGCCAGAGGACTATCAGATAGTGATGGTATTAAGGATCCTGGTTAATGAATGGAGAACATACTAATTTTGCGTTTAGATCCCTCATAAAGAAGAGGGCACTGCGCGCATTGCCCACTTTGTGTGACAGACACACACTGATTGCTATTCCTCCGCACTCAAAATGGCTGAGTTGAGATACAATCAAGCAGGCACCATCTGCAGCCTTTCTCAAGGGCACACCTTGAGGAAATGTTATATTTTTATGCTTGAATCTTGGTGACAAAGAACTTTATCAATTGAACAATTCACTTCAACTTTCAAGAACTCAGCCCCAGTATCATCATAGTCAATGGTAGCATTGTCTCTTAAATTTCCCGCCCATGGATAGTAATAAGTTATTGATTTTTACAATGACTTTTCAAGAAGTGTAGAAAGTTGTTTTGGTCTGTGTGGGAAGATATCTACTTGGTGTATTGGGTAAAATTGGTTAATAATAAGTGGTCTAATGATAAGATGATACGTTGAGTCGAAGATAGGCAAAGGACGAGTCGGGAAACAATTAATACTGAATGCAACGTGTGTAACTGGTACCGGATGGATTCCGACGGGAATGTAGCCGGCGGTAGAAGATCAAAGATTCACCATCGGGCAACATCTAATAAGGGAATATATGCTAGTGTTAAATGAGAAGTTGTTACAAAGAATATTTGTATTCAAGGCTTGTCGTTACATATTTATCAATGACACTTTTATTTTCATTTATAGAGAAGCTTGATCCTAGGATCTTGTTTTCCTAGGTAGAACTATAAATAGTGGGGTTAACTATTGTAAGGACAGGAAACACTCTTTATGCAAAAGTCATACCTTACTATTTTGCTCTCATACTTTACTATTTAGTCTATCGGAAACAACCTCTCTGCCTTTATATGATAGGGGCAAAGCTGTGTACACACTGCCCTCCATAGACCTCATGTATGGGATTAAACTAGGTTTGTTGTTGTTGTACTTTACTATTTAGCTCTCACTTTAACAGCTTCATCTTTGCTTTATCTATACTTTTACTTTTATTCTCATAAAGGCTAAATTCGGAACCAAGCTTATTATCTTCTTTAATCTCAATCGCCAAATCTTAACTTCAATCTTATTTATTTATCGATTTTAGGGTCAATTCAACTCGGTTTTCTATAAACTACATTACAAATTCAACTGTACTATTTACGGATAAACAATTTGGCGCCCACCGTGGGAGATAGACAGCTGCATAATTGCTTTGATCAAATCATTTATTACTAACGAGTTTCAGTTCTTTCTTTAGTAAAAATCATACATGGTAGCTAACGGTGTCAACAACGCACACAACCTTGAAGCTCATATTTAACGGGGAGAGTTGTTCTAACATTATGACTCAATCAGAGACACCCACAATGAAGGTGAAGAAACAACCCTAGTTTGCGAAGGTCAGTATCCTCGGCATATGCGAGACCCAACTCCTGATGATGCTGAAGAGAAACATGTCGTGGAGACGGTCAAACTCCTAAGGGAACAATAGTAAACAATCACGGATCATCAATCAAGGTAAGATCAGGTGACGACATAGTTAAAACAAACATTATCATGTTCTTCTAGCAACACAAACATAAGGGGTCCAAGCCCTTCCAGTGTTCCCATAAATCAAACGGCTCAGAGAATTGATCACAACACCCCTAGGGGCGAAGTTGGTTTCGACGAAGCCGGAGGGACCGGTATCGGATTTGGGAAAAACAACGGAAGTGACCCTTTCAAAACCGATCTCATGAAGTTTATAAGAGAAATGAACAAACGAATGGATTAGAATGCAAAGAAGTTCCATGCTCAGATTAGATTCCAGGAGCATCACTAGTGTTAAAGGCTCTGAATTCAAGAAAGTACACACAATTGCTATTTAATCCAAGTGCAACACCAGAGTTAATTCCAAAAAGATTCAAAATACTGAACATACCGAATTACGATGGGACTTCGAATGCATAGGAGCACATCACAAGCTACACCATGACTGTGAAAGGAAATGATTTGGCCCAACATGAGATCGAGTCGGTCTTGTTGAAGAAGTTTGGTGGAACACTCACAAATGGGGCCCTGACATGGTACTCTCTTTTACCCAAAATTCAATTGATTCTTTTGAAATGCTTGCATACTCATTCACTAAGGCACATGCCAGATCAAAGAATGTTAAGGCCAGAAAGGCAGACATATTAAAAATTTTGCAGGGCGAATCTAAGCTGCTGCAAGAATTTATGATCCGGTTCTAGAAAGAAAGGATGCTTCTGCCGGTCGTTCCAGATGAGTGGGAAGCAGAGGCATTCACAAAGGGTCTAAATCCAGTGAGATCTGATGCCTCTCAAAAACTGAAGGATAGTTTACTCGAGTTTCAGGCAACCACATGGGCAGATGTCCATAACCATTATGTGTGAAAAATAAGGATAGAAGATAATCAACTTAGGTCTTCCATATTGGGTAAGCGACGGGGTTGAGACAAACGCCATGAAAAGTATAAAAGTGATTTCAGTGTTGATCGACGGTCCTCTAAAGGTTGTTTTCTTCCGTACGAAAGGACCGATGGGCGTAGCAGCAAAGGGTTTCAGACATTGGATAGGGTCTCTCCCAATAGAAGAGTCGATCATGGTAAGAGCAACAAGTTGTTGCAAGAGAACGAGGTTCCATTGGCCCGAGACTCCAAAAATCCCACGTTATCAAATTAAAATTTCAACATCAGCCTAGTAGAATTGGTATCACCAATGAAAAATATAAAAAAGGTGCAGTTCCCGTAGCCAATCCAGTCAGATCCTAGCCAGAGGGATTCTAGTTGGTGGTGTGAATACCATAGAACTCACGGCCACAAAACTGGGGACTGCCAATATATTTGCAAAGAGGTGGAGATATAGTTGAAGAATGTCCATCTTAGGGAGTTTTTAAGTGATCGATCCAAGAACAACTACAGCCAAAGATGGGACAATACAAAGCCTTTTACTATATCAGAAGGGCAGACTTTGGATGACTACCAATATGATCTTTGGAGGAGACAAGTCAATGGTGTAACATTTTCAGCAGCGAAGAAAATGAAGATATCAGTGACTCACAACAAATGACCCTGGGAAGTCACAAAAGATGACATTACCTTCACGGAGGAGGATGCTAACGGACTTCTTCTGTTACATAACGATGCTTTGGTAATCACTCTCAATGTTTTAGATTTCATAATTAAACGTGTTTTGGTTGACCCAGGAAGTTCAGCCAACATAATATAATGGAGAATTTTTTAGCAAGCAAAGTTGACCGGAAATATCATTCTGGTGACAAAACTCTTAGTTGGCTTCAACATGACAAGAGTGACAACCAGAGTAGAGATTTTGTTGCCCACACATGCCAAAGGAGTAACGAAGACTACTCTATTCGAAGTGGTGGATAGCGATATGAGTTACAATGTAATCCTTGAAAGGCCGTGGATACGCGAGATGAAAGATGTACCCTCAATATATCACTAGTTGTTGAAGTTTTTTATGCTGGAGGGAATCAAGCAAATACAAGGAGACCAATCGATGGTGAGGGAAATTAACGAGGTAACTGTTTCTAGTAGCAAGAGGAAAGAGTCCAACAAATAGTAATTACAGGAAACGATGCCTTCTCCCTTTATGAATGAACACGATAAAAGTGGGGAGTCACCGGAGTCCTATCAGGTTCCAAGAGACTTTCAGGTACCAGAAGAGACAAATGCGACCAAGTAAATCGCAGAAAAACATGAGCAAATGGCCTTGTACGAATAATTTTTTGAAAGGAAGTTTCATCTGGGAACATGGTTAAATCCTGAGCTCAATTTAGAATTTATAAATTTTCTTAAAGAAAAAGTTGACTACTTTGCCTGGTTGCACTCAGATATGATAGGCATCCCATTAGACATAGCAGTCCACGAGTTAAGTTTGGATCCAAACTTTCCACTGGTAAGGAAAAATAAATGTGCGATAGCAAAGGTTAAGAACAGGTTTGGTAAAGAAGAGGTAACCCGACAACTCAATATTGATTCTATCCAGGAGGTAAAGTATCCGGAATTGTTAGCAGCGTAGTTGCAGTACCCAAAAAGAATAACGAATATAGGATGTGCGTAGACAATAAATATTTAAATAAGGTGTTTCTTAAAGACTCGTTCCTGCTGCCAAACATTGATTAAATAATTGATTTGACGACCGGACACGAGCTAATGAGTTCCTTTATGCTTACTCCTGGTACAATAAAATCAAGATGAGTTTGGAGGATCAGGAAAAAAACTTCTTTCATAACAAACTTTGGACATATTGCTATAACGTGATGCCTTTTGGGCTTAAGAACGCCGGAGCCACTTATCAGAGGCTTGTTAATAAAATGTTTGAGGGTTAGATAGGCAAGACAATGGAAGTAAATATCAATGACATTTTAGTCAAGTTTTTAAATACAGGAGATCATTTGAAACACCTCCAAGAGACTTTCGACATTTTGAGGAAGCATAACATGAAGCTCAACCCCAAGAAATGCGTGTTTGGGGTTGGTTCCTGGGTTCTTATTCTCTCAATGAGGGATCGAGGTAAATCCTGACTAAAATCAAAGTTATCGAGAATATTCCGCACCAGTTGACAAGTGTCAAGGAAATAGAGAGGCTGACCGGAAGGTTAGCGACTCTAAGTAGATTCATCTCATGATCCTCAGAGAAGTGTCATCACTTATTTTTCTTTTCTGAAAAAGAAGACCAATTTTGAATAGACTTCGGAATGCCAATAGGCATTGAAAGATCTTAAAAGGTATCTGTCCAGCCCCCCGTTACTATTAAAACCGGGGGATGGAAAGCAGTTGTTAATATATCTAGTGGTCTCTAAAGTAGAGGTAAGTGTTGTTTGGTCGGAGAGGAAGAAGGTACACAATTTCATGTTTACTGCATTAGTAAAATATTGTCGGGTGCAGAGACTCGTTACCTGCACGCTAAAAAGCTGGTCGTAGCCCTCGTAGTTTTGTCTCAAAAAGCTTAGGCATTATTTCAGTGCCACCCGATACCCGTTGTGACAACCTTTCCCTTAAGGAATGTCCTTCACAAGCCTGAGTTGCCAGGCCATTTGGCTAAAGGGTAGTCCAAATTAGTGAATTCGACATTGAGTACAAACCTAGGAATGCAATCAAGTCGTAAGTTTTGGCCGGCTTTGTTGTCAGTTTCAGTCTCAGGCTTATGCCTTTGGATGCTAAGGAAGCAGTACTAGTGGACGAAACAGCAAAAGGAGTTTTGACCTTGTTTACAAATGGCGCTTCCAATGTAAATAGGACTGGTCTCGTGATAGTTCTGATCACACCCTCGGGGGAAACCCTGATGCAGGCTATTAAAACTTTTCTATTAATTAACAATGAAGCTGAGTATGAGGCTTTGGTTGCAGGGTTGGAATTACCTCGTGGACTAAACTGTGAGTTCATCAAAGTGAAATGCAACTCAGAGCTGGTAGTAAACCAAGTGTATGGGATTTTCGACACAAAGGAAGAACATATGCAATAATATTTGAACAAGGTTCAGCCGTTGCTTTCACGATTTAGGGAATGGTTAATTATCCACATTCCGAGGAAAGAAAATGTGGAAGTAGATGCATTGGCCTATTTGGGGTCATCCATGGAATTGAAAGGATCTAATTCTAGTACAGTCGTCCAACTTTTACATTCGATGTTGGACGTGGATGGCTACTGTGAGGTAAATTCAACCAGCTTGGTCTCGTACAAGATGAACGAGTTCGTCGAGTATCTCCGGCATGGTAAATTACCTGAGGACCCAAAGGCATTCCGTGCACTGTGGGCCAAAGCAGCGCTACTGCCTCGTAGATGGGCAATTATATAGGAAGTCGTTCCAATGACTATTGGCCCGGTGTCTAGGGGCCTCGGAGGCGGACTACGTGATGAGGGAATTCCATGAAGGGGTTTGTGGGAATCATTTTAGTGCAAAATCGTTAGTTCTAAAGTTGATCTGTGCAGGTTACAACTGGACCGAGATAGCTTTTGCATCAACTGACATAGCTTTTGCATTCGGTGTAATCCACATGGTTATTCATGAAATGGGGGATAGACATAGTTGGTCCTCTTTCGCTAGGACCCCCAGAAATGTACGTTCTTTCAGTTTTAACTGATTACTTTACTAAATGGGTTGGAGCAGGTCCTTACTAGAAGATCGGTGAATGCAAAGTGGTCAACATCATATAGGACAACATAATCTGCTGATTTAGAATACCAAAGGAAATTGCTTGTGACAATGGGCCGCAGTTCATAGGTTTAAAAGCCAAAAAAGTTTTTGGAAGGGTTAAAAATCAAGAGGATTACGTCTTCACCATACTACCCAAGTGCTAACGGACAGGAGAAATCAACCAACAAGGTATTAATTCAGAACCTTAAGAACAAATTAGAAGATGTTAAGGGCAAGTAACCTGATGATCTACTGAGAGTATTATGGGGATATCGGACAATGACAAATTCGATAACAGGAGAAAAACCCTTCTCACTCGTGTACAGCACGGAGGATCTGATACTGATAGAAGTGGCGGAGCCATTTTTTCGAGCAAATGGAGAGGTAAACAATGAAGCATTGGTGGTGAAGCTGGACTTACTCGATGAACACAGAGACTTGGCATACGCAAGGATGGTGGATCAAAAGAAAAGGAAGGAATGATATTATAATCGCAGGGCCAATCTCCGCTATTTCAAAGTACGAGATTTGGTTTTGATGCAGGTGACTCAAAGCACTCGGGAAGTCAACGCCGAAAAACTAGGACCAACATGGGAAGGTTCTTACCGGGTTTCAGCTATTACCATCAGGGATCATATGAGTTGGAAAATCAAGGTGGAGTCAAATTACCTCGCAATTAGAACACGACTTACCTAAAAAGTATTATTGCTGATGGTTCCTACCAATACTAAAAGTATGTGTTGCACCCTTTTTTTCCTTCGACTAGTTTTGTCCCAATTGGGTCTTTTTGGCAAGGTTTTTAACGAGGCAATAATGGAAAGCATACTACGAAGGAAGCGTCATTGGAAAAGGGAAGACCTTTAAATATCCAGGCACTAAAATTTTTACGTCGATGGTAAACGGCTATGTAGATAGTTAATAATATTTGGCTCGATGGCAAGCTTTGCCTTCTATTATTAAAAAAGATTATTTAACCATTCACTAGTTTTTTTCCCCGGAGAATCAGTAGTTTGGGTACAAGACTTTCAGTGTTCGAATTCGCATTCTTAGTACTCGAACATTGGGGGCAATAATATCTTATACAACACCAGAAATGCCACAAAACCGAGATAGTGATGATCGAGATCAATGTTTCATCCAGATCGGGGACTACATGATAATCCCAGTAGAAATAATTTGTATAAGTTAACCACATGTACTGATACCTTTATTTACATAAGCAAACGAATGCCTATATCCTTTTAAAAATAGAGGTAATAAAAAAGTCCTTTTATTTTTATCTTATTTCTTGTCCAAATGACAAGTTAATTTTATTGTCTGAAAGTTAACAAAATCTTCAAATACTTGTGCTGGAATGAACAGGAGATGTCCTCTTCAAGATTACTATAAACGTAAGTGCCCTCTCTTATGAGACCCTCAGAGTAAATGGAAGGCTTTCGAAGAATTTATGTCTAAAATCAAAAAGCTATAAAATGAAAAAATATACTTGAAACTCTAATAAACTAAACAAAAAAGGGATATTTTTTGACAAATCAAAAAAATCTTTTATTATCAGATACCAAACTTAATGAAATGTTTGGCATAATTACAAAATATATTTTAAAACAATTATACATCATTGCCGCTATAACCTGAAGGAAGAGAAGAATCCACCTTTCCCACGGCAGAGGAAGGCAGATTCACTACCAGTTCAGGGCCTTCATCTTCTTTAGTCTCCCTTCAGCTCCCGATACTCAGAACAAGTATTTGAGGAGTCAGTCACAACGGGCTGAGCAAGAAGGTTTTCACGAGCGAATAACTCCAGTTCCTAGGCTTGGGCAATGCAATCTTCTATGTTGGTGATGCCCATTTTGGCCTCCTCCAAGGTCTTCCTCTTCATAAAATATATGGCATAGTGTTCTCCAAGACAAAGAAATTCTCTTGTTCTTGGTGTTTTGCCCAAAGTTTATCATTTTCGGCCTAGAGCTCTTCTCTATCGGACTTCAAGGCACGAAAGCGGGAGTCAAGCTCAACATTTGTAGATGAGTGAAGCCTCTCTTTCCCCATGGCTCTCTTAAGACTCTCTTCTATTCGGGCCCTCTTATCCTTAGCAGCATTGGCCTCTTCGGTTTTGGAGCAAAAGTTGGCCTTTAAGTTATTGATTTGCTCCTTGAAGGCAGACTCGCGCTCGCCAATGGGAATGATAGAATCGTGAAGTTCCGCCTGCTTAGCATTAGCTTTTTGAAGCTTTAAATGTAATTGAGCAGCTTCTTGGCTGTGGAGCATTTTTGACAAGTGAAACATCGTTGTATAAAACTTAGTCTTGCTAGTCAAATATTGTATAATATTAAATCATCTCCATAGGGATTGGTTTAAATAATGCTCAAAGAAATATTCGGCTTTACACTATTCAAGATATTAAACCTTTGATTTTAAGTTATTAACTAACTAACAACAAAAACTAAGATTCTCAATTGTGAGTGAATAATGGAAACTTGAGTGACTAAGTAGCAAAGACTGAATATCAATGTGAGGAATAAGGACTTTGACAAGATATGTGATCAACTATTAATCAACAGATGATTAAGCTATATTAAGGATTCAAATTCCTCTTTTGTATGAATGAGAGTTCCGTTAAAACAACCTAAAGATAAGTGCTATGAACATATGCAAGAATACGCTGAATGAATATTCTTACAAAGAACGTCTATCGACTATTCCTCTACATCGGGTCAATTGATAAATCCAAGCTCTTTTGATTACCCATAAGAGTCATGAAATTAACCCAACAGGATACTACAATGATAAATGCAACAACACTTATCTAGTGAAACCCCAATTAACTTTGTATTTTAATTCAAAACTAGTTCCACAATTCAAGCAACTAATAACAATCAAACCGTTGAATAATAATCAATTCATAATATCCGTCAATAAACCTAAGAAATACTACTCCATAGTGGAGAAATTATTCATCAAAAGAGTATTAAGAGGACAAGAAAAAATTACAAACCACAAATTCAAACAAACGTATTGAATGATTCAGATGAAGTATTCAAAATTATGTTGATTCCTTGCCTTCTTCTCTCCAGAATTTTCTCCAAAAATCCGTCCTCCCTAGTTTGGGACGATCTTAGTCTTTATATAGGTCAAGGAGAATGCCCATAAATTACAAAATTAGGCCTTACTTATGTTTCCCGGAGTTGGGCGTGCGCGGCCGCGCATCTGGGTATATGACCGCGCATATGGTCGAGCACATCTACCAGTTCGTCTGTGATACTTGCACGCTCATGTGCATGGTTGGGGCTGCTCGTGCACGACCACGCAAGAGAAGTTCCTCCTCTCTTAGCTTGGTTGCCTCCCTCTTCGTGCACTATCTATCCCACTTGATACCATCATGTGGTCTCATTCAACCTCAACCTAGGTCATGATATCCCACTAATGACGCAGTCAATTCGGAGCCAAATCCTTAATACACCTCACAAGAAAAAGACAATGCCCATTCAAACACCAATTGCAAACAACAGCATAGGGCAATAACACAACAATCACTCACCCTCACAAAGAAATGAATCATGCTTTCAAGAGTACCATAAGCTTGGCTATCGTGTAACTCTCCACTAATGTAGGAACAGTCTCGTCTAGATCATGTAGGACTTTGCATTTGGTCGTAACGTAGGCTATGGGACGGGTTGGATATAATTTGTGTAAGAGTATCTTTACCTCCCTAAGCACTTTAATACCTAAAATTTCATACGTGACCTACAGTTTTTAAGTTACAATTGCCTCCAAACTTCCACTTTAGAATAGCACTCAGTTCCCATTTCTATAAGGACAATGTACAAGGACTTTACATCAACAGGGGAATATTCACTTTTATTCCATTATTCAGCATGAGCATATCGTTTTTTTTCTTTCACTTTTAACAATCCCCTGCTCGTGTACCTCACATGCATTCATGATGGTGCACCTTTTTTTTTACTTTTCATTGGTTCCACTTGAAACCAACCCCCACCCCTCCCCCACACACACTTATGTATTTTCATCTTTTAGAATCACACACAAAGCATTCCAGTGCTTAGGGACGGCTATGGGTTCAGGTTGTAATGTGGTTGCCAAAGAAAGAGGGAGTTAGGCTCAACTGGGCTAACTAGGGATAACTTATCAATTCTTAGGAGGGTTCAAAGAAAGAGAAAAAGGGTTATCAAAGAAGAAATACAGTCATCTCCAAACTCAACTATTACCTATAATTTTTCCTTGAGCCACAACCAAGACAAGTTCTAAATCTTGTCAGGCATGATAACTAAGAAAGCATTCTCCTCACCACACCTAACATTGTTGGATAGGCACAAAATTTAGATCGCAGTCAGCAATGGTCTCTCTGACTTACGAGAACAAGATCATGCATCCCACCAGTCAGGCAGTTACTTTGCCAACTACAAGCAAATTTTAAAAAACATATCTAAAAACAAAGAAATAACAACAATATACTCTAAAAAGTATTTTGTTTAAAATATTACGACCATGCTAAAGAATCAAATAAGAAACCCATGAAAATACATGAGAAGAAGTTAGTATAAAAAACTAGAAAATATTTTTGGGATTTTTGTATTTTTTATCAATAGGAATGCAATTTAAAAAGTGATATTTAAAATACCCCCACCCTTCCATTAACTAGTGGCATGTCCCCATATCACAAAATTAAAATGCAAAGGTAAAGAAAACTTCCCTGATTGGGTCAATCTATGTCGGAGACAGTGCCAGTATCTAGGTGACAAGCCTAGCCGAGTGCACGTAGTCATGCCATGATTTTTCGCTCGGACATGGAATTTTGCCTAGCAAGTGACTCCACTCAAGTTCCAAAATCATTAACATAAGTGCACATCCCCGCCATCTCTTATTCCAAAACAACCATTCTTGTTTCTGACACACTACCTAAAGGTTCTCTAACACCCTGCATATGTAAGGTTGTAGCACCAACATCCTCTCCATGCACCACCCTCTCCTATACAGGTGCATCAGACTCCTCACTCTCTACTTCGGCAGCCACAACAAGTTCCTTCCCAATGACAACCTTATCAGCCTAACATGTTTTCTCCCACTTTACCTTTTTATCCGTAGCCTTATTTTCCAATACTCGTACATCACAGCACAACCAAGTGACTAACAATGGGAAAAAGTACCCATACCTCTACATCGGACAGTGAATTGTCATCTCGTCTTGAATGACCTTAGCCACATCAAAGTCATGGCCATTGGCAAAGCAACAAATAATAGCAACCCGGGGACCATTCACCTCAGTTGTATTTTTTGAAGGCAACAAGCGGTTATTAATGATGTATAACCAACACTTCCCTTAAAAAGTTAATGCAACAGAGTGAAATTTAAGGTCCCTGATTAACCACACCACCTCTTTCCGGGCACACAGATGGTCTAAATGAACATAGTCCACGGGTATGGTTTCTTACCGTGCACTAAAAGGAATTGGTTGTATCAAGGTGGTCCACATACTCTAGTAAGTGGTAGACCCTTTGTATAGCTTCTTTGTAAATTCCACCTTCTTATTTTGTACTGTACACGCATAGGCCTCATATTCTTGGTAATTCACATAGAACTCCCGCACAACAAGCAAATTGGCCTCATCATGTTCGTCGAAGAACACTCTCAATCCTCGCTGAACTCATTCATCATGAATTGTGGAATACTTATTGAGGAGGTACCCGATGTCCATGCCCTTATTACCATGTCACCCAAGTAAATTTCATGGATTATCATCAGGGGGCCAACAATCTCGAAAACACACTGCAAAATCTCATGATATTTAGAACTAGGTAGACCACATATACAACAATTCATATACACAGCATCCATAAATTGCATCATTCATAGTGAGAACCATTCTTTGAACCCTATAAGAAAAAGAAAAAAATGAAAAATATGGAAGACGTTACATACCTAGGGGTTCAAGTGATGAAGACACGTCGGGGTGGATAGATTATAATGGGGGAAGAGATAGTGCGGGAAAGGGGTGGTGTGAGGGATTTAGGCGAGAGAGAGGGGGGGAATTGAACCGGGTTAGGGTTCGTTTTGGTAAGATAAGAGAGAAAAGGGGAAAAGGAGAAGAGAATTAATGGGGGCGGGTGAAAATTTTTTGGTTAAGTTAAAACAAAATTAGGAAGCCTACCTAGTGTGCGGCCGCAGCATGGTCGGGTCACAATATGCACAGTCGCGCATGATTACTAGTGTTTCTGTAGCACATGCATGGACATAAGCGCGGTTAAGGCCTCATATGTGTGGTCGCGCATACTCAGACGTGCTGACGTCGCTTTATGCGCGAGACCGCACCTATACACGCTCAAATATCCCTTTGAAGACCTCAATTCCGCCATTCCATGACCTATATATCCCTGTAACCATTAACTCTCACTCTGCAATAAATTTTACCTATCTTAAGCCACCGAAGAAAAATCAAACTAGTAGAAAGGTTAGAGGTAGTTCTGAGTTATAGTCGTCAGCTTGACTCAACTGGGCATCCTCAACTGATTATGATGCTAGAGGATTGCTTAGAAAATCCTCCAGCAAGATATGGTTTTAACATGTGCCCGTTCACCTTGAAACTCTCCGTTCCTTCTATGTTTTGGACCTCAATTGCCACATATGGTGATACATGCTTCCCCACATACGGTCTCGTCCATCTAGACTTAAATTTTTCTGTGGAACTATCTGAGTCTAATATTATATCGCAAAACTTTTTCCTTTCATGAAATTCTTTTGGTTAAATCAGATGGTCATGCCAATTCTTCATCTTTTCATTGAAAATTCGCTCATTCGCATACGCGTCCAACCTGAATTCCTCCAGCTCATTCATCTGTGACATTCAGTGCTCACCTGCAAGACTAAAATCAAGATTAAGAAATTTAATTTTCCAATAAGCCTTATGCTTTTTTCTCCACAGTTAAGTGACATGACTTTCCATATAGTATCTTGAAAGGTGAAGTCCCTATGGTTGATTTAATTGTTGTTCTATATGCCCATAGAGCTTTATCTAACTTTACCGACCAATCTTTTCTGGAAGCACTAACCATTTTTTCTAAAAGTCTTTTGAGTTCACGGCTAGCTATACCTACTTACCCACTAGTTTGAGCATGATACGTGATTGTTGTTTTATGAGTCACGCCATATTTAGACAGTAGTGCGGCAAACTGCTTATTGACAAATGTGACTCATTGTCACTGATGATGACTCGGGGAGTTCCAAAATGGGTGAAAATATTTTTCCGCAGAAATGCACATACTACCCGAGCATCATTTGTCCTAGTAAGGATTTACTCAACCCACATGGATATACTCATAGGAATGGGACAATGGGAGGAGACCCATAAAATTAATGCCCCAGACATTAAAGACTTCACACACTAAAATGGAATTCAGGGGCATCTCGTCCATTTTACTAGTGTTACCTGTTCGTTGGCACTTGTCACATGTTTTCATGTAGGATCTTGCATTCTTGTACAAGGATGACCAATAAAATCTATCTTTCATGACATTTTCTATTGTTATATTTCCTCCATAGTATTTTCCAGTTGCTCAATGATGATAGTGGGATTGTATTCTTCCCATTTCCCCTTCTGGTACGCATTTCTGAATCATGATATCTACTCACAAATTAAATAAAAATGGGTCATTCCAGAATTAGCTTTTTACCTCGCTTTACAGCTTCCTTTTCTGGCTAGAAGACAAGTCATGTAGTAGCCATCCACTAGCCAAAAGGTTGGCTATGTCAGCATACCATGGCGGTCAATTAGAAACTGCTGTAATGGTAAAGATTTACTCATTCGGGAACTCTTCCCCAATTTCCACCGCTTTAACATGTGGCTTCTCCAATCGCGACAGGTGGTCAACCACTTGATTTTCTGTGCCCTTCCTGTCTTTGATTTCAAGATCGAACTCTTGAAGCAGCAATACCCACCGTATGAAAAGCAGAATTGACTCTTTCTTGCTCATCATGTATTTCAGTGTCGAGTGATCATTATGAACTATCACCTTGTTTCCCACTAGATAGGATCTGAACTTATTGAAAGCAAAGACCACTGCAAAGAACTCCTTCTCCATGGTAGCATAGTATACCTAGGCATCGTTCAAAGTTCAGCTTGCATAGTAGATAGGTTTGAATATGTTATCTCTTCTCTACCCCAACACAACTTCCATTATCACATCACTAGCGTCGCACATGATCTCCAAGGGTTCACTCCACTCGGGAGTTACCTTATTGAGGTACTCACTAAATTTTCCTTAATCAACTCGAATGCTCTGAGTCACACTACATCAAACACAAAATTTGCATCCTTGGCAAGTAATGTTGTACAAAGGCTTGGTAATATCGAAGAAATTCTAGATGAACATTCAATAAAACACGACATGCCCTAGAATGATTTTAATGCTCTTCATTGTTGTCAGTGGTGGGAGCTTAGTGATCACATCTACCTTAGCCTTGTCGAACTCAATACCTTCAGTTGTGACTTTGTGCCTCAAAACTATCCCCTCCTTGA